>NW_028143067.1:0-349827 GCF_977018435.1 Lepisma saccharinum
AGAAAGAGAGAGATAGAGAGAGAAAGAGAGAAAGAGAGAAAAGAGTGAGATGGAGAGAGAAAAAGAGAGAGAAAGAGAGTGAAAAAAGAGAGAGAAAGAGAGGTTGAGATAGAAAGAGAGAGAAAGAGAGAGATAGAGAGAGAAAGAGAGAGAAAAGAGTGAGATGGAGAGAGAGAAAGAGAGAGAAAGAGAGAGAGAGGGAAAGAGAGAGAGAGAAAGAGAGAGAGGGAGAATGAAAAATAGAGAGAAAGAGAGAGTGAGAAAAGAGAGAGAAAGAGAGAGCGAAAAAAGAGAAAGAGAGAGAGAAAAGAAAGAGAAAGAGAGAGAGGTAGAGATAGAGATAGAAAGAGAGAGATAGAGAGAGAGAAAAAGAGAGAGTGAAAGAAAAAGAAGAAAGAGAAAGAGAGTGAAAAAAGAGAGAAAGATCGAGAGAGAAAGAGGGAGTGAAAAAAGAGAGAAAAGGAGAGAGAAAAAGAGTGAGGTGGAGAGAGAAAAAGAGAGAGAGAAAGAGAGAGAGAAAGAGAGAGAGATAGATAGATAGAGAGAGAGAGAGAGAGAGAGAGAGAGAGAGAGAGAAAGGGAACGCACCCTTCCAATTCTTCCCCTCCGCAGCTCTTTCCTCTTAAAATTCTTCACGGATGGCCCAGCTCGGAGAAGTTTCATAGACCTAGAAGCGAGAGAGATAGATACAGGGGAGAAGCGGGAAAATGTCCCCCAGCACGCGCTCGCCTCTTTTTATTGCCTACGCAATGCCTCCAAGGGGGGACATATATGCGTCGCCTACGAACCAGAGGACAGCAGTAAAACTTCCTTTTTACGTCTTTCAGAGAGACTCGCTCGCGAAATTAAAGCTCACTTTGGACGAAGTGTCAAAAAACAAGTTGTCCGGAGGATGGGTAGAAATTTACGTCAGGTTGGCGAAGAGCAGGTGGGAGAGGGCAGAAGTGCATTAGTTTGGCTCCTGAAACTTTGAAATTGCTTGCACGGAGAAGCTTTCAGAGTTTGAGTTCAGTGAACCTTGAACGGTTTAATAATATGATACTTTAATAACTTTTAATATTTCTAAAATGATGCCAGGCCAGCAACTGATCTCTTGAACCGTTACCTTGATGCTATGTATACTGGGTGATTTTTTTAACCTGAATCATTTGAATATCTTGAAAAAAAAATCATCCTACAAAAAAATGTTCCAAATAAAAAGTTGATAGTTTGGAGGGGGAAGTTTAGTAGTGCAACAATTGAACACCCCCTCCCCCTCTTGTAGGTGGAGCGCGGGGCAACTTTGAAATTTCAAATAGAAACCCCTATTTTTTATTACAGATTCGGATTTTACGGAAAAAATTCGCGGATCAATAAATGTATTGAAGCTGAAGGTCACCATTTTGAACACTTAATGTAATTGAGAAGTGAATGTAGTTTACAAGCCTTCGAGATATCTAGAGCTAAGAATTGTGTAATTTTGTATTTTCAAAATAAATTTATTTGTTTTACAACAATTTCAAGTCCTGGAACAAAAATGTTTTATTTTTTTTATTTTAAATGAATTGCGAAATGAAATACATTGGTTTTAAAGTGTAAACATTCAAGAAATGAAAATTTGTCGATTATAGCGCCATCTATCACGAATCGAAAAAAAATGTTTCAGACAAAACCTATGTATTTTTTTCCGTAAAACCCGAATCTGTAATAAAAATAGAGGTTTCTATTTGAAATTTCAAAGTTGCCCCCCGCCCCACCTACAAGAGGGGGAGGGGGTGTTCTTTTGTTGCACCACTAAACTTCCCCCTCCAAACTATCAACTTTTTATTTGGAACATTTTTTTTTTGTAGGATGATTTTTTTTTCAAGATATTCAAATGATTCAGGTTAAGAAAATCACCTAGTAGTGGTGAAAACGCAATTGTCTTGTGATTAAGCCGAAGACGTTACCACTATGCTATCGTGGAGGTCGCAGAGCAAGAATGAACACAACAGTTTTCCATGACAATGTAATATTTGTCTCCAAAAGTTTGGAACTTTTACACGACACTCTGTCTCGAGAATATATGGGGCAAGGCCGCGCATAACGGTACAGAAGGGGAGAAAGTGAGTGAGCGTAGCAGAGCAGTGCGCGCAGCTATAAACTGGTAGCTGCAGCCGCACTTTTCCCTCCTCCACTCACTTCCGCTCTCACGCGTTCATTGGTCGAGCCCTCTTGAGTCATTTGTTTCGTTCGCTTGCTCCAGAGAATCCCGAGACAGCGATAGTGGCAGTTATACCATATCCCGGGAATATCTGGAGCAAGGCCGCGCATAACGGCAGCGAAGGGGAGAGAGCGAGTGGGCCGAACGAAGCAGTACACGCTAATGCAAGCAGTTGGTAGTTGCAGTCGCTTTTCCTCCAGATATTCCCTGGACAGAGAGTAGCGATAGTGGCAATTAACTAAAAGATAAAGAGTTTACTTTAACTCCGCGCCCCTAGAATTACGCAACCAACATCTCTCTTTAAGTATAGTTTATAGCATACCATCGCAGGATAATTATAGAACACAACAGTGTCGGGAAAGTTAAAGTGAACTGGAACTCCTGCAATTAATATTCAAGTCACGTGATCAGCAAATCTGAAGCATGAATCTGAGATAGTGAAGTGCTGCTCCAAAAATCGTGGAACCAGAAGTTGTAAAGAACAGTTTCGTGATCCTATCTCCATCGGGTACCGCCAAGAATACATCAACCCCCAAACTTGGAGGAATGTTTAATAATTTCCGGGTCGATGGTGATCGGAAATTGCTACAGCTTCGAAAAGGAAAAGCACGAATAATAGTGTAAAAGTAATGAGAAGTTGCCAGAAATTCTATAATACGTAAGATATTGGTCAGGGTTGCAAGCGTCATGTGAGGGGAGTAGGTTAGGTTTCCAACATAGGTGTGCGCATGAGGGGGTGGGGGGAGAGGCTAGAAGCTTAGAAATTCAGTGTAGAGGAATTTTATCAGTTATTCTCTTAAAAAAATTAAATATTTTTGAAGCCTACAAAAGTTACAACTAACTAAGGAGGAAATGCTATATTTCCTATGTAATTCAACTCTCCAACTTCGTTCTGTAGCAAATTTTTCGTTATTAAGACTCTCACACACTTTATTCGTTAGTTATGTGTTTTCAGAATAAATTGCCCATACATTGGAAATCAGTAGGCAACAATTGGGTGCCAAATCTTGGGGGAGGGGGTCAAGGGCAGTTTACCTTTTCTTGGTAGACAAGTGGTAAGTGACTTGATAGATGTTAAGTGGCAAAATGTGAGGGGTAACTGCCCACGCCCCCCTAGCGGTCGCCACTGTTGGAAATGAATAAAATATGTGTAGTTGTTTTGAATCTGCTGTACGAAAACATGTTTACATGCAAAATAATCTCTGAAACACAGAGAGGGGAAATAGGGAGGTGGGGGGGGGGGGGCAATGAACATTGTTGACACGGAAGTTTGAATTCTTCTAATACAGTGATTTTCGGCACTCCCTTATATACGCACCTGTTTCGTACCCATCAATACAATATAACTGAGATGAAATGAGGTTTTTCTTTCTCCGATTGAACTTTCATCAAGGCTTTTCCTCCCCTCCCTCCATCCCCAATAGGGTCTATGCCACACCTATGGTTTCCAATGGGTACTTCGCGCTGTAAACATTCTCTTAATGTTTCGAGACCGTCCTGGGTGATGCAATTGTACAGTCATGGACACGTCTGGATTGAAACGATTCCATTGAGAAATCTTCACAATCCGGACGTGTCCGTGACTGTACAATGCTAAACATTAAGGACTGAACTCGCCGTATAACTTCTTAGTAGGGATAGGATTTTAAGGTGCAACATTATGTTCGGGAAAGGGAAGAAAAGGTTATGAAAATGTTTCCAAAAAGGTGCTGATAAAATGTCTTCATTCAGTGTTCTCTTCTTCTGCGCCGTCTGTATGTAATGCGCGCGGACCGCAGAGAGAGCTGTGGTTCTGCCGAATATATTTTGTTAAAGTTTGTGTTTTCCCTCGAGGGTTTTGCTACATTATCTTGGGAACTATTTGGGGCTGCAATGATTATATTATACTATTTTGTAGCTCTTGTCTTGCTCTACAAAATGAGACTATGGGATTTTATGTAGCTGCTCAAGAAGAGTGAAAATCATTAATTTTCTGTCCAAATTTTCAACAAAACATGAATAAAAAGGAAGGAAAAAGCCGCGGGAGCATCAAAGAGGGGGAAAAATGTGCTGATCTTACGAAATGCTGTTGCACTTTAAAATCCGTTCCCTGCTTCTTGGTAAGAATTCATCTACACACGTTCAAGGTGTCTCCGTACAATATTGAGCGTATACAGGACATTAAGGCGAATACTTATTGACGTATTACTCGCTGCTAAAGAATTGGAATTTTCTGTACTTTTGTATTCAGCCACGGAGCAAAGACTCAGGGTTGCCACTGACATTTATTTTATTGTTGAAGACTGAAATGTTCAGTGCATAACGAACAGACTATACAATGAGTGATTATGAAACGGCAACACCAGAAGTGTAAAAACTTCTGAACTTTCACGAATTTATTCCTTAGCGCAAAGGCATGAAATAGATTGAGCAACAAGAGTTTGGCGTAAGCTATGGAACTTTACTAAAATCGATACTGTTTCCACAATATAGGCTTGCATTTATAATCTTGTCCGGGCAAAAAAAGTGGTCCCGTTCTATAGTTTGGTCAATCCCAATACCGACCTAAATCAGAAGATGTGTAAATTTCTTATTTATATACTATTAATATCATGTGTAAGCTAATCAATGTATGTTTGATGTACCAACAGATGTGTTATACATATTCATTGCGATACAATGCCAGTATCTGATTAGTATGGACCGGATTTTTATGTATTTGTGTTTTCGTTATTTAGAGCCGCTTTTCTTCCACTTTTGACTAATCGAGACGATTAGAATGAGTGATGATGAGATGAAAGTGATGAAGAAACAGCCGGGAACTTCAGTAAGGTCAAAAGTCAGCCACTTGAAGCGCGCTGAGACAGATTTTTGTGTAGTTACGTATATTTTCTTGGGTAGCCAAAAGCAAATGACAAATATGGGAGAGTTAAATTGCTATATTACATATTTTCCGAATAGAGAACATGTTTGTATCATAAAATACGCTACTTGAGCTCTTTTTCTGCGAGACAAGCATTTAAAATACGATATATTGAAAAATTCGATTCCTTTTACCTGATTAAAGACCCGCCATCTTTACAGCCACTCCATTTTGGCTCAAGCCAATAAAATCTCAGCATATATCTAAGCTCGGCGTGTGCTTTGTTCTTAACCACTGCAACATTTCTGAAATAATTCCTCTCTCTCTGGCAATAGTGTCTGCTATCATTTCTTATGGTGGCCATGGCGACATTTCTAACAAATCTACTCCAACGTGAAAAATAACACAAGAGTGAACAACAGAAGACTAACAAAAATATTAGGTACCACTTTCATAGATCGGAGACACATTAAAATCGGGTATTTTGTGTTTCGCATGGTTCGTACTTACCAATTGTGTATTGCGGAACAATGTTCAAGGTGCAATTATGCTTCTTACAAAAAAAAAAAACAACAACACTTTTTGTACTAAAATAACGCACTTTTCTAAGTGCTACCGAACGCACGTAACGGTGCGATATCGCTTACTTTGCGAATGATATAGCTTCTTTTGTTTTCGAATATCAGCGTTTCCAACCTTCTTCACCAAAAAATACCTAGCCTACTATCGTGTTCGTCACGTATGCAAATTGTACATTATGCACGGGTAGCTGGCGGATAGCCCCAAGAACCGTTCCGATAAGGTTAGGTTAGGTTTGGTTAGGTTAGGCAAGTATAGTTAAAAAAAAAGGGTTGGAAACACTGACATGATTTCCCGGTCAAATAGATACCACGATGAAAGAAAATACCTCGACTAACGTTGGAAACTTTAGAGAAACTCATTTCCGTAAGTAGTTTCTTCTGTAAAAATGAAGAAATGTATCTCCGATGTATGAAACTGTTACCAAATATTATAACATATTTGAACATATTTACACATTTCAATTACGCATAGCCTATTTTAATTACATAATAATTCTGGACCTACCAATTACTATCCCAGAAGTAACATTTGATTCACGTAATGGAAGGACATAGATGCAACAACTTTCGTGCATTGGAGAGACATTAATCTTCAAAAATATATGATTTACCGGCGAAATAAATTAACCGATGGGAAAAAACACTTCCACGACCTTTCAAAATTGTACGGAAAGTCAGTTCGGTAAGTACTTTCTCCTGTATAATTGAGGAAATACGTTTTGCGGATACGAAAATTTTACTATAAGTAATACTTCCAATTATTCCAAACATAAAGCAAATAAAGCTAATTACGTACTATTCTCGAAACTACTAGGGATTTATTGTCACAAAACTCTGAATCTGTGATATTTTTGGATAATAGTAATGATAAGAATGAATGATGATGATCAACAGAAATGGCCTATGAGACACTCAAGGATCCAGAACTCTTCATATCCATATAATTCTGAAAGTTTATTTTGTCGGCCATCTATGGCAGGATGAAGAACCGAGTCTATTTTACGCTGGGCTTGACCCTACCCTCACCCCTCCTCCAATGGTGACACCCCTGCTAGGAAGACAGCAACGTGTAACACATCCGAATTAGTCAACTCGTTACCGTGGATATGTCAATGTTCTGCTTAGTTCAGTGGGATCCATGAGTTTTACCGTGCAACTTGTCCATCACCATGTTCGTGCACTTTATTTGACCCAATAAGGACTTCAAGAATTAAAGAAAACTCAAAACAAGCTGTTGACAACTTCGGCACCAGCATACATAAAAATCCGTCGCTTAAAAACACATAGAGTGTAAGTGAAAAATTAATGAAAATAGTCATGGACAATTTGCACGGTATTACTCATGGATCCCACTGTACCTATGAAGCACATCTCGGTTACACAGTAAAGGCACCAACTTTTGCATTGCACAGAAACATAACTTCTTACCAAGAACATTCTTTACTTGTATTTGTGTCGTGTAGTTTCGTTCATTCCACTTCCCCAACTAGTTTCCTTCCTCAATCAACCTACAGGGCACAAAGAAGTTCAGAGAACAACTCCCAATTCACTTTCCTCGCGGCACAGCGCGGGAAAAGGAGACAAAGAGAACAAAAGAAGACTATTTTTACGACTTCAGCGAAGCCTGGCGGAGACGAGAGGAACTAAAATGAAACTCATGGCAGCGTCTTGAGTTCAAGTCCATCGCCGAGTAACGACCTCCAGATTAATTGCCCGCGTTTCCTTATGACGCTATACATTACCCAGGGCAACACGCCCCTCGCAGATGAAGGGATCGGGGGTTGAAGGAGGGGGTTGGGGGGCGAGACGCGAAGCTGAAACTGTTGGCAAGACTTTATTGGTTTCATTAGGAGACTTTGTTAGAGATATTTATCAACTTGATTCGAGCAGGCTTCCATCCGCAGTATATATGTGTTTAGAGGGAAAGTTTTTAAACATTTTTATGGGCCTTGCACTGCGGTGGAATTAAGTATAAGTCTCTTTGCTCAAGCTGACGGCCGCCAAATGGCGTAGTCGTTAGCAGGTGCAAGGCTGATTAATTAATTTTGCTCCCTCTACATTTACTAAAGGCAATTCTTGACTGAAGTAAAGCGCTACTGCTGCATGAATTATGAGTTCTTTAGAAGAATCCAATTTATGCAGCATTGGGAGCTTCAACATTATTTGATATAATAATATTGAAATTTTTAATTTTCTTACACATTCATTTCCGGGACAATTATTAATAGTTATTTATAATTAGTCCTCCTGTGGTTTATATACGGTGCGGTGTGTACAGTGATGTGCCGTAGACTATAAGTTTACGTCTACATGCGTTGTCTACACGTAATCTACGCGTAGATTACATTGGGTTGTAGTTTACATAGACTACGCAGACAATCTAAAGTGCATTAAAATTTATTTTCAAGGCTTTCATGAAAGGAAAGTGACATTTTCAACTATATTGGTTCCTAACGAAATGAAAAAGAATCCTATTTACAACAAAATTTCTTTTTTCTTCTATTATCAACTATGGAAGAAGATAAATAGTATGCAAAAAAACAACAACAGATGGCAGTCGTGAGGCTAGGGTGGTCTATTTACCATAAAACACTAGAATATTTCCTATATTAGGTTTCTTCCTAGGTGAGAAATTGTTCGAATTTGGAAGAAAGAGTATGAAAAGTTCTCTACACACATCAGCAACTGATAGGCAGTATAATTTTCTTTTAATTCCACGGCGCCCTTTGGTAAGTTATCACCTTTCGCCATGTTGTTTACATAAATTACATCATCTACGTGTATAAAATAGTCTACGTGTAAAATGTAGACTATTGTTGTTTACGCGTAGACGCACATCACTGGGTGTGTCTACTAAGTTTTTTAGACTGGCAACATTGTATCAAGATAAGTGCTTCAATCTGGCATTTGGTACATGTATTACGTAGTGTCACACGTGGTGAGTGTGCAGTGTAATCGGTGTCTGATTCTGTGCAATTTTGAGTGAGTTACAGCTTTTAAATCAGTGAAGTGTTTTGTACCCTCGTCATGAATTTGAAAACAGAAAAAAAATTGGCGATTAAATTTTGTGTAAAACTCTGTAACACCCCTTCATAAACCGCTGAAATGCTGAGAACTGCTTACGGCAATGAATAATGTCCTGCCAATGTTTTCATTTCGCATCGTCGATTCCATGATGGTCGGGAAGATGCGGCGGATGACCCCAGTGAGGGTCTTACCTCTACCAGTCGAACTGACGATAGTCTTGAGAAGGTTCGACAAAAACTTAATAAAAATCGTGCACAGTCACTGAGGAGGATGATAATCATTGCTCTGTATAGACCTATTTTAGAGCTCTTGCTAAAGACACTGCCACAAATGGGACCAGAGCTAGTTGAACCCAGTGCAAAAAATGCGCCAAGACGCAAGGCAATTTTTGTCCAACAGTTTTTGTCACGGAAACCCAGCACCCACCTTATTCACCAGATTTGGCACCAGCCGACTACTTCCCCAAATTGAAATCCCACCAACGTTTTGACACCATTTTGGAAATTGAAGAAGCTGTGACGAGGCACCTAAACACAATTCCAAAAAAAAGATATCCGCAGGGGCATCCAACAATTGTACAGCCATTTCACTAACTGTGCGAACTTAGGAGGGATGTACATCGAAGACTAACCAAGTCTTACATATCTACACTTTTTTTAAGCCAGTCTAAAAATGTTGTAGACACACTGTGTATGTAAAATGCCATCATGATAATTCCCCATTGGGAGAATTTTCTGATTGGACACACTGTTACTGGAAACATTATGGTCTAAAACCGTCAAATTCGCTTGCATCGAACTATCGCAAATATGACTATGAAATGGTTTACCATATTTTGTAAAATGTCTCCCCAAGGGGTCCCGGATTCGATAACCGGGAAGCACATGGCACAGTGGTTCGGATCCACTTTAAACTGTAGGTCCAGTCCCGATTAACCTTTCTGTGCATAAAGGGGACTTAAAACAATAAATCAAATCAAATTAATCATACTTTGTGAAGTGAAAAAGGACACTTTAATTTTTAGTAAAAATTAAATGAATTAACACGTATCTTACATTTGTACAACACCTTGGTTTATGCTTCATTAAACGTTGAAATAGGTTATCCTACAGTACATTCTGGTAGTTAAATTAAACATAGTGCCAAACTAGTCAATCTTTCGCCCATTTATATTTAACGAAATATTTTCATTACAACGTACTTGTCTTTAAGTTAACTCCTCAAAATTACATTTTCGTTTCGGCATAAGCACAGCAACTAAGCCCTTCAAGTCAACTAGACTATACACAACAATGCGTTCAAATGAATATAGACAGAATTCGAGTTCGAGATGGCACGATAGACAGTTTGTGCAAATTTCTGATATCGACCTATCGTTCTCTATATCGACCTTGTTTGAGTATCGATTTTAGAGATGCTCGTATTTGCACTCGAACTAATATAAGGTGTAATCAACATTTACTGGTTTTCTATGATTATTTCTGATTTAATTCTTAATGATTTGTAAGGAATCAGATATTTATACTCTGGTGAGAAATCTGTTCGGACACCCTTTTTCTTATCTCTAAAGAGTTTGTATGCTGGCAATTCTAACTACACATAACTGACTATTAACAAACTTAGTGAAGCATTGAAAGACAATTTGTAATTATTACTTTTGAAGACCCATTTATTAATAAGAATTCTATGAGGAAGAAACTGCGGTACATAAAGGTTTGTACTTACTACACTTTCGGGTATTTAAAATATCAAACACAGTAAAAGTATTTAAGTAAGACACATAAAATATAAGTTATTCATGTTAGAACTGCTGAATACATATGGCGCTGAAGTGACAGTTTATTCGAAATGTTGCAATGAGAATGGTGCTGTCATCTATTATCAAAAAGATACAACCAAGTTGCTTGTAATACAGAAATTGGAAAGTTTTCCTTGTTTTTGGAAGCTGTAATATGTGAATGCGTTTGTTGATTGATTGATATAAAATTTCTGGGTGTTTCGGCACGCATGGTCAATTTGCACCCTTAAGTTTATACGAGGCAGGTCCCCTTATCTAAAACACTTACCTCAAAAGTAAGACAAAGGGTGTAAAAAGCCCCTTGGGAATGTTTAGAAATGCAGGGTGTAAATGAACATCCATGGGACAAACAGAAGACATTAGGAAAGGTAGGGATTGTTTAAAAACTACCACAGAAACAGCGCTCTTCTCAAAAATTTAAAAACATTGGCTAAAACACTCTCATCCTTTCCGAACATAGATGAAAAATTGTTGGGTAGGTAAAACCCTGTCTGAGGTAACTAAAATACGCACTCTGCAAATTTCTCTTGTACCCTAATTGGGTGGATAAATGATGCGTTACTAGATCATATCAAAGGCATGATTTGGACTCTGGATTAGTAATAGCTAATGGATAATGCGGTCTATGATGGCATCGCTTTGCTTATTTTGCAGTACTTAAGAGTCCAGATTTGTATGTAATTACATATTCTATGCCTTTCAAGATACATACCTTGAAAATGGAAATGCCAACGAATTATATAACTGACATGATTGTTACATATTTCCACATTTTTGCCAGGATATTACATATTTTACCTATTTGATAATTCACTTTACATAAAACAACATATTTCGGTATTTTTTTCCTATCTTGATCCTTTTTCCTGTATTTTCGATCGATGATGAAGAATATTTGTAGCTCATGTGATGTCATATTTTCTAATCAATGAGATGCATAGTGCATACGGTCGCCTAAAGTTGACTGCCAAGTTCAAAGACAGGCTGAAGACAAATAATAATAAAAAAATCCGGGCCATGTTATTTATCGAAAGATTCTGGAGTTAAATATGTACACGTTGCTGTGCTTTTTTGAGTTTATAAATTTGGTACAAATTTTAATTTGAACAACTTATGCCATTACAATTATGTTTAATATGTTCAAATAAAGTAAATATCTAGCACAATTCTTGAAATTGCTTGGATACTCGATTATCATTAATATAATATATTCTTTGATACTACATATTTAGCTACATATCATTTTGATAATACATATTTATGTACATATTTTATCAATTATTGTTACATATTTATGTACATATTTTATCAATTATTGTTACATATTTATGTACATATTTGTCAATTATTGTTACATATTTATGTACATATTTTATCAATTATTGTTACATATTTATGTACATATTTTTATCAATTATTGTTACGTATTTATGTACATATCTTATCAATTATTGTTACATATTTATGTACATATTTTATCAATTATTGTTACATATTTATGTACATATTTTATCAATTATTGTTACATATTTATGTACATATTTTGAACTTTGATATTATATAAATATCCGGGGTCTACTGGTTGGAAGCCCATATAAGTGTTCCGTGTCCACTTTTAAACTCTGTGTCCAGTCTATTAACTCAATTATCCATACAGTGGACCCATCAAACATATATTTGCCAACTTCTCTCAGTAACTGTAAAATTGTAAAAGTATTTCTTCGTCATCTTCTAATTAGATTTATTCATTTTTTTATTTTACTTCGCTTTTTGTGCCACTTTTGGCTAATTTGCGAAGGTGGAGATGAGTGATGATATGATGAAATTGATGAATGGACACTCACGAACATTCATGCCCAGGCCGGTGTTCGAATCCGGGATTCCTGGCGTCGCAGCGCGATGTGCTAACCACTCCGCCACGGGGACCGGCTAATTAGAAGATGGATTAATGATGACCAGATGAAAATGATAAAGGTGGATTTACATAGGATCAACCATGCCGAGGACTTTAATCGAACCTAAACCTTCTGTAGTGCCGACCTCTGAACACACTCAGACTCTGAGGCACGAAATAAGCTAAGGACATTTGTCATTGGGCCATGTGCATATTGATAATGTGATCAACACACGACCAAAGCCAAATGACGCTCATATAGGAATATAATTCTGTCTGACATCACCCATACCGGGAATGGAACCTCGGGCCTTTGGCGTGGGAGTCATACACCCTACTGACTATCCACTGTGTCTCCAAACAGAAGAAAGATTAAACGTCAATATTTGAAGAAGCAGTGGATCCCTTTTATCTGGGAGTGGGGGAGGAAAGAGTCTATTTTAGGACTTGCAGGGGAACTGTATGACTTAAACTGTAAAGAGAAGCAATCATTCTTCTGTTAACCACTCTGTATATACATACCGGGTGGTCATAATTAAATTTCCCCTACTCAGAGCCCTGAATCTCGTTTGAAGTATCGGATTGCGGTGAAACTTGGTGCAGATGCTATGGAGACCATACATAAGCGAACGCCGATGAATAAAAAAGTAGCTCAAAGTTTCACCACCAGGTTTAAATGTGGCGCTGAAATCTGGGGCACAGTGAACAAAATACTGGGAAACGCTTCGTGCTAACAATCATTACGCTGTCTTACGCTTCCAAAGGGTCATTGACGTTGACGGTGAGCGTATTGAACTCTGCTTTACTGACGGAAACAAAATATAAAGTTTGCATGTCCGACTTCTGCTTGTTATTTCAGCGCCATATTTCCACCTGGTGGCGAAAATTTAAACAATTTTTTTCATCAGCATTCGCTTTCACATGCTCTCCATAGCCTCTGCACCAAGTTTCAGCGCAATCCGAAGTTTCGCGCGGACTCCAGAGGGCTCTGAAAGGGAGCAATTTAATTATGACCACCCGGTATGTATGTAATGTACTGCTGGCTGTCAGTGAGGGTAATTGCCCCTTTCTACCCTTTAATCCAACCACCCTTTTGGGTCGTTGCAGTTCCACGTGAAAAACAAATTAATTACATTGTTTGGTTCTCCACAAACCGCCTCTTCCAATGAAAAAAGAAAAGAACAAAAATTAACGCTATTTGCAGAATAATTGGAAAATCGTTCAGCTACCACTGGAACTAATCTCCCTTGCTCTCCAAGAGACAAATTCTTCCACTCTGTAATGAAGCGAAGTTGCACACTTTTTACTACGAATGGAAGGGTCCGAAGACTTAACTAGTATGTAAAGAAGATGCAGGTTAACGAAGTTGAAAATATGAAAAGACAGGTTGAAACAACATAGGGATGATGTACAACTTAAGAGAGAGAGAGAAATGCGATATTTAAACACACGAGAGAAACAGGACATGACATAAGAGTGGGATGAGGCTAAGCAGATAAGGAGGGAGAAGAGAATACTAGTGAGAAAATTGAAGGAGGCCAAGGAAATAGAGAAGAAAGGTGAAGAAGACACAATGAACTGGAATGGGGGACTGAAGATAAACAAAGAGTGGAAAAAACAAGAAAGAAAGAGGAGAGAAGAAGGAAGAAGAATGAATGAAAAAGAGCGTGAGAAAAAGAGTCCAACCACATTCACGTTCAGGTGAAAGTACAGTTGACAAGGGAAAGCCACCTGCTAGAATGTTCCAGAACATCTTTCTCATAGTCTGGAGGGCAGCATTTTTGTGTATATATATCGTCCTGTTTTGTACCTTGTTACATTTGTACTTGCAGCAGAGTCTGAAGAAGACCTTGCTAGAAGGTTGAAACGTTACGTTTAGTTTATGTTTTATAATAAAATAAATTTCTGCCTTGGTTAGCATATTGAGTTTTCGTATATTTTGTATTTGACGCGGGTACCGAAGAACACTATAGATCACTGTACAACACTACACTCTGTCCCATATAGGCTATCTTTGGAGCAGGCGGACGAAAACAAATCTCTGCGCAAGTAGTGACCCAAGTGGGCTCCACCAATGAACACGTGAGAGGAACATGATTGTGCGTAGAGGGGGGAAAAGCGACTGCAGTTACCAGCCTTCCCAACAGCATGTAATGCTTCGCTCTGCACGCTCGGTATCCCCCACTTCTCTACCGTTATGCGCGGCCATGCTTCAGAGATAACAGAGAAAGGGTATATATACACATTTACAAACTTAATTCCTTCTGCTTGCTACATATTAAAAAATATTAAAATTATATTGGCAGCCAAGCAGGTAAATAAATGTTCGTTAATATACAGGGTTATTTAAAGTGATTGTCGAAGTTTCAATACTTTTCCTGGGCAGGTGATGTAACATATGACATTTACGTTTAACCGCACCAATTGATGGGGACATTTTCAAAGTTTTCTTTCGTAATAAGCAATGTACTATAGTTACGCCTCTTGCCGCTAGGATGCAGGATTTGAAAGATGGCGTCGGCAGTGTGAAGGTGTTTTTTGTGTTTGAATTTCATGATCTGTCAGTTATGACTCAACGACAAACTTTGTTCACCGGTTGTTTCAGGAGACAGAGTGCATCAGAGAGAAACAAGACGGAGACATAAGAGAACCAGGTTGGATTGGCTTTTCAACGGAGCCCTAGGAAATCAGATATAACTCGGCATGCCAAACCGAAAGTGTTCCACTTCGCTGAAGGGACTAAGAATGAAGCCACATTGCCTATCTGTATCGAGCTTTAAAACCTGAGGATCATGTTCGGAAGACTTTCTGAGATGTAAATTGCCAAAAAAGGACCCATAAAAAGACCTAAAAATATCAAAACAAGGACCTAAAAATGAAAAAAGGGCGTATAAATGTGATCCAAATTAATTAATGACTTCAGTTTTAATTACATATTTAATGAATAAAAATAATAAAAAATTCTGGTGGTATGGAACACACAGAGCGAAAAAACTATATGAATGAAATGCATCTTCTTTCTGACATTATATATTTTTTAGATTAACATAATTTGAAAAATCATATTTGAAGAATCATATTTGCGACCTTCCAGACAAGGTACGGTTAAAGGACCTTGTACCATACCTGCTTCAGTCGTCCAAAAAGGTTTTTCTCTCGTTTCAGGGATGGTTCAAATACATTTATTTACTTATTTTTCTTTTTTTATTTATTTACTACAGAAAGGATGTTTAAGAAGTGATGAACTGATGATGATTCGAATTTAGAATGGGCAATAAAAACCTAGTCGAGAGAAGGTGAAGTTGCAAAAAAAAAAGCCGTTAAGACCTAAAAACAAGCTAAAAAAGGACCAGTAAGCCAAAGAAAGCCGAAAAAGGCAAAAAAGGACAAATAAAACTAACTTTTTTCTGGCCTACAATGACCCAAAATGAACATATATTATGTTGGGCCTCGTCTTCGGACACTAGGAAAAATAAAAAGTTTTCCTCAACTTCCTAGCCCTAGTAATGGATGAAATTCGAGCACAAAAACGCATTCTTAAAGTCGTGACCTGCCATCTTGTAAAACCTGCCTCCTAGCGGCCAATTGCATACATACTAGGTACTGTCAGTATGGAAATATAACTTTTGAGATGTCTCCATCAATTCGCGATTAAAATTATCCGATATGCCATCTGATGGGATTTTCCGGAACTACTCTATGTAGAATACAATGTTGTGTTGAAGTCGTTCAAAGCATGGGCAATGTTCGAAAGAGTAACGTCTACTGTTCAGTTTTTTGCTCTAAATCGTTTTGTGGGTCAGGACCAGTGATGTGCGTCTACACGTAAACAACGATAGTCTACATTCTACACGTAGACTATTTTATACACGTAGATGATGTAATTTATGTAAACAACATGGCAAAAGGTGATAACTTAACAAAGGGCGCCGTGGAATTAAAAGAAAATTATACTGCGTATCAGTTGCTGATGTGTGAAGAGAACTTTTCATACTCTTTTTTCCAAATTCGAACATTTTCTCACCTAGGAAGAAACCTAATATAGGAAATATTCTTGTGTTTTATGGGGAAAAGACCTCTCTTGCCTCACGACTGCCATCTGTTGTTGTTTTTTGCATACTATTTACCTTCCATAGTTCATGATAGAAGAGAAGTGAAATTTTGTTGTGAATAGGATTCTTTTTATTTTGTTAGGAACCAATATAGTTGAAAATGTTACTTTCCTTTCATGAAAGCCTTAAAAATTAATTTTAATGCACTTTAGATTGTCTATGCAGTCTATGTAAACTACAACCCAATGTAATCTACGCGTAGATTACGTGTAGACAACGCATGTAGACGTAAACTTATAGTCTTTATGCACATCACTGGTCAGGACAAGTGAAACATTTGCATCCGTCTCCACCCCGTGGAATCAACAAAATGAAATTTGTAAATAAATCAGGAATCAACTAAATGAAATTTGTAAATAAATCAGACAAAATTGATTGACAGAAGATTCGCATGGAGAAATGCTGAAAGGAAATTACGAAGAATGCACGAGTCTGTTCACTTTATTTTTCGAGAGATGATTCTATTACCATGAAAGTAAAGTTTTAAATTGTTCTTTAGGAATAAAACATATCTTTTTCGAAAGCAATGTATTAATTAGGAAATTTGGAACAGGTGAAAGTCGATTAAGTGCGAGGAGTTTGGGAATTAATTAATGTCTGTAATCATAAAGGTAACCAGAAAAAGAGAATCGACATGCTAATATTGCTGTTTCATTTGGTAATTAAGTCATTTTTCAATGAAGGCAGCCTCGATGAAATTGTGAATTCTCCTGTGTTGTTATTAAACCAGCTTGCCTCTTTGGGGGAACAACTTCAACGGTATGTTTACACAAGCTTTGCAAATACAGGTGAATTGCTTTATTTGCAAATCATTTCCGAAAGCTCCAGTTACAATATGAGGTGCAGATGAAACAGCACTACTATACATTACTTTCATCTGCGTTTTCCGTGTTATTTTTGCCTATCTTAAATAAATGCTTCACTCTCAGCACAACTTCACCTTCGTTATAGTTCCTGGAATTCACATCGCATTCGCAATATTTAAAAATATCGCGTAATTTAAACGTTTCTTCCATACCAGCCATGACAACACGCTGATATTACGTACTGCTACTGAATGTAAACAAACATTATCCTACATAGAGCGGCCATCTAACGCCGAGGTGGTAATTTTAATCGCGAAATGGTGCCTTTATAAATCCCACATGTTTCATTACCTCCCCATGAAAAATATATTGAAACTCCAGACAATCATTGTGAATGACCCCGTATTTTGATATCATTACAAGTAGACAACATTTTTACAAATAACAATAACGATTATGTTGATCATAGAGAATCAGACAGGTTCAGTGATATAGGACCGAGAGAAACGGAAGAGGGGTAGGGGAAGAGAAAAGTGACGTAGTTTGATTATAATTCTAACAAGATGCAGCATGGTGAGGTGCAAGGCTGAAACTGTAAGCAGGGTTGTTAAAGGTCCAAGAATTTTAAATAAATTCAATTCCGGTCCAGGAGATATAATCAGCGTAAATGGGTTCTGGACCGTAAAGAACAATTCTGTATGTAAATTATTTCAATTCGGTCTAGGAACAATTTCTCCAGATAATTTAAATACGGTCCAGGAACCTTTATTCCGGATCAATTTAAATAAGGTCCAGGAACCTTGATTCCGGATCAATTTAAATACGGTCCAGGAACCTTTATTCCGGATCAATTTAAATACGGTCCAGGAACCTTGATTCCGGATCACTTTAAATACGGTCCAGGAACCTTTATTCCGGATCAATTTAAATATGGTCCAGGAACCTTTATTCCGGATCAATTTAAATACGGTCCAGGAACCTTTATTCCGGATCAATTTAAATAAGGTCCAGGAACCTTGATTCCGGATCAATTTAAATACGGTCCAGGAACCTTTATTCCGGATCAATTTAAATACGGTCCAGGAACCTTGATTCCGGATCAATTTAAATACGGTCCAGGAACCTTTATTCCGGATCAATTTAAATACGGTCCAGGAACCTTGATTCCGGATCAATTTAAATAAGGTCCAGGAACCTTTATTCCGGATCAATTTAAATAAGGTCCAGGAACCTTGATTCCGGATCACTTTAAATACGGTCCAGGAACCTTTATTCCGGATCAATTTAAATATGGTCCAGGAACCTTTATTCCGGATCAATTTAAATACGGTCCAGGAACCTTTATTCCGGATCAATTTAAATAAGGTCCAGGAACCTTGATTCCGGATCAATTTAAATACGGTCCAGGAACCTTTATTCCGGATCAATTTAAATACGGTCCAGGAACCTTGATTCCGGATCAATTTAAATACGGTCCAGGAACCTTTATTCCGGATCAATTTAAATACGGTCCAGGAACCTTGATTCCGGATCAATTTAAATACGGTCCAGGAACCTTTATTCCGGATCAATTTAAATACGGTCCAGGAACCTTGATTACGGATCAATTTAAATACGGTCCTGGAACCTTTATTCCGGATCAATTTAAATACGGTCCTGGAACCTTTATTTCGGATCAATTTAAATACGGTCCAGGAACCTTGATTCCGGATCAATTTAAATACGGTCCAGGAACCTTGATTCCGGATCAATTTAAATACGGTCCAGGAACCTTTATTCCGGATCAATTTAAATACGGTCCTGGAACCTTGATTCCGGATCAATTTAAATACGGTCCTGGAACCTTGATTCCGGATCAATTTAAATACGGTCCAGGAACCTTTATTCCGGATCAATTTAAATACGGTCCTGGAACCTTGATTCCGGATCAATTTAAATACGGTCCAGGAACCTTTATTCCGGATCAATTTAAATACGGTCCAGGAACGTTGATTCCGGATCAATTTAAATACGGTCCAGGAACCTTTATTCCGGATCAATTTAAATACGGTCCTGGAACCTTGATTCCGGATCAATTTAAATACGGTCCTGGAACCTTGATTCCGGATCAATTTAAATACGGTCCAGGAACCTTTATTCCCGATCAATTTAAATACGGTCCTGGAACCTTGATTCCGGATCAATTTACATACGGTCCTGGAACCTTGATTCCGGATCAATTTAAATACGGTCCAGGAACCTTCATTCCGGATCAATTTAAATATGGTCCAGGAACCTTGATTCCGGATCAATTTAAATACGGTCCTGGAACCTTGATTCCGGATCAATTTAAATACGGTCCAGGAACCTTGATTCCGGATCAATTTAAATATGGTCCAGGAACCTTGATTCCGGATCAATTTAAATACGGTCCAGGAACCTTGATTCCGGATCAATTTAAATACGGTCCAGGAACCTTGATTCCGGATCAATTTAAATACGGTCCAGGAACCTTGATTCCGGATCAATTTAAATACGGTCCTGGAACCTTGATTCCGGATCAATTTAAATACGGTCCTGGAACCTTGATTCCGGATCAATTTAAATACGGTCCAGGAACCTTTATTCCGGATCAATTTAAATACGGTCCAGGAACCTTCATTCCGGATCAATTTAAATATGGTCCAGGAACCTTTATTCCGGATCAATTTAAATACGGTCCAGGAACCTTGATTCCGGATCAATTTAAATACGGTCCAGGAACCTTGATTCCGGATCACTTTAAATACGGTCCAGGAACCTTCATTCCGGATCAATTTAAATATGGTCCAGGAACCTTGATTCCGGATCACTTTAAATACGGTCCAGGAACCTTTATTCCGGATCAATTTAAATAAGGTCCAGGAACCTTGATTCCGGATTAATTTAAATACGGTCCAGGAACCTTGATTCCGGATCAATTTAAATACGGTCCAGGAACCTTGATTCCGGATCAATTTAAATACGGTCCAGGAACCTTTATTCCGGATCAATTTAAATACGGTCCAGGAACCTTGATTCCGGATCAATTTAAATACGGTCCTGGAACCTTGATTCCGGATCAATTTAAATACGGTCCTGGAAACTTGATTCCGGATCAATTTAAATACGGTCCAGGAACCTTTATTCCGGATCAATTTAAATACGGTCCAGGAACCTTGATTCCGGATCAATTTAAATATGATCCAGGAACCTTTATTCCGGATCAATTTAAATAAGGTCCAGGAACCTTGATTCCGGATCAATTTAAATACGGTCCAGGAACCTTGATTCCGGATCAATTTAAATACGGTCCAGGAACCTTGATTCCGGATCAATTTAAATACGGTCCAGGAACCTTGATTCCGGATCAATTTAAATACGGTCCAGGAACCTTGATTCCGGATCAATTTAAATACGGTTTAGGAACCTTGATTCCGGATCACTTTAAATACGGTCCAGGAACCTTTATTCCGGATCAATTTAAATATGGTCCAGGAACCTTTATTCCGGATCAATTTAAATAAGGTCCAGGAACCTTTATTCCGGATCAATTTAAATACGGTCCAGGAACCTTGATTCCGGATCAATTTAAATACGGTCCTGGAACCTTGATTCCGGATCAATTTAAATACGGTCCAGGAACCTTGATTCCGGATCAATTTAAATACGGTCCAGGAACCTTGATTCCGGATCAATTTAAATACGGTCCATTAACCTTGATTCCGGATCAATTTAAATATGGTCCAGGAACCTTTATTCCGGATCAATTTAAATAAGGTCCAGGAACCTTGATTCGGGATCAATTTAAATACGGTCCAGGAACCTTGATTCCGGATCAATTTAAATACGGTCCAGGAACCTTGATTCCGGATCAATTTAAATACGGTCCAGGAACCTTGATTCCGGATCAATTTAAATATGGTCCAGGAACCTTTATTCCGGATCAATTTAAATACGGTCCAGGAACCTTCATTCCGGATCAATTTAAATACGGTCCAGGAACCTTGATTCCGGATCAATTTAAATACGGTCCAGGAACCTTGATTCCGGATCAATTTAACTACGGTCCAGGAACCTTTATTCCGGATCAATTTAAATACGGCCCAGGAACCTTGATTCCGGATCAATTTAAATATGGTCCAGGAACCTCTATTCCGGATCAATTTAAATATGGTCCAGGAACCTTGATTCCGGATCAATTTAAATACGGTCCAGGAACCTTGATTCCGGATCAATTTAAATACGGTCCAGGAACCTTGATTCCGGATCAATTTAAATACGGTCCAGGAACCTTGATTCCGGATCAATTTAAATATGGTCCAGGAACCTTTATTCCGGATCAATTTAAATATGGTCCAGGAACCTTGATTCCGGATCAATTTAAATACGGTCCAGGAACCTTGATTCCTTATCAATTTAAATACGGTCCAGGAACCTTTATTCTGGATCAATTTAAATATGGTCCAGGAACCTTTATTCTGGATCAATTTAAATATGGTCCAGGAACCTTTATTCCGGATCAATTTAAATACGGTCCAGGAACCTTGATTCCGGATCAATTTAAATATGATCCGGGAACCTTGATTCCGGATCAATTTAAATACGGTCCAGGAACCTTGATTCCGGATCAATTTAAATATGGTCCAGGAACCTTGATTCCGGATCAATTTAAATACGGTCCAGGAACCTTGATTCCGGATCAATTTAAATACGGTCCAGGAACCTTTATTCCGGATCAATTTAAATATGGTCCAGGAACCTTGATTCCGGATCACTTTAAATACGGTCCAGGAACCTTTATTCCGGATCAATTTAAATAAGGTCCAGGAACCTTGATTCCGGATCAATTTAAATACGGTCCAGGAACCTTGATTCCGGATCAATTTAAATATGGTCCAGGAACCTTGATTCCGGATCAATTTAAATACGGTCCAGGAACCTTGATTCCGGTTCAATTTAAATACGGTCCAGGAACCTTGATTCCGGATCAATTTAAATACGGTCCAGGAACCTTGATTCCGGATCAATTTAAATATGGTCCAGGAACCTTTATTCCGGATCAATTTAAATACGGTGCAGGAACCTTGATTCCGGATCAATTTAAATAAGGTCCAGGAACCTTGATTCCGGATCAATTTAAATACGGTCCAGGAACCTTGATTCCGGATCAATTTAAATACGGTGCAGGAACCTTGATTCCGGATCAATTTAAATATGGTCCAGGAACCTTTATTCCGGATCATTTTAAATACGGTGCAGGAACCTTTATTCCGGATCAATTTAAATAAGGTCCAGGAACCTTGATTCCGGATCAATTTAAATACGGTCCAGGAACCTTGATTCCGGATCAATTTAAATACGGTCCAGGAACCTTGATTCCGGATCAATTTAAATATGGTCCAGGAACCTTTATTCCGGATCAATTTAAATACGGTGCAGGAACCTTTATTCCGGATCAATTTAAATAAGGTCCAGGAACCTTGATTCCGGATCAATTTAAATACGGTCCAGGAACCTTGATTCCGGATCAATTTAAATACGGTGCAGGAACCTTGATTCCGGATCAATTTAAATACGGTCCAGGAACCTTGATTCCGGATCAATTTAAATACGGTGCAGGAACCTTTATTCTGGATCAATTTAAATACGGTCCAGGAACCTTGATTCCGGATCAATTTAAATACGGTCCAGGAACCTTGATTCCGGATCAATTTAAATACGGTGCAGGAACCTTGATTCCGGATCAATTTAAATACGGTCCAGGAACCTTGATTCCGGATCAATTTAAATACGGTGCAGGAACCTTGATTCCGGATCAATTTAAATACGGTCCAGGAACCTTGATTCCGGATCAATTTAAATACGGTGCAGGAACCTTTATTCTGGATCAATTTAAATACGGTCCAGGAACCTTGATTCCGGATCAATTTAAATAAGGTCCAGGAACCTTGATTCGGGATCAATTTAAATACGGTCCAGGAACCTTGATTCCGGATCAATTTAAATACGGTCCAGGAACCTTGATTCCGGATCAATTTAAATACGGTCCAGGAACCTTGATTCCGGATCAATTTAAATATGGTCCAGGAACCTTTATTCCGGATCAATTTAAATACGGTCCAGGAACCTTCATTCCGGATCAATTTAAATACGGTCCAGGAACCTTGATTCCGGATCAATTTAAATACGGTCCAGGAACCTTGATTCCGGATCAATTTAACTACGGTCCAGGAACCTTTATTCCGGATCAATTTAAATACGGCCCAGGAACCTTGATTCCGGATCAATTTAAATATGGTCCAGGAACCTCTATTCCGGATCAATTTAAATATGGTCCAGGAACCTTGATTCCGGATCAATTTAAATACGGTCCAGGAACCTTGATTCCGGATCAATTTAAATACGGTCCAGGAACCTTGATTCCGGATCAATTTAAATACGGTCCAGGAACCTTGATTCCGGATCAATTTAAATATGGTCCAGGAACCTTTATTCCGGATCAATTTAAATATGGTCCAGGAACCTTGATTCCGGATCAATTTAAATACGGTCCAGGAACCTTGATTCCTTATCAATTTAAATACGGTCCAGGAACCTTTATTCTGGATCAATTTAAATATGGTCCAGGAACCTTTATTCTGGATCAATTTAAATATGGTCCAGGAACCTTTATTCCGGATCAATTTAAATACGGTCCAGGAACCTTGATTCCGGATCAATTTAAATATGATCCGGGAACCTTGATTCCGGATCAATTTAAATACGGTCCAGGAACCTTGATTCCGGATCAATTTAAATATGGTCCAGGAACCTTGATTCCGGATCAATTTAAATACGGTCCAGGAACCTTGATTCCGGATCAATTTAAATACGGTCCAGGAACCTTTATTCCGGATCAATTTAAATATGGTCCAGGAACCTTGATTCCGGATCACTTTAAATACGGTCCAGGAACCTTTATTCCGGATCAATTTAAATAAGGTCCAGGAACCTTGATTCCGGATCAATTTAAATACGGTCCAGGAACCTTGATTCCGGATCAATTTAAATATGGTCCAGGAACCTTGATTCCGGATCAATTTAAATACGGTCCAGGAACCTTGATTCCGGTTCAATTTAAATACGGTCCAGGAACCTTGATTCCGGATCAATTTAAATACGGTCCAGGAACCTTGATTCCGGATCAATTTAAATATGGTCCAGGAACCTTTATTCCGGATCAATTTAAATACGGTGCAGGAACCTTTATTCCTGATCAATTTAAATAAGGTCCAGGAACCTTGATTCCGGATCAATTTAAATACGGTCCAGGAACCTTGATTCCGGATCAATTTAAATACGGTCCAGGAACCTTTATTCCGGATCAATTTAAATATGGTCCAGGAACCTTTATTCCGGATCAATTTAAATACGCTGCAGGAACCTTTATTCCGGATCAATTTAAATAAGGTCCAGGAACCTTGATTCCGGATCAATTTAAATACGGTCCAGGAACCTTGATTCCGGATCAATTTAAATACGGTGCAGGAACCTTGATTCCGGATCAATTTAAATACGGTCCAGGAACCTTGATTCCGGATCAATTTAAATACGGTGCAGGAACCTTTATTCTGGATCAATTTAAATACGGTCCAGGAACCTTGATTCCGGATCAATTTAAATACGGTCCAGGAACCTTGATTCCGGATCAATTTAAATACGGTGCAGGAACCTTGATTCCGGATCAATTTAAATACGGTCCAGGAACCTTGATTCCGGATCAATTTAAATACGGTGCAGGAACCTTGATTCCGTAATAATTTAAATACGATCCGCGATTTTTTTTTCAATCCAAATCGTATTGAAATGAAACAATATCCAAATTGGACGGAATTTAAATTGTGCGAGAAGTCGTGTCGTGTCGCGGAACCCATTAGAATTTATATATTCCTGGACTTTTAACAACCGTGATTGTAAGCATCACGATTCAAGCAAGACTTCGCGCAAATGTACGTTGAAACATCAAACCTCCCTTCTCGGTGGAACCAGAGTGGAATCATTAAACCCGAAACAGCAAACCAAGCCACTTAAAGATACACCGCAGGATATATGGAGACCAGGTGCCGATGGCAATAAGCCTCCATCTCCTTGCTCCGGGGAGAGGCAATCTGAACGGGATGCTGGGAAGAGATGAGGAAACTTCCTCCCTCCAGGTCTTCATATCACGCTCAAACACACTTGACACGAAAGACACTTTGTCTCCCTGTTCTGAAAATTCAACGTGGGACGTCTTTGAAACTTTTGCCAGTCTTCTTGGATGAAGAAGGGGGCGACTTTTTTTTACACCCCTATCTAGCGCTTATTCCCAAGTCGATATCCAGGATGGGAGCCGATTTCTCTATATCTCTCTCTCTCTCTCTTTCTCATCCTATCAATTCTTCTCCGAAGTTCGTTCAGGGCTTTCTATGAAATTGGACCGAATTGGAAGGATGCTTAAAAGGAAGAAAATACATGTTGAGACACAACGAGGTGTGACAGATGATTACATCCATGGAGAAGGGACTAAGGGTGTACGCGAGGGGATACGAAGATAAATGGAAACGTTCTTGTTCTCACGTTTTATCCCCCTCTTCGTTTCAACACTTATCCCTGGCTCCAGATACAGCATCCGTGTTTTCAGATTTTATGCACGCATTTTCTATTGGTTTTGCATCTTCCATAAGCTAATCGCGACCATGAGGATAAGTTTTAGATGAAATGGGTGCAGGCCAGTGTTTGGATGTAAATATATGTAACGCAGTTAGAAGTGATAGTTACGCCGCCGTGGAGGGACAAGTAAGGTAATTTTTCAAGAGGGGCGGGGGGTAGAGTCACCCCCCCCCATAAAGGCATATTACCCCCATAAAGAACACTCCTTCAGTTTGAAGTTGTCATGTTAATGTAATATGCTTCTAATAATTAACATAAATTACTGTGACTGAAAGAAATTATACCGTGTGGCGACATTAAATTTGCTCCAGTCAGAGTCCTCTGGAGACCATTCGAAGCAACGGATTGCACTGAAATGTCGTATAGAGGCTAAAGAGACGACGGGGAAGCGAATTCTGATGAAAAAAATAGTTAACATTTTCACCACCAGGTTGAAATGTAGCGCTGAAGTAACAACAACCAGTAATTTGAGTTTTTGTCGGTATAGCAGTGTTCAATGTGCGCCATGTCAACGTGAATGACCCCTTGGATGCATAAGACATCATTATGAATGGTCGTACAAAGCGTTTCCCAGGATGTTGTTCACTGTGCAGCAGATTTCAGCGCCGCATTGCGACCCGGTGGTGAAAATTTGAACCATCTTTTTTTCGTCAGCAATCGCTTCTCTACTGTCTCCATAACCTCTACACCAAAATTTCAGCGCAATTCGTTGCATGAAACGGTCTTCAGGACGCTCTAAGTAGGCAACATTAATTCTGGACACCAAGTGCAGTATGTTAGAAGTAAAACATGTTACATTGCCATCCAATTTCCAGGGGTTGTCGGTCCTCCGCCCCTACCGTTGATTGCTATATACTACAACTGCATTAACAAACATGATTATTTGTGATGATAAATGTCAGTTATAAAATACTAATTTGTCGTGTTGTTATTTGACGTAGATGTGCGCCGGCCTCCGTTGCAGAGTGGTTAGCACACGAGGCCAGGCGCATAGGCGTGCGCAGGCTCTCTGCTTAGGGGGTGGCAAAAGCCTTGATGACATTCAATCGGAGAAAGAAAATCTTATTTCATCTCACTTCTTTAATGGTATTTGATGGATAAGGAATATGGGCGTATATAGAGTATGTCCGGACCAGCCAAAAATCACTGTATTAGAAGAATTCGAACTTCCGTGGCGCCAATGTTCTTTGAATCACTCTTTATTACCCCTCTCTGTGGTTCAGAGACAATTTTGCATATAAACATGGTTTCGTAAAGCAAACTACACATAATTTATCCATTTCCAACAGTGACGGCGATTAGGAAAGTGTTGGGGGGAGCAGTTGTTGCCCCCCATACTCTTTGCCCTCACACTATGGCCTCTTGTCTACTCTGGATGCTAAGGTGAAAGGATATTCGTGGAATTGCCTAAGGCAAACAAGCAAGCCTTCGTTGCAATATAAATTTATTACATCAACACTTTATTGGTAATTGTCTTTTCTAATTTAAACGTTACATCCATTGCTAGAAGTAAGTCTCTTACTTTTAAAAGTATCTAATTACGGTTGGAATTCCTGAAAAGTGAAAGTCAAACCAGCGAACAGTGTCCCCACTACCGAAACACCTTACAAGGAGAAAGAGGAAGTACTCCGTTCACTATCGACAAGGCATATGAACCTTGGTAGAGAATGCAATACTGACGACATTGTTCTATTTTTGGAACTAAACAAATATTTATTGATCTACTCTATAGGATATGTTTCAGATATATAAGTTTGTAGAATGGGTTGCAAAACTATTACCAGGTAAATTATCCATCGTTATGTTTATTCTCTTTGTTTTATACAATGAAAGCTTAAACAATTAAAACAAAACACCAGAAAAGTATCTGACAACCTCTTCTCTAACATACGTAAAAAGCTATTCCTTAAAACACGTAGGATGCAAGAGGAAATTAATGACAATAGTAATGGGCAGTTGGCCGAGAAATGCTTGTGTATCCCACTGTACAACCAACAGGAAAAGCAAGGGTAAGCAAATGTCGATTTGATATATTTTACTTCACTTTTCTATCACTTTTGGCTAATCGCTAAGTATTAGTGATCGCACGATGAAACTGATTAAGGGACACTCACAAAGAACACCCATGCTCAGGCCAGAATCGAACCCAGGAACACTGGCGTGTACTAGCCACGTAGGCCGGCTGGGTAGGTAACAAGAATATCCCCACTTTCAACGTTGACCTTTGGATATTGACATTGACATACTGTGGAAACTCATTGAATAAAAATAGCGATGGCCAATTCACCTTCTATTACAATTGTTGTTGGGTGTACATAGGAAAAACATTGTACAAGTGAAGGAAAAATAAGCATATTGTTGTTAAGCTGCGGAAAAGCACATTTTGTGATAATGCAATGAGGTACACGAGACATCCATTTCTGTATAGAGTAATGTATAATGTATACTTACGTTCGATACTAGACTAGACATCAATCTGACATGAATGACATAGCTTATACGTACACGCTGAACATTCTTTGTACTTTGTGAAGCTTGAAGCAGATATGGATCGATATTAATTTTCTAAAAAGGTTGCAATATTGACAGACAGTAGTGGTAGTGGGCGGTTTCTGCAACATCAAGTGAGGAGCTGAAGTGAGGAGCTTGCCTTAATGGATTTCTCTCGTAAGGCTTGAGCTCTATTTGATGGCGCAGTGTTGCCAGCTTCTTACTCGAAAAAATCACCAAGGTTTTTGGTCTAACCTAACCTAAAGCAAGGAGCTGGCAACCTTTTTCTCGCAGTGTTGCCAGCTCCTCACTCGAAAAAATCACCAAGGTTTTTGGTCTAACCTAACCTAAAGCAAGGGGCTGGCAATTTTTTTCTCGCAGTGTTGCCAACACTACACCCAAAAGTAAAGCTTGGTGGGGCTTGCTTTAATGGTTTGCTCTTGTAAGGCATAAACCCCCCCCTATTTTCGGACACAGTATTACCAACATCTTACTCGAAAAAAATCACCAAGGTTTTTGGTCTAACCTAACCTAAAGCAAGAAGCTGGCAACCTTGCTTGAGGCTTGCCTTACAGTGCATAAAGCAAGGTTGCCAACCTACTGGTACTTTTGCCATGGCTTTTTACAAAAAAAAGAGAGAGGAGAGAGGGAGGGAAGAGTTAAACAGCCGACAGCCTACCTACAGCTTTTTTTCCATAGTCTAACCTAACCTAAAGCAAGGGGCTGGCAATTTTGCTTGAGGCTTGCCTTACAGTGCATAAAGCAATTTTTACCAACCTACATATACTAAACAAGGAGAGCCGGCACTGCCGTAAAAGAGAAAGATGGATGGATGGGAACACTACACGGGTTCAACGTCATCAAATAAAAATCGCCTTAATGGTTTTTTCTTGTAAGGCATGATCTCTATTTTCTCGCAGTGCTACCAACTCCTACCTACATCTTTTTTTTAGTTGGCAAGGGCTAGAGAGAGAGAAAAACTTATAGCTGGGAACAGTAATGAGCGAATGTGCCATATCGTAATTTTCCAACTCCCGGGGACCAATGTTTGTATATCGTGACTTTTGTAAACCTCTCTCTCTCGGGGGAACGATGTGCCACACACACACACACACACACACACACACACACACACGCACGCGCGCGCGTATGTATTGTAACACAAACAAACAAACAAAATAATAATTGTTGTTTTTTAGGATGCCTGGCCCCTATAACCTCGCCAGGGTGCGTGGTGCCCAGCCAAGAAGTAAAAGTTTTCTAATGGCTGCGGTTATCTTCAACCGCACCTCTGTAGAGTTTCACGTGTTTTATTTTTTTTCTCAAACTTCCATGAAACTCTACAGAGGACCTCCGTAATGCATGCAACGTGTACTAACGACTCTAGTGTTATTTGATGTTGTGATATTTTTGGATATAGAGTTTTATTGTGAGATATAGATAAAAATAATTATGTTTATTATAATATTTTCTTGATGAAGATGGAGAATATGTGCGTGTTACAAATAAAGTTGCATGCTTTTTTTTTCTAGTGTGTGTGTATGTGTTTTTGATGTTTCGACAGCATCTGAAACGATAAAAAAAGAAATTTTATTGTTAATTTTCACGTGTAAAAACAACAATAAAATTTGTGCAAATTTTCTGATTGTCTCGTGCTACAGTGCAAAAAAAGATATTGTAACTGATAACTAATGAAATTGACATTTGTAACTGATCTGAACTAGTGAAATTCGTATTGTGCTATTGTAACTGATTGTGCTAGTACAAAAAATTTCTTATTTGTGCAAGAAAAGATGTTAAAAACTTGTTAAAACTGCTCTGTGACCCTCTCGTTCTTCACGTCGTAGGCGAAGGACTTCTCTGCAATCAGGATGACACTGCATAGAGTATCCTCGGGCAAGGCATCGTGGAACTCGCAGACGACCTTGATGTTGGTTCGATCGTTGACCACAACCTTCTTTCTCTTAGATGTGTTGATGACGGTCATGGGTCTCCGTGTTTTGAACTCGCTGGGCGTGTAGTACATGTCCACGCTTCCCTCGGTCACGCGTTTGTAAGCCGAGAACGCTTCGTAAAGTTTGAGGTAATCGTTTTTGGTCACGTCGAGGTTGTAATTCTCGCGCGGGAACACTTCGTTCCTACCGTTCTTCAGATAAACGTTCTTGATCTTGCAGTCGTCGAACTTGCTGGAATCTTTTTCCTGATTCTTGTCCCTCCCGGTCTGAAAAAGCACTACGACGAAATCTGGCATGTCGAACTGTATGTTGTTGAACTGCGTCGTCACGTCGAATTCCATGTGACTTCCCGACGCCATCTTCTGCACGCACTGGTAACCGTGAAAGTGAATCGGCACCTGCGGACTTTTCAAGATCTCCGCTTTGTACTTGAGGGCGTAGTTCGTTTCATATTCCACCACCGGCATTCTCAATTCCATGCTTCGGATGACGCATTTCGCTGCTTCGGGTAAAGTGTTGGCTATCGGCGTGGTGCCGTCCGGACCCAAAGTAGCGTATCGCATCAGTACGTCGTTGTCGTTGGCCGCTCTTCGAAACGTGACCCTCAGTCCCCCCTTCCACATGATCTCCTTGTAGTCCGAGAAGAAACCAGGCAGCAGACGCATGGGAAAGAGCACCGTGTGACTTCTCGTCGATATTTTGGTCCCGGCTTCGAATCCCCCGGCCTGGTAGTACGCTGCGTCCGTTTTGGATAATTTCAACGTTCCCACTGCCGTCGACGTGATGCCTGGATAATCTATTCTGTCGATGACGGTGTTGTGTTTCCTCACCTCCACCTGCGAGAACAGGTGAGGCACGAAGTTGTCCACGAGTATCAAGTTTGCTGCTGCGGGAAACGCGTCTCCGCTTTCTTTCTTCACCACGTCGAATTGAAGGTAGAGGTCCGCTCTGTGAGGATGAATGAACCCGTCGCCTACGTCCACGTCGTATTCGATCTCCCTGTTCGCCTCGTTCAGATTGGCGAACGTGCGACGGTTGGGAGGGAAAGATTGCAATTCGTAACTTTCGATTTGCTCCATTTTACATGTATGGTTATTTATTATACGTTGATCTCCACGATGGCCGTCGTAGTGGCACCTGCGAAATCCACCACGTCTCCTTTCTTGTTCGTCACCACCAACTCTATGTCGTCTATGCGGTTGCGACATACTGGAAAATAGATCGGTGAAGAGGGTGTGTAGATGATCGGTTCCATGAACTCGGAACTTGGTTTGAACGTGGCTATGATTCCCGTCTGCTTGTGACTTCCTAACAATCCGTCCGAAGATTTCGTGATCATACCTTCGGCCACGTTACAGTGTACGTTCAGAGTCTCTATGGCCAAGAATTTAGGAATGTTGGTTGCTACGTGCTTGATGCCAGCTTCGAGTTTGGTGTCGTTCTCGAAACCTAAAAGTTCTCCCATGGTGCCCAGGTCCACGGTCTCCGTCGCGGATAGGATTTCCACTCTGTGCGTGACCGAATTTTGAGAAAGGTATGTGCCTTTGGGTAATTGAGCTTGCAAAGTGGAAAGATTGTATTGTCCTGGCGTGACGACGATGTGTTCGCTTCCGACGCTAATTTTGTTGTTGTGCTGCGTAACATTAGGTATGAGGTACATGCTGTAGAATGCACGCAGAGCCACGGATTTAGGATAGACGATGTCGTCGTGCAGCGTGAGTTTTAAGATTGAAGATTCGCTCGTGAGATGGAACACGCCCATCCTAGTGATGCTGTTTGAGGTTCCACAATGCTTTCTGGAAATCTTCGACCGTAGGGTTATTTATTTTAGAGAGAAACGCGAGCACGGAGAGGCAGAGATGACCGCAGTTCACGTCTCCGAAATCTTGAATGCGTTCGTCGTTGTAGTATATGGAGGTTTTGTTCGTTTTCAGATAATGAACTAAATTTGTAGGTGGAACACCTCCGAAAGAATCGAAAACGAATGCTTTATCATTGTCGTTTTTGTGGTAACATATCCAATGCGTGCCTGGATTTTCTTGACCGTCCAAGTTGACTACTCCGCATTCTCTTCTTTTGACGCTTGAAGGTAACGAGTCGGACATGAAAACTCCTCTGAAGTGTTTGATTTGTAACGGTTCGATCAGAGATTCAATGTCTCGGTTGGTGAGTGCTTTTGTTTCTTTTTTTTAAACTTTTTCATCACGCCCTTCCCCCCTTTCTTCTCCATGGCCAGGTTGTGACGTTTCTGTTCTTCCAATTCCGCCTTGTTCTTCTTCGAGTCGATGACGGTTTTCGCGATGGCGGCACTTCCGCCGGCCAAACTTCCAACGGCCCCCAATGCTGCCAGGATGGCCGGGATGCTGAATATGAAACCTCCGATCTTTTGCTGTTTCCGCGAACGCTGCAATCTTTTCAATTGAGGTGTGCTGAGCAGCAATTTCATTCCGTGTCCTTTCGACAAGCAAGAACGTTTCTTCTCGCGTTGTTTCTTGGTGAGTAACCCATCGAGGGTACCTAGATTTTTTAGATTCGAATATGGTATCTGGTACACGACACCCTTGGGCTTCATGTTGATGCTCTATGTGTTATTTTCACGGTATGTTATTTATATATATATTCTGAGATTTTTTCTTGTGTAGTTTTTTTACGGTATGTTATTTATATATTTTCAAGGCCTCGCAGTCGTTACACAAATTCTATTACGTGCTTCGTTTTCTTGCCAAGAAGTTCCTTTGTCCCCTTGTACACAATTCGAGTTTTGTTCTCGATTAAAATAGATAGCTTCTCGTCAGATAACATGTTAGCGTATCGATCTGGTAAAAATAGACTGTATTGTGCGTTGAGCAACAGGCGTACCTTGGGACCATACTGGGTAGAAACGATTGAACCGGAAGTTATCGTGTAAGGTTTGTCGACTTCCAATTCCTGAATTTTTACATACTCGACTGACAAATTTAGCATTTGTTTTAATGCTTGGAGATCACTTATTTTTTCAGTCGTCATATCAAAAAAAATTTCAGAGTGTTAGAGAGAAATTTAATTGTTTTTTCACGATGTGTGTTATTTATATATACACCGAAGATTATTTATTTATATATCAAGTTTTTTTTTGACACGTATATATATTATTATTTTTTTAACAGAGGAAGAAAGTCCGTGCTTCGGAAAACGCGATGATGTGCGTAATGATATCTTTCGTCTCCTGCATAGACTTGTACCAATCTACTGTGTACCATCTTCTTCCCTGCCTTGCCTCCTCCAGTTCGTCCAACCTCTCGTTCAATTTTTCCCCTGCAGCGGAAAGCAGAATGTTGAGATCACCGCACCTCAGGCCGCTGATCTCCCGAAGATGGTCCTTGAGAACCATTTCACAAGGGATGTAAAATTCCGGCGTTGTTCTTGCTATGATCACAAGTTTATTAACATCTCTGTTAACTACCTTTTTGAATATTTTAGATAGAAGTTCGTGCGGCAAATCAGTTATGCGAGACATGTTGTTATTATTATTATTTTTTACTCTATGTTATTTATATACCCCACCCCAATTTTTGTTTCGTGTTCATGGCGATGGTGGTGCCTAGTGCGGCGACCCGTTCACCCAGCGATGCGTCTCTGCTCACAAACCTTTCGAAAGCTGCGTGCTCTAACTTTCTGTCTGCTTCGTGACGTGCATCCAGATCCGTCTGCGTGGTGTTGTAGGCGATGTCGTGATCTTTGCATGCGGCATCCAACGGATTCACACCCCTGTCTCCTCTCTCCAATCTTTTCTCGAGTTTGGTACCCGGTCGGCAGTACTGGTAGCCAGGTAAATGCATCTCGAAAGGTAACTTGTTGATGATGTCGTTCACGAGTCCCTTTCCATCAGCCACGTTCCAGAATCTCGGAGGCAGCGTGTTGATGATTTTGATCAGGTAACCTATGCCCTTGTCGTCGTTCACGATGAAGTTGGAAAGTTTCGTGCTGATCATGTCCACGATGGCAACCTTCTCGTTGTAGAAATTACGATTGCCTGCATTCTCTTCGCCGGCTATCACCAACAATCGGTCCACGAGTTTCCTAACGTCGACCACCCAAACGAATTCTTTGGGTAACGTGTTGTAGCGTTTGACGCCGCTGCCTGTTTTGACCTGGTTCCAAATCGGTTTGATGAGATTCCTGTACTTCTCGCCGCTGCTCGATTTCACCCTATTCTGCGAGGCGTCGTTGTTCTGGTACAAGGCATCCGTCATGATCAGAATTTCCTTGTAACTCTGGTAATCTTCGTCGGTGTAATCTGTCGGCTGCTTTTTGGCGACGAGTTCCCACAGTCCCACCGTACCCGGATACCTGGTCCAACTATCCTTGTCGCCTAAATTGACTTTAATGTCGTTGCCTTCGAAGGTCACCTTCGATTTCCCAATCTTCCACACCACACCGCCGCCTTCGCTGGTTTCCATGCTAGGATACAATCCGAACACTTCATCCTTGTCGAATTTCCCCGTGCTCAGGTAGTCTCGTGCCAAAGGTCCCAACTCGATTTTATCCGAAGACGTGCTGCCTATGGCTCGACGTCGTGCCGGTGCATCCTTCAGTTCGAACGGCGTCGAAGGAATGCTCGAAATGGGCGTGGGTACGGCGTAACTTTTAGCTGCGAGCGGTACGAGTTCGTTGATCAAATTTTTATTTTGTTCCGTGACACTTTTAATTTCTTTACCTAGACCGCTGATGGCATCGATCACAGGTTGATCCTGACGTTTCTTCTCTTCGTAGAATCCGCGATTCTCGGATTTCCAACCTTTGAAGCGTTTCGCGAGGTAATCGCGAAGCTTGAGATTTTCGTCTTCGATTTTTCGTTTCGTCATGACGTTATTTATACACGTCGTTTCTTACAACGTTGCAACGTTTAGAAAGTCGTTGATTTTGTTTCTGTATTTTCCGTCGTTGGGTTTCCTCGTCATGTCGATCGTCGCGAATCCGAAATCGTCACCGTTCCAGCAAGTAGAGCAGCAGCGTTCCGAAAATTGATTGTAGTTCATGTCTCCGCCTACGTAGTCATCGTACGCGTGCTTAAGGTTGGTGTGATCTTGACGAAACAAACATATGAAATTAGCGTTGTCGCGTACTAACTGTTTTGGAATTTTGGAAAACGTTTGAGCTAGGTAGAAGCAATCCATTCCTTTGTGACGACCTTGCGTGAAAAAGTTGCGAATTTCATTTTGATTTTCCAGGATGGCGTCGTCGAACACTACGACTGAATTTTCACGACAATCGTCGAGTGGTTTTATTTCCGAGGCGAACGTTGCAATGTCCAGACCATCGTACAGTTTCATCAGTTGCTGGTATTTGGATTGCTCCAAACTTTTCGAGAACACGTACAGGTGCCTGTTCTTCCAATCTAACCAATTCGGTGCGAGGAGAAAATTGTCCACGAGCAGTGTCGTTTTCCCACACCCCGAAGGACCTACGATCAGACAGCGGATGCTGTCGGGAAGCAACTCGCCGTTCTTTTTTTTTCTCGTTTGACTTTCCGGATCCGGTAGACGCTTCACCACGTTCCACGTACTCACAAGATCACTTCGTTCGCGTCGATCCAACTCTTTTCCGGAAGTCCCAGCCATTTGACAAACAGTTTGTCACCTTTCCTACGCAATACTTTCTCGATGAGGTACGTGTCGGGGTGTTTCGTTTTAGAGAGTTCCTCTTCGTAAAATCTTCCTTTCAAAATCTCGCCGCTACTATCTTTTATTATATACGTGTGTCGGTTTCCGGGTAAAACTCGAACCACCGTAAAGAGTTCCGTGCTCCAATTTTTTGTGAATCCCTTCTCGAAGGTGGGTTTGAATTTGCTGATCCTCACCTGGTCTCCAATTTTGTATTTAGCTTTTTTTGTCGTGGGTGTGTACTTTGGACAGTAAACTGTAGAAATTAAACGCTGCTCGTCAGACTTGGTAACGTCAACTGACTTCATGCCTATCGTTCTGTGTACCGTATCATTATAGGTGTCGACGAGTTCCGGCAGGATGTCGACCCATTTGTAATTTCCCCGAAGCGTGAATCGTTTCCACATGTGTGTTTTCAAGGTTCGATTGAATCTTTCCACGATGCTGGCTTTGATGTGACTGAAGGTCGAATAATGTTGAATCTTGTGTTTTTGAATAAACTTTTGGAATACAGCGTTATAAAATTCCTTCCCCTTGTCCGTTTGCAGAAACCGTGGTCGTCTGCCACCGCTTTCGCGAAAAATTGTCTTGAATACTTCCGTGACGCATGTCCCCGTTTTGGCTTTCAAAGGTAGAGCCCATGCGAATTTCGAAAACGTGTCTATGACGGTGAGAAGGTACTTGTTGCCCTTGTTCAATTTATGCACGTTTTTCAAATTGCCGCTACTCATCTCCACGAGGTCACCTTGCCAGAGGTCGTCGATGCCCATGGTTACCACAGCCAAACGTTCGTAGTTACGGCGTGCAGGTTTATGCAATTCTTCGACGATGGCTTGCCTAGACATTTTTTAGAGATTACGTTTCAAGAGAAGCACAAGCGTGATGGGATTCAAAGAGGGTGGCACTTCGCTCGTGTTTTGAATGATCAGCTTATCGCCGGCACTCACGTCGAAAACGGTAAGATCTTCGTCTTCGTGTATTTCATATATGTTGCGCGTTTCGTTCCAACGTGCCAGAGGAATGTTTCCTGCTTTCTGGACACCACGATTCGATATCAAAGTCATGGTGGGAACGCTAGCTTTTCTACCGTGAGACCAGTACGAAAATTCGTTTATCTGAATCGTGCCATCGAGGAGAAACTTGTAGTACGGATGATAAGGATGCAACATGTACAGTTTGTTACCTTCGACGAACGTGGAGATTCTTTGTTGATTGGGAACGCTGTTGATTTCGATGGCTTGCAGAGAATGCAGTTTAGCGAATTTAGTGTCGACGCCGAGCAGATTACTGTGAACTTGTCCGAGTTTATTTTCGATGGGCAGCAAATGCTCGACTATGGTATCCGTTACGGCAGAAAACGACGGTTTGATTTTCACTTCCACGTTCAACTGCTTGTAGTTTTCGTTGAGTTCTTGCAACTTGGCACCGAAAGAAGCCAGCGTCGATTCCTGCGTGGATTCCAGCACTCCAACTTGATCTCTGATGTTGACGACGATGTTCTGAAGGTTCTCGACTTGATTCAATTTCGAGCTCTTCTCGGTAAGATCGTTCACGATGCTTCGCATCTCTGTAAACTGCATGTGAAGGTCGGCGACGCTCTGGGAAGTGGGCAGCGTCGACACCAGCGAACTAATTTCGTCTCGAATCTCTTCCACGTTCGCCGTTTCCGTTTCTAGTCGTTTCAGCATTCGAGATATGTTTCTTTTCAAAGCGTGCAATTCTTTGGAGGTGGGGAGATTGGCCACCCTACTCTCGAGATCGCTCAATGAACTTTTGATGTCGTTCGAATCGGATAGTGCCGTCACCGCCGTTTTCAATTTTTCCAAATCTTCGCTCGAAGGCACGCTCGTCCGTAACGATTCCAAGTCACCCTGTATGTTGTCGAGTACGTGATGAAAATGAGCGAGATTCGTTTCGACGTTCAAATTTTCTAAATATTCGATCTTTTGCTGAACCGTGCTTAACGTGTCTCGAATGCTCGTCAACGCTCTTGCTTCAGCGTGAATATTTTTAATTTCTTCGTTGATCAATTCCAAGGACGCCTGAAGCGTAGCGATGGTGGTTTGAATGTGTTCGAAATCTCGATACGCCTCCAATTGAATTTTTATGTTCGCGACGCTTTTACCGATGACCTGCAGTTCGTCCGACGATGGTAGGTTCGTCATGGTATCTTCCAAAGTCTGCAACTTGGATTTAATTTCTTCCAACGTGCTGGTGAATTCTTCTTGTAATTTGGAAACGACGACATGTAAGCGTTCTGCATCTATATCGTTCACGACGGTTTGAAGTTCAGAGAAATTCTTTTCTATTGCGGAAGTTCGTTCTTCGATTTCGAGTTTCAATTTTTCCAAATCTTCATTTTTCGATTGAAATTGCTGTAATTTGGCCAAATCATTTTGAAGCGAATCCACGCTCAACTGTATATTTTGAACGTTGTCGTAAGAAGGTACGTCGACATAATTTTTTATCAGCGTCTTCAGTTCGGAATCGATTTTCAGAATGGGGTCGAGACATTGCGTTTGGAGCGTAGCGATTTCCGACTCTAAACTTTTGTTTAAGGTTTCCTGCAAAGCGATCAAATCGGTCCTCAACTTCTTAACTCGAATGTCCAACATGAGAATCTCTTCTGCGTGGTCTACACGCTTGGTGTTGCCGAAAATGTCGTTAGGCATTTTTGGTTGACGGTTATTTATAATAGGATAGACGATTCGTAATTCTACGAAGAGAGGAATAAGTTTGTCGTAATCTCCGAGGAGTTCCATGTAAAGCTAATCTCCTGCAGACACATCGTACGTAATGTTAGAAAGCATCTTGTCGTGCTTAATTCGAAAAATGTTCTTGCCGGTAGAAATTTTGATTTCGCCTGCGTTTTCCGGATTTACGGTGATTTGAAGTTTCCCGTCGATCGGAATTTCGTAGAAATGTAAATTGTTATTAAAAACATAAAACATCTTGCCCACATCGTCATTCAGTTTCGTCCAAATGCTGTTGAGGTGAATGATCAACAGACCGTTGAGTTTAGGTAACACGGAAGGTAAGACTTCATGATCTGGTATGGTTTCCATAATGATCTGTTTTTTGAAACCGAACAAATTCATAGGCATGCTGGTTATTTAAGAATACGGTCAAAGTTTTTTTTGTAATAACAGTCAAAGTGTTTTTTTTTTTTTTTTTTTTTTTTGTAATGAAAGTCAAAATGTTTTTTTTTGTTTTGTTTTGTTTTTTATGAATCTTCTGTTGAAGATGGGCATATGTTGCAGGTTTTGCTTTCTGCTAAGCGATAGTGCCCCCACGGCAATGTGTGAATACCACACTCGAGGACGCACCTCTTATCGTCGTTGGGATCCAGCGCAATTTTTCTAACTTTGTTTGTGGTCAACACATGGTCGACGCTCTGGATGCGCTGTTCTGCTCTTAGAACCGACGACCTGGTCTTGAGGCAATCGACGAAGTCCTCGAATGTGAGATGCCCCCGAACCACCTGTCTGCCGACACCCTTGGCCTTCTTGGTAACGCTGCCCTCGGCTTTGATGGCATAGGCCTTGGCTCGAAGACCTGCAAACTCGAGAATTACATCACCGTCCTTCTCGTCTTTGAGTTTGCCAGGCACTTTTTTGTTTCGGGGCAGGATGCCGTACTGGTTCGGCTGGGGATAGCCCGAGGTGTCGAAGAGGTTAACCAAAGCTGGTACCGTGACTATATCCCTGTATGCATCGGCTGAGTGGACGTGGTACACCAAGCTGTCCGTGTCCGTGTAGAGAAGCGAGATGTTGTGGCTATAATGTGGACGTAATATGTCGTAGTACGTCTCGAACATGTGCAGCTTGCTCAGGTCTAATACTGAGGCACCAACATAAATTGGCTTGTCGAGCCTCACCTCACTCTTCCTCATATGCACCAGAGCAAGCTGCTCATTATAAATGGTCCTCGATTTGAATAACGGGTTTGCTACGAGCCTGCGACATTGTGCTTTCCTCGTTACCAATTTTATGTCCATGCGATTCCGTACATTCTCCATAGTTTTGCCAAACACCGCATTATTCATTAACTTGAAGAAATCGCGATCGAAATCAGAAGTGGCGACTGTGCGATGTTCGGTGTTGAGCTCGATGTATGGCTTCAACCATGGAGAATGCTCGAACATCAAAACTCGATGTACTGTGCGGACGGTAACCCCTTGCTTCATCAACCACCGGAGGTTTTGGTAGTGCAGGACATAACGCTCTTTGGACTCGAAGTCCATGACGAGCTTCTTCTGGTTGGAATCGGGTGGACACTTGAACTCGGGTGCAGGGGGAAGATCGCAGAACAAATCCTGCAGCTTCTCGGAGAACTCAAGGTCCACCTCGGCGAAGAACCCATGTTCCGAATCGTCGAAGCTTTCGATGTCGAAGTTGGAAGGGTCAGCCCACTCGAAGCTTCTAAAGGGGAGTGGCTGCATCATGGAGTGTCCGTAGAGGTTATTGACGTCCGTGTACATGATGTAGCTGGACGGTTGTGAGGGGTCGTAACCGGTGGACATGTGGTGATTGTTGGCGTGCGAGTGTCGCTGCGACACCTGGACCATTCCACCCCGCACGGCACGTTCTACAAACAGCATCATGTCCACGTCCGAAAGAAGCTCCAGCTCGATCTTCGTCACCAGAAACATGGCCGACCATGCCAGTCCAGGAAGACTGTAGAAGTATGCAGGGTCCAGCTTGTAGATGGTCTTCGCAGTTGCACGGAATGTCTGGAACACGTCGGCGAGGAGCGTCACATCAAGTCTGAGGTAGGCGTCGTGGTAGTCCCCGAGAGTTCGACAGCCCAGCTCGCGCCACATGGACTGGGCATGGTGATATTCTTCGTCGGTGATGTTCGAGCCTCGCAGCTGACTGTAGAAGTTTGCTCGAGGAGGTAGCGACGTCTCTGCGAACTTGGAAGGGTCTGTGACGTATTCGTAGGGATAGACCCCCTTACGCCTGAAGAGACCTGCGTCCAAGTTCGGAAAGTTTCCGGAGGTAATAAGCATTTGCTCGTCGCTAAGCTTCCCTGCGAGAGCATCGAGGCTTGCTGGGAGGAACCTCAGGTAGTCGAGGAAGCGAAGCTCGACGGTAGAGTGTGATCCTGGGATCGACACTCGTTTGCTCACACTGATGTAACGCTCCTCGTTCTGCGCCAGGACGCTGATTCCCTCGTTGTCGTACCCAAGATGCTTGACGAGGTGGTGGAAGTCGTATCCCGAGCCATTATGAAAAAACACAGGGATGAAGCGCGGGTCCCGGGCCATGAGGTTGCATCCGTTGCACCATGGACCAACATACCTACCGTTAAAGTGATCATGGTGTTGGACTTTACGGTTGTTGGCGGTGTACTCCTTGACGCAGACAGGGCAAGCGATAGCCTCGTCGTGTCTACGTTGATCGTCGGGGGACAGTGGGAGCATAGACTTGGGGGCCAACAGTACCTTCCCTATCTCGTTGGCCTCGACAACCATCCTCTCGAGGAAGTGTTTGGCTGCGTCGGGGCCACGGTACACGTAGGGCTCGGGGGCGATGTGCTGGTCACGTCGCACCACAACGTATGCATAACTCGAAGCCTCGTGGAGTTGGTAAGGGGTGGTGGAAGAAACTTCAGGGTCGGGATCGCAAGTGGACAGGGGTTTGAGGAAGGCTTCGAAATCCGCGATGATGATAGCGGGATGCTCTACCATGGCACCGTGCATGTGGAAACGCTCCACAGTGCCAGGTTTGGGCAAGACTGCCACACCCGGCTCGTTGGCATTGCAGTAGATCTTGTGGCTGGCAAGCTTCTCTGCAGCGATGTTGGGACCTCTGATGCGCTGGTAGTCCTGCTGTTCTCGATTATCAAAAGTTGACAAGCACCTTCGACAAACTTCTATGCTATCACGATGCTTGCTTTTTTGACTCGACACCAACCGAGAGATGGAACGGATGAGGGTGTAGTGGTGATGGGTCTCGTCCTTGATGAGCAGAAGGTGAATTTCCTGCGCACCATCGTCCTCTACGTCGCTCACCCTGATGGGGTACACCGCATTTTCGTCAGTGAGACCGTAAACGTTGATGGCCAACCGCGCACGAGCCTCAAACTTTCGAATGTCTGAAAGCGCCACCGGGTAGTCGATCCCAGCCATCGCAACTTTTAGCTCTGCCTCGTAGGGTAGGTAGTGGTTAACTCGGTGTGGTTGGTTTTTCCTGTCGACAGGGTGCAACGCTGCAAGCACCGACCAGAGAAAGCACTTGGCGTCATTGTTCTGAATGTTCAGGACGGCCTTCTTTGCCGCAATAGTAGGTGGTAAGGGGACGTAGCTGGAGGCGGAGAGAGGTATGAACTTGCAAAGTTTGACGCACAGTTCGTGAGGCTCGCCACACAGCGAACCCCCCGAGCCTTTAGCTTGATGTTCTTCTTGTTTTGCCACCAGCTCCTCGGCAAACTGGTTGTAGATAACCTCGAGGTTGTCGACATCCGCCAGATGCAGCGTCTTCGCCTTGGTGTTGTGGCAGAAGCTGTAAATTTCATGAGACGGCTTCTTGTACTGGCAACGTAGCGATGCGTAGAATTTGGTGGAGTACGTAGCCAGTGCATCGCCGAGGATGGAAATGATTTTGGCTTGCACGTTCTCCAAAAAGCTACGCACGTCGCATGAGCCCTCCGAAGTGAGGACAAAGTCCTCTAACAACCGCTCGAAAGCAGTCTGGTTCGCTTTCGCCACAGGCTTGACGCGTTTGGCGGATGGTGGCGAGTCGGCTTCCGCTTTCCTCTTGGTCGAGCTGGTCGACGGTTGTGGAACAGGTGCTCCGACGACAACTTTGCATGATGTTATATGCCTCTTCAAATTATTAATAGTAATATGTTCACCGCACCTGGGACATGATTTTTTAGCGGTTACACGCTTACCAGGTGCGCAGGTACGACAATGTCTTGCAAAATTTTGGCTTGATATGGTTATCTTGCACACAGGGCAACTTTTCTCAGATTGCATCTTGTTGAAAATATTTGTGGGTATGTTATTATATATATATAGTGGAGTGCCACAAAATAAATACTGTGCAATAATTCACAATAGTGTTGGGTTTGATGGGAGTGTGTTATTTATGCTACTTCTTGCTTCTTAATGAATCCTGTAAATAATTGAAAAAAAATAATTAAGCTTGTGTATAGAAAACACAAAAATATTATGTGTGCATAATTCTACCAAACAATCTTTTTTTTTCTAACCCTCAGCCCTCTCGGCATATGAAGTATAAATCATAATTTCAGAAAACATAGTTATTTTCCGGTCGCCATTTTAAAAATCAAACCATAAGCATTATTTATGTTTATAGTATTCGTCGAGCGATAGCAGATAGAGCAAGAATCGTTTTCCTACAACCCATAGTTGATGAATTACAAAGCATCTTAGAAATTACATCTTGAAATTTTAATCCAAAATAACTCGAAAACAGCAGGCAGTAGTCATCATCCCTCCAATAAGTTGTAGAGTACTTCTAATTTTGTATCGAATGCTATTAAAATTTTCGAATTAGAGTAAAAACTAAGCCGGCAAATCAAGTTTCTCAAAAAAATAAAAAATTGTCTGTATTTCCGAAACTTGAGGGGGTAGAATCGATTGTATTTGCTAGTCGAATAGTTCTCGTCGAATCCTATCCAACAAACCTAAAATTATCATCCTAGCTCAATTAGGAGCCGAGAAAATCAATATCTTGGAAAACGTCTTAAGATTTTTGTCTTAAGAAAATTTTCTTGACAGACCGGAAGTAACATCTTGAGATACCGGAAGTCGACTTTCTTAAAGATTGAGATATTTGTCTTAAGACGTTTTCCAAGACATTGATTTTCTCGGCTCCTATGGGGCCTAGAACCATGTAACTTTGATCTATGTATATACCAACACTTGCCCGACCCTGCCGCCGAGTGGTTAGCACATCGCGCTGCGACGCCAAGAGTCCCGGGTTTGAATTCTGGTCGGGCTTGGTTGTTTGTGAATGTCCATTTCATCACTCACCCCCAATCTTCGCAAATTAGCCAAGAGGTACAAAACGTAAAATAAAATAAACTAAATCAATCATTAAGTTCCGTGTTGCAATCATGAAATTAAATTTTAATTAACTTTTTTTATCCATCTCTCTCTCAAATCTATATAGCCTGTTCATATTTGGCATGTCAGCCATTTTGTTTACGTGGTAAAAAAATCTCAATGCTCGTTGTAGCCATAAGTATAATTGGATATAATTACCGGATTTTATTTAATTTTAGGTTTAAAATCAATAAGCGTGCATAAAAAAAAACTAAATATTTTAAATAAATAAGATTCGAATAACTATGTACTTCCACTAGCCTTTGCGATGGCGCAGCGGTAGGCTTGTATTCAAGGGTTCGATACCTGCATAAGTGGTTCTTGAAACTGTAGGTCCAGTCCCGATTAGCCTTACTGTACATAAAATAAACTTAAAACATCAAATCAATCAGTACTTCCACTAGCCTCTGCGTTAGCACAGCGATAGCCTTGTAATCAAGAGTTCGATACCCGTACAAGTGGTTTTTGAAACTGTAGGTCCAGTCCCGATTAGTCTTACTGTGCATAAAGTGGACTTAAAACATCAAATCAATCAGTACTTCCACTAGCCTCTGCGTTAGCACAGCGGTAGGCTTGTATTCAAGGGTTCGATACCCGTACAAGTGGTTCTTGAAACTGTAGGTCCAGTCCCGATTAGCCTTACTGTACATAAAGTGGACTTAAAACATCAAATCAATCAGTACTTCCACTAGCCTCTGCGTTAGCACAGCGATAGCCTTGTATTCAAGGGTTCGATACCCGCATAAGTGGTTCTTGAAACTGTAGGTCCAGCCCAGATTAGCCTTACTGTGCATAAAATAGACTTAAAACATCAAATCAATCAGTACTTCCACTAACCTCTGCGATGACGTAGCGATAACGTCGTTGTCTTGTAATCAAGAGGTTCGATACCCGGTGGGGACATAAGTGGTTCTTGAAACTGTAGGTCCAGTCCAGATTAGCCTTACTGTGCATAAAATAGACTTAAAAAAAAACGCCAACTCAATCAATCAATCAGTACTTCCACTAGATATCAAAAACACGCAACTCTCCTATATTTTTCCTGTCTTCCTCTAACAATTTAACACATTTATTTTTTTGAAATATGCCCCGCACACATATTTCCCACCTACCAACAACGGCACACGGAAGAAAAAAGATATTCCAGCTACCAAGATGCATGCTTCAAATATATAAAAGCAGAGAGAGACATGAAACACCTTCTATATTCTCTCTCTTTTTGCATGTTTTGCAAGTATATTTTCTTCCACAAAAACCATACTTATAAATCAAAGCCAACTCATGCGAGCTAAGAAACAAAGTTACTTACTTTTAGAAATTCTGCGGAAATGCTCTTCACTAACGTTGAAAATGAAACAGAACTTTATACACCAGCGCTTTAAGTTTTATACGGTTTTCTAATAACGTCAAAAATAATATGTTAGCCAACGCAACGTGGACCAATAGAAATCCAAGAACCAAATTCTCTAGAACATTCTCCCCCCTACATTTCAGCCACATTATTTTGCAACTATGCTTGGTGGCAGAGAAAAAATACAATTCCGGTTATTTATTTCATAGCCCCTGACCCCGCCTCTGCACCCACGAGAGCGGACGCTACTTCGTGTTTTCATTTCGCCGGCTGAATACTGTTTTGAATCTATCTTCAATAGATGCTCATTGAAATTGGATTTACATAGGGCTATGAAATAAATAACCGGAATTGTATTTTTTCTCTGCCACCAAGCATAGTTGCGAAGTGCATGTGGTGATTTCTGGTTATTTGTATAGAAACGGAGCAACGTATTTCCTGTCACCGGAAAACCCATTTCCGTCCTAGTCAGATAACAAAATTGTCAGGAAAAAAAAAGAGATGTACGGTTGACTACGTATTTGTTGAATTTGTGTCATTGTGTCAACGTTGATAGCATATACAGAGAGAGGGAACGAAATTGTCGTTTTTCTAGATATCCACAGGCAAAAGCATAATATTTTTTTCAAATACAATATGACAGTCGCTTTTCGATACCGAAAAACTAAATACAATAAGTATATATATATTTACAATATTAATATTTATTTAACAATATCTACCTACGAATTTGCCTCGAACGAAAACATGTCATAGAAAAACATTTTTCCAGCCGTAAATTCAAAAATTTTGGCCCCCGCGCGCGCGTGCGTGTGTGTGTGTGTGTGTGTGTGTGTGTGTGTGTGGCACATCGTTCCCCCGAGAGAGAGAGGTTTACAAAAATCACGATATACAAACGTTGCCGGAGTTGGAAAATTACGATATGGCGCATTCGCTCATTACTGTTCCCAGCTATAAGTTTTTCTCTCTCTCTAGCCCTTGCCAACTAAAAAAAAGGTGTAGGTAGGAGTTGGTAGCACTGCGAGAAAATAGAGATCATGCCTTACAAGAAAAAACCATTAAGGCGATTTTTATTTGATGACGTTGAACCCGTGTAGTGTTCCCATCCATCCATCTTTCTCTTTTACGGCAGTGCCGGCTCTCCTTGTTTAGTATATGTAGGTTGGTAAAAATTGCTTTATGCACTGTAAGGCAAGCCTCAAGCAAAGTTGCCAGCTCCTTGCTTTAGGTTAGGTTAGACTATGGAAAAAAAGCTGTAGGTAGGCTGTCGGCTGTTTAACTCTTCCCTTCCTCTCTCCTCTCTCTTTTTTTTGTAAAAAGCCATGGCAAAAGTACCAGTAGGTTGGCAACCTTGCTTTATGCACTGTAAGGCAAGCCTCAAGCAAGGTTGCCAGCTTCTTGCTTTAGGTTAGGTTAGACCAAAAACCTTGGTGATTTTTTTCGAGTAAGATGTTGGTAATACTGTGTCCGAAAATAGGGGGGGGGTTTATGCCTTACAAGAGCAAACCATTAAAGCAAGCCCCACCAAGCTTTACTTTTGGGTGTAGTGTTGGCAACACTGCGAGAAAAAAGTTGCCAGCCCCTTGCTTTAGGTTAGGTTAGACCAAAAACCTTGGTGATTTTTTCGAGTGAGGAGCTGGCAACACTGCGAGAAAAAGGTTGCCAGCTCCTTGCTTTAGGTTAGGTTAGACCAAAAACCTTGGTGATTTTTTCGAGTAAGAAGCTGGCAACACTGCGCCATCAAATAGAGCTCATGCCTTACGAGAGAAATCCATTAAGGCAAGCTCCTCACTTCAGCTCCTCACTTGATGTTGCAGAAACCGCCCACTACCACTACTACAGACCCAAATATATTTTCATCAACTTCACTTCATCTTGAGCTAAATGACAATTGCTCCGTGTTTAATCTTCGTAAATCAGGTATGAATCGATAACGTCAATCCGATGTACTTCGGAAATGTTCGGCTGCCTTCGTTTAGTACCGTAGATCTGTTAAAATACTAAATAAAATTGTTCTTCAAACTACCATGTCTCATGGACAATTTGACCTGTATTAAGTACCAAGAACTTGAACTGGTATGACAATATTTTGTAGTTTAATGTTCTCTCATATAGATATTTTATATTATGCATCTTGTTTCTGTGAGTTTCTGGGACCATAATCTATTTACAAACCAGTGATCCCGACTACAGCTTAGTTCACATTTTAATATATTTACTTGTTTTATATTTAATGTTAGTCTCATTCATTGGTCCGTTCATGTAGATCTTAGCAAAACATTGGCATATTGAGGTGTGTAATAGACACAGCACCATCTGTTGAGGACTTTGTTTATATTCGGCGTAAACTGAGGAAAAATGCCGCGGAGGCCAAGGAAATTATTTGTGTGGCCTTTGGTGAAGATGTCGTATCATACAGCACCTGCAAGAAGTGGTTTTAGCGATTCTGTAAGGAGAATTTCAATCTGGAAGATGAACAGCGTTCTGGACAGCCAATGAAAGTGGAGGATGAAGAACTGGAGCAACTGTTCAACGAAAATGCAAAACCTCAACGTCAATACATAAATTTGAGTAATGAAATTGAGAGGTAAAGACCATTTTTTAGCAGATACACTAAGCAGGTTATATTGCTGCATGATAACGCCAGGCCGCACACGGCAAAAGGAAATAAGGGAAGATTCTATTCATTCCGTTGGGACGTTCTGCAACATGTGGCTTATAACCCGGACCTGGCCTTTTCTGTTCCGGTCTCTGCAGCAGCACCTAGTGGATTCTCACTTTAAAAACCTTCAGGAGGTAGAAAATGGCATGGTTGAGTTTATAGACTCTACAGTGTCGTTCTATCGCCAGGAGATTCGCCAGCTGCCAGATGACAAACGTATATAAATTCCAATGCAGAAGGGGAAGGCGCCAGTTTCATGTGCGTAAGTCCAGACGTTTAAACTGTGTGTTGGTTGATGAGTGAGAACAAAGTATTTTGTGCATTAAGATATTCGTGGTTCATACTCATATGTTTAGAGCTTTTATATTTTATAAGTTTTACTTATAAGGGACAGGCAACAAGGAATAAGCGACACGTGTACTTTGGAAGCGAACATTCAGTAATCAAAGCTTTCGAACAGAGTAGAGCGCTCAGATTGGGTCTTTCTCTCATGGCGTTCATGATGTTGTCGCGATCTGTTGTTCGCGCATGCGCAGTGAATGTTTTGCTTTAGGGAGATTACAGACTGAAGCGACAGGCGACATGATTTTACCAATCGAAGGCAGGCTTCTGCGGCTTGTCATGCCGCTACGGTGTGAACATTGCTGCCGATTGGCTCGTTTCCAAGCAACATGTGGCGCGTGCCGCTTCGGTCTGAAATCTTCCTAAGACGTCTAGTTCTTGTCCAATGTAAAGACGATTGAATATAAGACGAGGCATATACTTTAACACTGCCCTTATGAATAAGGAAATACACGACTTGATTTTATGAAAACACGATGCAAAACTTTCATTATGAAAAAAAAATAATTGGTCTATTAAAAAGAAGAATTATATTTCTTTTATGAGAAAACTCTGAAACAGAAAAAGGAAGTGAACTTGAACGAATGTTCTTCCAAGCAACTTATCATTTTGTTATTGGTGGCTGCCCTATCAACTCACACCCCGCCTCTTTGCTGATGATACAATCTTGAGATTTGTCTTCCAAGAATGAAATACAGTGTGTTAAAGAAGTTTCCGCACTCTTTTAACATAGTCTAGATATGTATGACATATGTATTTATCTATTTACATTAGAGCGAATAAAATAAACAACAAGAAGTAAGAATGGCAAAAACAATATAAAAAATATAAAAATGTAAATAGTGACGATTCAGTCCATATCTGTGCATTTAAACTTTCTATTAAAATTAAACACCTGAAGTCATGAATGTTCTAAAACTTGTTATCAACAGGTTGAATCAGTTCACTACTAATAGTCCTGTGAGCATAAAGCGAATGTAAAGTTGAAAACTAAATAACATCGGTTAATTTTCATCACAGTTGCAACAGTAGGGGCACGGGGACTTCTAAAACACCCTGTATAAGACGAATAGTATGTATGCCTTACCTGAAGTCAAAATTTACATAAAACAATATGTTTAAAATAAATATAAGAGAAACAAATATTTACATAAAATAATATATTTGAAATAAATATAAGAGAAACAAATATTTACATAAAATAATATATTTGAAATAAATATAAAAGAAACAAATATTTACATAAAAGAATATGTTTGAAATAAATTCAAAGGAAACAAAGGAAAATTGAAAGTCAAGGGGGCCCGTGTTCGATACCCAGTGGAGGATCATTGTGGTTCGGATCCCACTTTAAACTGTAGGTCCAGTCCCGATTAGCCTTACTGTGCATAAAGTGGACTTAAAACACCAACTCAATCATACAATCATTATGCATCTAAAAACTCAATTTGTTAGAAATTAGCATTACGAATTTTGTACTAATGTATATTTTCTTTCCAGGTGAGTTTCCATTACAATGCTGGAAGATATTTCGTAAGTAACGCATGTAATTTAAAAAAAATATACAAAATTGTATGATCAGTGAAGGTATGTTCACATTTTTTTTCTTTATAAATATACTTTTTGTGAAGAGTAAATGTCCAGGTCTCCAATTTTACTATTCTTCTTGGCGAAATGGAAACATTATGAAATTATTTTCTGTGGCTTTTGTTCCTCGGTATATACAGGCAAATTGCAGGGTAGTAGCTTCTCCATCTCTACCCTGTTGCGATTAACTTGATGTTGCAAATAATTTCTCGCTAATACTACCAATGAAAATGAGAAAGGCTTTCAGCTGGTATGAACGATTAGGCGTATCCTACGTGTCCCGCAACCCAATTAACAGTACTGTTGGTTGGGTTTCCTAACCTCTAGGATACACGATTAATAAGCACCTCTGCTGGTTTTTACATTCAACAAGCATCTTTACATTCAGAGATACTGAATGAACTTTTCGGTCGACGTAATAAAAGCATCATTCAAGATAGATGATTCTGTATTATGAGTAAACGAACATTTGCCTTATTATTGAGAGAAAATTGGTAATTTCATTGTTAGTGGTAGTTGTGAAACTGTGCAGCTTTCCTGCATACTCGGGGTGTTTTTTTGTAGTTCGTAGCGTCGAAACGAGGCGTCAAACAGAAAAAAAGGAAAAAGTGTTGCTTGTTTAAAGACCTTGTGCGGTGACATAATGTGTATGTTATTTACACTATATATTTCGAGACCAAGACGAGAACTAGACGAGCATTTACAACTCGGGACGAGACCGAGACTCGTCCAATTCTCGTCTCTCTACCTTCATGTTCTCGATAATTATATCAGTAAGTCCGTCCACGCATTTTGCCTGCCGCTCCACAAGAAGATCAAAGATTTGGAAGCAAAGGTCAACAATAAGCTTTCGGATGAACGGATTGCTTCAGATTTGATTGATTGATTGATTTAGTTTATTTTACTTCGCGTTTTGTGCCTCTTGGCTAATTTGCGAAGATGGGGATGAGTGATGAAATGATGAAATTGATGAATGGACATTGACAAACAGCCAAGCCCGACCAGGATTCGAACCCGGGACCCTTGGCGTCGCAGCGCGATGTGCTAACCACTCGGCCACAGGGTCGGGCGGTTTGCTTCAGAGAACCGACTCCGATGTTATTTTCACCAACACAAAAGTCTCGACCGCGAACATGCGGTGCGGTTCATGAAATGTCAATGCCAGTCAGTTAACCAAACGAAGAGAAACCTAATGGAAGAGGTGAAGTTGGGTTTTAAGATTATCATCTTTCTGCCGCCGACACTTCTGCCTTACGAGTGAAGGTGTTTCATGAACTAATAGTGGGAAAGCTTTCATTTCAGTACTGTGCAAATTGTATTGTTGTTTCTCAGTAAGTAGATAGAGAAGCATTGAAATTGAGATGTATGCAAAACTAATTCAAATCCTTCTGTAAGTATGAGCAATTAAAAAAATAATCTGTACGTTCCGTGTTGTCACATGAAGGATGCTGAATATCACATGCTTAAGGTTCTAATGCCTCAATCATATCTCGAAAAGGATAATCATGAATTTTACGACTTTGGCATTAATTCAAATATTTTACTTTTATGTACATTTTCAAGAATGAGAGACAGAAAAGTTGCGGCAAGATTGTAAGGAACTTTTATCTCTTTTTCAGTGTCTTGAAGCAGATGAATGTTTGTGTGATGTCTCTCTGCAATACATTGTGGGAAATTAAGAACTAATATTACAAAATGAAGGTAAAGTTCCACATGCACAAGACACACATGGGGGGATGTTGGAGTAAGGTATCCACGCATTGCCGATGTGATGTTATTGGCACCATCCTTACAACTATGGGGGCTGAACTCCTACCATAATCTAAGCCCGTAAAAGGTTCTTAATACTCGAACGAACAGTAACCTGTTTTTCAGTATTCAAAATCGGACAACATAATTAACTCAAACAATACATTTATTCAGATAAGTTCATAATTACATTGTTTCGGTTCAACATTTACTTAATTTCCTAGTTTACATGAAAACATTTTAGTGGAAGAGCTGGCATGAGAAAGAGAGAGAGAGAGAGAAGTGCCTTTATTGATGAAAGTGGTAATATGAAAATTCAACTAAATTAACTTTCTCTGGAATTATTTAACTAATAAATTCACAACCTATCAACAGTTATGCTCCTAAATAAAGATCAAACCAATAATTTAAATAATTAACTGAAAACTGAGGATTGAAGACAAGGCAACGCTCTCTGTCTCACGGCTGCCAAAGACAAGGACCATTTTATTCCTGCACATGCAACTCAATTCGTCCACCAATCAGTTCCCTTTAGTGACGTCACTAGTGACGTCTCTCACCATTGCAAAATTTATTTTATGAGCACCCACACCTCAACAAACCAACCAAAAATTTAACCGCGGTGATCGAACGGTCACACCCTCTCCGGCCGCCTTTACCCCTTCAGGTACCTATTTTTTTGAGGCTTGGTGAACTCCGAAGTTTCTTTGTGCAGGGACAACACCCACACCGGGAATCGAAACCAGATCTCCCGCGTGGTTGATCTAACAAGGTAACATAAACAGCAAGGCGGCATGACATAAGGAGGGAAAAGAATTATGGGTTTACGAGAGCGACGAATCTACGAGATAATGGCAAAAATGGCATAAGAAATTAATAAATTTTCAATTTGTTTCCTTCTTTTGTTTCTGAAATAACACTGCTACACAAACCGTAAGGAACACCAAGGGATTGTGAGAGCAGTGGAGCATTAGAGAATATTGTAAATCTTGAGAATAACATTTAGCGTACGTTCGCAATTTCCGTGTAACATTTGGTCCGGAGTTTCTGTTTATGGATCACAATGCTCGCCCGCACCGCGCACGCATTGTGTCGGAATTCCTGGAAACGGAAGACATCACCCGTATTGAGTAGCCTGAATGCTCACCGGACCTCAATCCTATCGAGCATGTTTGCGATGCTCTTGATCAGGGCTCATGAACACCAATAAGGTACAGATGCAAGAACGAAAATGACCAGCAACATTGTAAAGTGGTATACAGGGTGAACCCTGTTTTTGTGTTTTCCTTCCGTTCTCTTGGTGTTCCTTAAGTTTTGTGGAGCAGTGTACTAATGCAGTAAACACATATGTCTGCTTATCATGACAATTTGTTTTTAAGCTCAATTTATGCATAGAAAGTTTAATTGAGGCTGGACTTACAGTTCAAAGTGGGAACCACTATGTGTCTCGAACGGGTATCGAACCGACGACCCTTTGATTACAAAATCGAGGATGTTTACGTTGCTTGTATGTAATGCAAAACATCCCACACGTTCACCAGATCGACGCTTCTACGCCAAATGTGTGTAATTGTACTGAATGTAATTGCAAGTTAATTTCCCCTATGTAAGTAAAGAAAAAAACATTGGAACACAAAAAGGTGTTTAATTACTATGTTTTGTCTGTACCATCACAAATACTATTAAGCTAACCTGGGAATAATAATGTTGTTTTCTTTCCGCAAGGTTTTCACATGAAGAGCATTTGTTGTTGAATTTCAACTTTGACCTTTTGCATAGGATTAAGTGTTTTATTCACAACACAAAACATAACAAGCTGAACTCAATCAGTAATTTTGCTAATGAATTTAGAAACCTGATATAATATGGATGAATACCTCATGTTTTATATTACGAGATGACGGAATGTAATATCCATAATTAGGATTTGTTTTTGACAACAAAGGTAATAATAATAATAATAATAATAATCGTTTATTTTAAGTGTTGAGCACAGTATGAAACCTTATGCAGCACTAAGTCAAATACAAATATAAGCACAAAGTTACACGAATAAAATACATAAGCTGCAGAATAACATAACATAACAAGTTAGCATATCCACACCTCAAATTACAGTTTTCAATGAGATCCATTATATCTCTGATACTAATAATTGTTTATTGTCATATAATATTGTGCAATTAACTGTGTATTGTTCTAATAATAGTAATGATCATATTTATTGAAGTGATGATAACGATTAAACAACCACTATGTTATACAAAATTAAAAAATTGAACACATAATTATAAAATAAAACAGTGGATCCTACAATTTTATACATCAACATAAATTCAAATTGTAGGTATCAACAAGATCAGCTACTAAACCTCTTGCCTTGTTTAGGCATGTGAGAATTGAGATATACCTATGGGAATATCTGGGAATTTTATAAGCTATATTATTCAAAAAGTATTCACTGTCAACTTGGAAATTTAATATCTTCTCTACAAAATTTAACCTTCTCATCTTTCTTCTTTCTTCTAAGGAAAACATATTCAACTGTGATAACCATTCAGAGTAATGTTGGTCATAGTAATTTATTTTAAACTTTGTGCATAATAACCTGATAAAAAGTTTTTGAACTGATTCAACTTTTTGAAGGTGACTGGTTGCAGTCAAAAACCATAATTCATTTGCATATTCAAGAATAGGACGAACTATCGTTTTATACAGGAATATTAAGGTATCTTTCTTTTTAAAAACTTTCCATGAGAAAAATATATAACCAATCATTCTCTTTGCTCTTTTGCAAATTTCTGAAATGTGCTCATCAAATATGAGAGAGGAGTCTATTACTATTCCTAAGTCTTTATGACTGTCGCACACTTGGATTTTATTTTCATAAATAAAATAGTTTGAGACTATATAATGAACTTTCTTAGTACATCTTAAAACTTTACACTTTCTCAAGTTAATTTCCATTTCATTAATCTTGCACCAATATGTCATTCTATCGAGATCAGCCTGAAGTAGAGCGACATCATTATTTGTTAAAATACTCTTAAAAATTTTTATATCATCTGCATATAGTAAACATGTGCTAGATTTAAAACATAATGTAACATCATTGATAAAAACAGCGAACAGAATTGGGCCAAGTGGCGACCCTTGAGGTACTCCACAAAGTATTTCTTTTTTAGAAGAAGTTGTTTCACCAATCTTAACAGAGAAACTTCTATTTACTAAAAAGTTGGAAAACCATTTCAGAAATCGTGGTGATAATCCCATTTGGTCGAGTTTGTAAATTAATAGCTGATGGCTGACACTATCAAAGGCTTTAGCCAAGTCAATAAATAAAATATCGGTCTGGGATTGCTTCCTAATGTTAGATTTAAGAGAGTCTATTAAAACCAATAAATTTGTGATAGTAGACCTTTTTCTAAAAAAATCCATGCTGATTTCCATCAATATATTGTTTAAAAGAAAAAGACAAATAGTCAGCAATTATGTGTTCAAAAACCTTTGCCATGGAATTTAATATAGTAATTGGTCTATAATTGTTAAGATCATTGGCTTTTCCATCTTTGTTTTTAGTTACAGGTACAATAAACACATTTTTCCAGATATCTGGAAATATTCCAGAAGTAAGTGACATGTTGTAAATTTTAGTTAACAATGGTACAAAAACATCTTTGTTTGCTTTCAAAATAAAATTAGGTATGCCATCAGGACCTATAGCAGACCTGCCTTTTAGTTTCTTAATTGTATCACTTACATCCTTTTCCAACATAACAGGTACATCAATTAGGTTGGTGTATGAATGAAGATTAATATTTTTAAAATTTACATGACTTCTTTTTGAGAAAGATTTGTGAAATAGCTCACTAAAAGCATTAGCAATATCATATTCATTGAACAGTACATCATTATCATAAATAATTTCAGTGATAGTATTTTCTCTCTTCTTTCTATTAAAGTGAAACCAAAAAGCATTCCTTTCACCATTAACATTGTTTTCTAAGGAGGAGTAGTAATGCTCCTTTACATTAGAATATTCCTTTTTAACATCTTTCCTTAATTGGGAATAAGTACTGTAATATACACACTTATTTGTAAGTTTAAATTTATCATGATACCTTCTCTTTTTATTGATCATTCTCTTTAGTTTCCTTGTCATCCAAGGCAGTTGATTGTTTGTTCTTTTAACTTTTGAAGGAATATTGTTTTTTAATATTGCATACACATTTCTAGTCAGTTCCATAACAGATTGTTGTACATCATTATATATTTCAACCATATATGGTAAATGCAACAATTCATTATAAACATTCACATAATCACCTCTGGCGAAATTAAGACATCTATAAATATTATTTTCCCTTGTATCTATATTGTCTTTTTTAGACCTATGCAATTCAAAATAAAATGAGAACGGTGGATGAAACTTATCAATTTTAGATAAAGGATGTTCATTAAAACTAATGTTACAAGTGGAAATGTTAGTAAGTAGAAGATCTAAAACATTAAAAGGCAGTGAAGGGTCATACGATACATTGTGCTGAATTAGATTTGAAAGTTTCGCGATTTCAACAATTTTTTCAGCCTTTCTTTTAACATAATAATTAGAACAATACAAATTTCCAGTAGCCCAGTCAATTCCACCAGCATTAAAATCTCCAACTAAAATTATTTTATTGTGTTTCATTAACATTTCTTGAACTACCCAATCCAAGTAGCTTGCAAACAAGTCACAGTTTAAATCAGGTGGCAAGTAATGCAATCCTATTATGGTAGGATCAGAATTATTTGACATTAATTTTACCCAAATTACATCCAATTCTGTAAAAGGTGATTCCAAGATCATAAACTGAACCTTGTTTTTGATAAATAAAAGACAACCACCACCACCAGATTTCTGTTTGTTTAAATCCAGATTTCTATCTTTTCTGATCACCCTGTACATTGGATCTAAATCTATAAAATAATCTCTATCTTGTTTACACCAACTTTCTGTAAGAAAAATTATGTCATAATTTTCAATATTTATATTGCTTACTAATGTTTCAAATTTGATGTTAATTCCTCTAACATTCTGATAAAAACATTTAATCATATTATTACTAAGGAAAGAACTACTTAGTTTTTTGAAGTTGAGTTTTCTCCAGACTTACTGTTACTATTTGTATCAGATACACTTTTGTCTTTGTTGGCAACTATATTGACATTTTTCAATTCGCCATAAAACCTTGTTACTAATACCCCTTTAGGCCAGATATTTTCATCGAATAGTACATCATAGTCATCCTGGGAAACAGCTACATGAAAAGAAGAGTAAGAATCATATTTAGTTTTCAGCCTTGTACATACCATTTTCTTTACGGAAGAAGTTTCAGCAATATATTGCTGAAGGTCAGTATTTGAAACTTCAGGATGAAGTCGAGTCACAAATAGAGCTCTCTGAGGAAAAACCTTGCGTTGCACTGCTAACCTAGTAGATGGATAGTAATAATAATAATAATAGTAATAATAATAATAATAATAATAATATGTTAGATCAGTTTCCCTCTACAGCCTCCCTAGTATTTGCTGTCGCTTACTAAGCAAAGAGTCCAGCGTTCCATTCCCGGTAGAGGCACATTGCACTGTAGTTTGAATTCTACTTAAACTGTAGAACCAGTCGCGATTAGCCTATCTGGGCATAAAATTAAATAAAACAGTTATAACACTACTAAAACTTCCATTACTATAATTTAAATACTATTATTTCCATAACAGGCGTAATAACAATACTTTTTAAGAGTCGAGCAATCCTAAAGCTCGATAAATCACGCAAATGCCATACAATTGCGGAATCGTTATTATTAAAACTAGCACAGTTTTTATTAATCCAACAGAACAACAAATTATGTATTAGGTTGCTCATGGTGATCGTTTGATTGATTTGCCTTATTTTACTTTGGTTTTGTGCCACTTTTGGATTTGCGAAGATGGGGATGAGTGATGATAGGATGAAATTGATGAATGGACACACACAAACATCCATGCCCAGGCCGCGATTCGAACCCGAGACCCTTGGCGTCATAGCCACGGGTCCGGCTTGTTCATTGTGAGTGGCATTCGTTCATCACTTTCATCTAATCATCACCTATCGTTGCGATTAGGCAAAAGTGACAGAAACCAGAGTAAAATAAAAAAATATACAAATACAATGACAATCGTGTGATAAAAACAGGTTTATAGCTAGCTATAAATGACACAATGTAACGTACATAGTTTCAACAGTTACTAAGAAACATAATTTTATTGCTTTTCGAAACAGTGGTCTCATAATATGAGATACGCGTACGAAGTTCTGATAATCTATTATTGAAGATTTGAGAGAAAGAAAAGACTAATTTCTAGAGCAGTTTTACATAGTTGGAAAATATGGGGAAATACTTTTCTCTAGAAATGTTTAAATTACAAATGAAAAACAAATTCTCCAAATCTTGAGATTCTGCGAGAACAATTTAATATTTTAGTACATAAATGGAACTTGCCCATTATACGATATAAACTTTTAAATTCTTCTGAATATCGTCTCTTCGGTAGTTCGATATTTTCTCTCGACAGAGTTAAGGATATGTCATTTCAACACTAACTAACCAACTAACAAATTCTGTAACCCTCTTAAACCCGAAGGTTTATGTCTGCAGCAACACAAGCCTTCCATCTGTCCCTATCCAGGGCAACATCAATCCAATCATTTCCTTTAGGCCCTTCTCAACGTTATCCCTCCATCTTCGTGGCATTCCTACAGGTCTCTTACCATCAGGATTCGAACCCGAGACTCCTGGCGTCGTAGAGCGCCGAGTTCACAACTCCGTCACGGAGGCCAGTTACTTTCCATCGTGTATAACAATATTTTCACTTCATGATGTGAGTCTATAATTAAACGAACTGAATTTTAACTATTTTTGATTGAAATATTTTAACACGGTGTTTATGTACCGGGTGGCCAGAATTAAAGTTACCGAACTCAGAGCCCTCTGTAGCCTGTTTGAGGCATCATAGAACTCTGAAATTTGGTGAATCCACTATGCAGACCATGGGGAAGAGGATGGCGATAAAAAAGATAGTTCAATTTTCCGCCACCAGGTTGAAATGTGGCGCTGTAATAATGAATATTGAAAAACATAAGTGACTTGGCTGAGTTATTAATTAGAAAGACATTTGTTAGTGGCTTGAAATTGGAAGAAAATAATCTCTCGTTTATTGCAAGATTGCAAGATAAAAGCAAATCCATAACAAATTGGAGCAGTTTAAATCATTATTACAACCCATCGTGGAAGTACAGCGCCACATTTCAACCTGGTGGCGGAAAATTGAACTTTTTAAATTTTTTTATCGCCATCCTCTTTCCCATGGTCTGCATAGTGGATTCACGAAATTTCAGAGTTCTACGATGCCTCAAACAGGCTACAGAGGGCTCTGAGTTGGGTAACTTTAATTCTGGCCACCCTGTAGGTAGTACATTGTTTAGAATATGACTTCAGAAATTATGAATCCCGCGTGGCACTCAGTGCCGCCCTATTAAAACCAACGTTATTTACAGGAATTAAATTTGATGTTGAATTACACTAGCACTTACTGGAAATCAGGCGAAGTATATATAAACGCAAACACGTCCATCTCTGACATTTTTATTAGCTTTTAAAGGAAATAAACTAAAAAATGAGATAATGTGTCTGGTATAATTACAAGCTTATAATCTTGAAGCAAATGCAGCAAAATATTTTTCTAGAAATAATTAGAACTTTTTGCCATATAATAAAGGAAGTAAAAAATGAACTCACCATTCACAAAATTTTCAACGTATTTTTGAAAAAATGTTGACCATTTTATGAGGAGTTTTAGTTTTCGTTAGAAAGGAGCTATTGTTCCAAATTTGTAAGTCAAGGTCTTACTGGCTCGCATAAGAAGCAATCAAATGCATAAACACAACTCGAATAAACTTACAAAATATTTTTAAAATATTCAAATCTCAATATGTTTCTCCTGCTTTTGCGAGATATACATAAGAAAAGCCATACTGACTCAAATAAAAGGAACCAAATATTGTCACTTTTCAATATCGTTATTTTGACAAGTCGGACATTTCGTATGTGTACTGGAATGGCCTCTGCACACAAATATAATTTGCATTCCGAACAACGTACCGTTCGTTTTCTTCTTCTCATTTCCGCCAAATTCATGGTTGACGTGCTATGATTTAAGGCAGGAAACGTTCCCGCGCGGTACTGATTGCCGCCAAAAGGGGACCGGTTACTTCAGAGGCGTGTAACTGAAAGAACGCCTGAGAAAAGGCGCGAATGCCTCTATGTTTTCGTGGGAATAGTGCAGATAGGTTACCTACTGCTTTCCCAGCCATTATTACACTGGTAAGGAAAAAATCAAAATTTTGTTATGGAGGGCTACAAAATATCCAAACAATCCAAGAAAAATCATATCAGATGCTTAATTGGAAGCACTAGCGGCCTATAAACTCGTAATGAACCATACAAGAGCAATTATTGTTATCTGGCGTATGAACCCCCTGAAGCGAGGAGACTCGGGCGAGTGTCCAAGCGGCCAGCTCTGTCAAGGAACTTTGACCGAATGTGTCCAAGTCTGCTGAAGTGTATTCATTTCAGCAAACAGATATACAAGGCAGCAGGTAATTTTCTTCCACACACACACAATACCACAAACATTTGACAGTTCCAAATGGGAACTGACCACGCATAATCACATCAAACTATCTTCAAAATATGGGAGCTGGAGACCGACAGCGGAACACCTAGCCTCTGAGGTGAAGCATACCCATCCAACTGAATTAATATAACTCAAATCAATGGTCTTAAACAACATGCTGATCTCTGGCTCCCTATGCACTGTTTGTAACAAGAAAATTGTAACATGCAGGGCGCGTGAGCTTTCAAAACTATAGATTTCAGATCCCGAAATCCGGTATATGTTAAACAATGCATACATACACACAATACTTATATCGTATTTTAAACATATTCCTGGGAAGGTTCATGTAAAAATGAAAGGTATAGATGTATTAACATTGTACTGTACTGATACCAATGTAATTATACTAAATTATATTTATGTTATATACTATTATGTTATTAAATATTATTGTAATTGTTAAATTTTTATTTCCAGATTTATGTAAAATGCAAATTTCAAATAACGTAACTTAGCGTAACAGTAAAGGGGGAACCGTTAGGATACATTCGGGGGTTCCCCCTTATTGTGAATTAAGTCTGTTTGAGTTGGATTTCAGATTCTATCTCGGGAATCTGCGGAGCAAGGCAGCGAATAACGGTTGAGAAGGGGAGAAAGCCAGTGGGCAGAGCAAAGAAGGCGCGTTTTTCCTTCGATGCACTCAATTCCCCTCTAACCCTTTCAATGGTTGAGCCCTCCGGAGTCACTACTTCCGCAGAGACTTGCTATCGTTCGTTTGCTCCATAGATTCCAGGGATAGAGTGTAGAAGAGCGAAGGGTTCTTTGCCGTGATGAGTAATGTGACCTTACTTAGATAACAGAAAATTTATACGAGCCACAAATTGAAAATAAACTCCAGGATTCTCGCTTTGGTTTGCTGTACCATGCTCGTGACAGAAATTGGAAACAATGTGAGATGGATCCTACGTGTGCAAATACAAACTGGCCAACATCCAGAAGCTTGGAGACACTTGGAGCCGTAAACAAGGGCCGCAGCAACTCGCAGTCGAGTGCGGAGGTGGGAAAAGTGAAAACGAAAGGTTTAAAAAAATGGAAAGAGGAGAAGGCACGGGAGAAGAGAAAGGAAGAGGCTGGGAAAGCAGAGACTCCATAACTGCCACCGTCCTTGAGTTATTGCCCAACCCAACATGGGTTGCCCCTTGCCCTACCGGAGGTAAGAGTTGTGAACGAAAAAAGACGATCGTACTGGGACCGCACCAATGGGATCTGAAGGACACCAATCTCATCTTACTACGTCACCCTGGGAAAGGAGGGGGAGGGATAAAGAATATATTGGCGCCTTAGATCTTAAATTACATCCTGGCCACGGAAAAAGGAAAATTTACACACACGATACGTGGTTCCATCATGATAAATGTTCAATCATATCTGGTAGAAAACTTTTCGCGTGTGCACTTGGCTTATTTTTTGATAAACTACGAGGACGCATTGTAATGTGAAAAGAAAGAGGTTTCTCTTTCCCAAATAGAATACAAACGCAAATGGAAGTTTTCCTATACAGAATGCCAGCAAAAAAAATGCCTCTTTTTTCGCGTTTCCCAGGAACTAAGGTAGTCTATGAGGATGTACTGGTGACGGTTGAAATGTCAAAGGAGTACTTGAAACCAAAAGTACGGCCGGCATTATTCCCGGCATCCAATATCATATAATAATAATAACAACAACAACAACCCTTGGGACAACAGCCCTTGAGAGCCAGAGCTTACCTACCGACTGCGGAACTCACTCTATGTATCTCAGCAGATGCAAGCTGGCGTGTGGTCAGCACGACAAACCCACAATCGTTGTTGTAGGTTTCTATGACTGGGTTATGCTACTCATTGGGAGCTTTTCTTCAAAGATTATATATTTGGTTCATTAAGTCTCATTTGTCATCGTTCAATTGGCTTAGAAAGTCGAGTTTAGAGTCTTCGGACTCGAGATAACAAAGGGACATATAATTATCAAGAGTAGTAATGGAGGGGTGGCGAAATAACCGCGAAAGAGATTAAGCTCGAACGGAATAAACGCGAAGCAACAAGTGCGAAAAGATTAAGCGCGAAACGGATAAAGCGCGAAATCAAAATTGAACACAGAAATAAGCGATAAAGGAATAACAGCGAAACGGATTAAGCGCAGAAATAAGCGCGAAATTAATAACAGCGAAACGGATTAAGCACGAAAAAAATTGAACACAGGAATAAGTGAGAAAGGAATAACAGCGACACGGATTAAGCGCGAAACCAAAATTGAACACACGAATAAGCGCGAAAGGGATTAAGCGCGAAACGGACTAAGCGCGAACGGAATAAACGCGAAGGAACAAGTGCGGAAAGATTAATCGCGAAACGGATTAAGGGCGAAACCAAAATTGAACACATGAATAAACGCGAAATGAATTACAGCGAAACAGATTAAACGCGAAACAAAAATTAAACGCAGAACTAAGCGCGAAAGGAATAACATCGACACGGATTAAGCGCGAAAAAAATAAACACAGGAATAAGCGCGAAAGGAATAACAGCGAAACAGATTAAGCGCGAAAAAAATTAAACGCAGAAATAAGCGCGAAAAGAATAACAGGGAAACAGATTAAGCGCGAAAAAGTTAAACACAGGAATAAATGCGAGAGGAATAACAGCGACACGGATTAAGCGCGAAACCAAAATTGAACACAGGATTAAGCGCGAAAGGGATTAAGAGCGAAACAAAAATTAAACGCAGAAATAAGCGCGAAAGGAATAACAGCGAAACGGATTAAGCGCGAAAAAAATTGAACACAGGAATAAGTGCGAAATGAATAACAGCGACACATATTAAGCGCGAGACCAAAATTGAGCACAGGAATAAGCGCGAAACGGACTAAGCGCGAACGGAATAAACGCGAAGGAACAAGTGTGAATAGATTAATCGCGAAACGGATTAAGGGCAAATCCAAAATTGAACACAGGAATAAGCGCGAAAGGAATAACAGCGAAACAGATTAAGCGCGAAAGAAAATTAAACGCAGAAATAAGCGCGAAAGGAATAACAGCGAAACAGATTAAGCGCGAAAAAAAATTAAACGCAGAAATAAGCGCGAAAAGAATAACAGGGAAACGGATTAAGCGCGAAAAAGTTAAACACAGGAATAAATGCGAGAGGAATAACAGCGACACGGATTAAGCGCGAAACCAAAATTGAACACAGGAATATGCGCGAAAGGGATTACGAGCAAAACGGACTAAGCGCGAACGGAATAAACGCGAAGGAACAAGTGTGAAAAGATTAATCGCGAAACGGATTAAGGGCGAAACCAAAATTGAACACAGGAATAAGCGCGAAAGGAATAACAGCGAAATGGATTAATCGCGAAACCAAAATAAAAATGGAATAAGCGTGAAAGGAAAAAGAGCGAAACGGAATACGAACGAAGGAAAAAGAGCGAAAAGATTAAGCGCGAAACGGATTAAACGCCAACGGAATAACCGCGAAGGAGTAAGCGCGAAAGGAACAACCGCGAGACGGATTAACCGCGAAAATTTCATTTTCGCGTTTAATACCTTTCGCAGTAGTTCTGGCGACCCGTAATGAATCTGCCATTTTTAAATGTGTTTGTTAATAAGTCTACTTTATGCACAGAAAGGCTCATCGGAACTGGACCTACAGTTTAAAGTCCGAACCACTAAGTGCCTCCACCGGGCGTCGCGACGTTACCACTGCACCAACGGGAACGCGGTCCGCCATTTTAGAGGATGGTGGATTCATATAGTATCTTTAACATACATTTTAAAAATGTTGAATTTTTAGAAAAATTATACGTTTTAGGAGCCGATAAATTTAAAAAAGACATATGATTTGGATTCGTAGTAGCTTACACGCTATTTCTACGAAGCCAAATAGAAAATAAAATGGCGGATCTATGACAAAAATCTACTTTGTATTTAGATCAAATTGGTCTAAATTTTGAAAGTTGTGATATCGGAAATATTATTTCCTAGAAATTTTGAAACATGTATTTGACTAAATTTGTGCTTCACATGGTAAAAACAACATGGAGATTGAAAAACGAGACATGTATCATTTATGTTCAATCAGTATAATCCCTAAAGTCATTCTCATAGGTCGGAAGATAGTGTCGCAAGACGTTAGATTTGCAATGGAAGTATTTAAGATAAGCTTTATGAAAGTTGCACCGTAGAAGAGAAGAGGGAGTGGGGGAGAGCTCTGATCCCTTAATGATCTTCGTTACGTCCGCACTCACGAGGGGGCGTGCCCCGATTGGGCTGCGGTCCCATAACTATAATGGTTCCGCTCCGCCGAGGTGGTCCAGACGCAGCATCCGGTTGCCGTGGAGACCGAGCTGCGTTTCAATTAGTGCGCTCGGCGCTGGCAACTATTTGAACGCCGGGACAGAGACAGAGAGAGAGGGAGGGAGGGAGGGAGAGAGAGAGAGAGAGAGAGATAGAGAGAGAGGAAAAAAAGAGTGGATCCGGAGGAATATGAAAGGGACGAACGGACTGGGATGGGATGCTGGTAAATTTTAGATGAAAGAGCATCTGTAATTTAGAGGAGTTATTTGTTTCTTGTGTGCCTAATTTACTGTCGCTTTTCTGCCACTTTTGGCTATTCGCGACTACGAGGATGAATGATAAGTAGGTGTCGGAAGTTGAGGAAAAATCCTTTTTTCCCTAGTGTCCGAAGACGAGGCCCAACATAATATATGTTCATTTTGGGTCATTGTAGGCCAGAAAAAGGTGGGTTTTATTTGTCCTTTTTTGCGTTTTTTGGCTTATTGGTCCTTTTTTAGCCTTTTTTTTAGTTCTTAACGTTTTTTTTTGGAACTTTACCTTTTTCTGTAACTCTAGTGTGGTTAGGTCAAATATGATTCTTCAAATATGATTTTTCAAATTATGTTAATCTAATAAATATATAATGTCTGAAAGAAGATGCATTTCATTCATATTGTTTTTTTCGTACTGTGTGTTCCATACCACCAGAATTTTGTATTTTCTTTATTCATTAAATATGTAATTAAAACTGAAGTTATTAATTAATTTGGGTTACATTTATACGTTCTTTTTTTGTTTTTAGGTCGTTTTTTTATATTTTCATGTCTTTTTATAGTTTTTTTTGGCAATTTATAGGTCTTCAACTTCCGAGCCTTAGTGATAATGCAATTGACGAAGCGACACACAGAGACATCCATACCCAGGCCAGGATTCCAACTTTGGACCCCTAGCATCGTAGACCACTCCGCTAACCACTCCGCCACGGAGGTCTACGAAGCTGACATAGGAACCACCACAAACATTTATACACAGCACACAACAGGAGCTTCTCAAAGGATTATCGTGGATGTAGGTTTAGGCGCCAGAGCCTCGTTAGTCTGTACACTACATAGTTGAGGCTCCTGAAGCCGTATCACGGTGTGCTAAACACTCCTTCATGGAGGTCGCTGTTCTGAGTATGCATTGCAGCAGAATTTGCGCACTATTGTACTCTCGACCGGAGATCGCGAATAAAAACGAATAAAAACACTTGTTTTTGCATTTGAACATCTGAACAGCGTCAAAGATTTTTCGGCAAGATCGCTTCCCAGAGCTCTAACTCTTCTGTTGCCGATCGAGCGACCAATTATCGACATCCAGGGAGGAAGAAGTACCGGAATAGCCAGCGATCCATTCTCCGAGCACAGATAGCTGCTATCAATCGTCTTTATCCAAAACAACTGCGGGACAGAGAGAGAGAAAAAAGGAAAGAGAAATCACGATAACCCAGGCAACAGATCAAACGATAAGAGTCGGGATTTAAGGAAATAAAATGACGGACTGAGAAGATAAATTTCCCAGACGGGAACAGAAGGAAGAAGATCACGCACGAAGCGAGTTTGAAGAACACGTGGATGGAGATCTTCAAGATCTAACGGACTTGGTGCTGTTCAGGGAAAGTTCATCCTAGATGGCAGCAGCAGTCCTTCCTGTTGCGCTGAGCAATTGTTTTTCCAACTAAAATGCACCGTGCAGGGGCGGTTCCAGTGAGGGAATCGGGTGGCATGTGTTCATTGCTGTGTTTGCAGAGGTCCAATAACAACAGGCAGGAAAATACAACGGTAAGAATAGGAAGTGTTTCTTCGTCAACCATTTTGTTTTCAGCATCAATGAATATACAAGTACGTCATTGTACATCACGGTGCATATAGCACCTTTAGGGGATGTGAGTGTAGGGCCCATCGATCCCGGTCATTTTGGTGGTGGTATGATCAACATCACGCTCCGGAGCCCCAGGGGACAAGGCATGAATAATTCCGTCCTTAGATCCCCCACTCTGAGAATAGAACACGGTTCTTCCACGTGGCAATCAGACACCCTACCGACCACCACAATCATTGTAGAAAAGATATTAATATTTGTAATATTTTGTACTGTTTCATTCTTCAAGATTATATCTTGGAAGAAGTGCTGGTTCGGAGAATGACAGAAAATATTAAAGCATGAACAGAAAATTTAAAAAATGAAGATGATTTGCCTAAATTTTTCTTGACGTATTTTGCATTTAGTTTCACTTGTTTGAATGAGGATATATATTTAATTATAATTATGTAATTCTGACACACCTGCTCAGCGCTTTGGGTTGTTTGAACGAGACTGGGGATTAGCGGGCCAGGATGCTCCTGTGTATTAACATGTTGACACTGAGACAGCTGGGGCGATGCTTTTCGAAAATGTTGCTAGCTGGGGGGATACCACCACTCCTAACTTCGAGCATCTCACATGTTACAGTAATAGTATTATTACAGTACTTCGAAGGTTTTTATCGTAAGTTGAACCCTTAAACTCCACCACGCTCGTCATCCTTGGCCTAATCATTTCAATCTGTTTATATTAAGACGAAATGTTATTTATTTTCTACTTTCATACAAGTTTTGTCTTGTCTTCATATTAGATTATACGTTCTCATTGTTACATTTTCATGCCTCTAATATCACTGCATTTGTTCTGCAAACGTACTAAGTACAATATGTCATATATTTTGTTATATGTCTGACAGAAAAATACATGGATCCACTAATTTACCAATAAATATTTCTGTTTGTAATCCCGTTCTAGGTATGGTTGTTCAGTTGTGAGTGTCCATCTATTCCAGAAATAATAATTTACAGTTGTCTTCGCAAGTTACTACCAAACGCACACAATCTAAGTAAAGTGTGTAAAATATAAATTTCCAAAATAGAAGTGCCAACTCTGAATTTGTGCCGCGTGGATGCATACATTCAAGATCAAAATAATGCTACGAACCCCAAAAAGAGTTATTAAGAAAAGTTGTTCACCTTATGTCCTCTATGCGCTGTGAAAGTTTGCTGGCACTATGAATGAACACTCTGCATCACACAAATAGACTCTTAAACCATACAGCATTGAGGAAATAGAAGTGTCTCTCTAACACTCTGCATTGCACCAATAGACTTCTCAACCATACAGCATTTAGGGAATAGAAGCGCGTCTAAAACCTTGCATTTCAACGATAGACTTATAAACAACACAGCACTGAAGAAATAGAAGTTTATTCTACACCCTGCATTGCACAAATAGAATCCTAAACCATACATCCTCGAGGAAATAGAAGTGAATTCAAAAGCCTGCATTGCACCAATATAGTCCTAAACCATACAGTATTGACGAAATAGAAGTGAATGCACAAGCCTCCATTGATTGGACCAATAGAATCCTAAACCATACATCCTCGAAGAAATAGACGTGAATACACGAGCCTGCATTGCACCAAAAGACTCCCAAACCATACATTATCCAGGAAATAAAAGTGAATTCACAAGCCTCCATTGCACAAATAGAATCCTAAACCATACATCCTCGAGGAAACAGAAGTGAATGCACGAGCCTGCATTGCACCAATAGACTCCTAAACCATACGGCATCGAGGAAATAGAAGTATATTCAGCATCCACTAACTGCCTCTTAAAATATATAGCATTGAGTAAATAGAAGAGAATTCACAGACTGCAATACAGAAGTGAAGTGAGGAACTTTAAGAGTGTCTCCAAATGTTGAGGAAAGAAACCCAACACGTCAAGTACAAATCGTGCTTCGCATCACACGTGAGAGGAGAGTCCGATGCGGAGATTTTAAAGTAATTTCCTTTCGTAACCTCCCTCCCCCCCCCCCTCGCAAGTCTTCACTCCCGACTTTTGAGCCTCGTTGTAAAGCAGGTCGCCTACGCCAGCAGGTGTCTGCCTTGCATCGATTTGACCCAGAGGAGAGGACCCTCGGTGTTCCCTCCATGTAATTTGAAACCCCGACCACTTCCCGCGGACGAGACGCGTGTTCGGGAAGTCTTCCAAGTCGACCTAGTTCTCTGCATCCAATGGTGCTCGTCGCATTCAAATATGTAGATATACAGGGTGATTCTACAGTCACGCAACAAAATTTCTAAACCTATTTATGTATTTCTTGTCTTTATGACGTTCATGCAAAAAACTGTGTATAAATTTCAGCGAAAAATACAGGCTCGAGTAGGACTCGAACCCGTGTCTTTGGCATACCGTTCCATTTCCCTACCAACTGAGCTACTGAGCAAATTCTGGAGTCACCTGTCGCTGTTTTATCTGTGTGGGATTGTCTCTGCCAGTGCATCTTCTTCCTAACTCTCTAGCCTTCTTAAACCTTAAAATTTATGGCTGCAGCAACACAAGCCTTCCATCTGTCCCTATCCTGGGCAAGATGAATCCAATCTTTTCCATCCTTACCGATTTTCCTTAGATCAATCTCAATGTAATTCCTCCATCTTCGTCTTGGCCTTTCTACAGGTCTCTTACCATCAGGTTTCCCAACAAGCATCCTCTAAACTCTTCTTTCCTCTCCCATTGCTGCCACATGGCCTGCCCACCTAAGTCTTCTTGATTGAATTATTCTAATAAAATCTTGAGATGAATACATATTTTGGAGTTCAAAATTATGTAACCTTTTCCACTCATCTGTCTCCTGTCTGTGTCAAATCGTTACTTAAACAACTGTCTGGTTGCTTTTGTAGAACCAGATATTCTGTGACTATAGTGAAATGCTAGATGAAGGCATCAGTTCATTGTTACTCAATATCTCTCTCACCAGTGGAGTGCCCACATTGTGTGGTATGTATCCGTTATGGGATGATATTTATTTTCTTAAGTACTTAATCCACTATGATATGATCCATATTTTTGTGTGACGTCACCAGTAGAAAATATGTCACCAATATATTTATTTTTGTGAAAGAAAGCGCAATTTCCTTGTTATTATATGTAATAATGCACCTTGTTTGTATACCTTTTGTTTATTGTATTTTATGCTACATTATGGGAAATTTAATGCATCTTTATGTTTGAGAGAGTGTACTATACAAATTTGTATTTCTAATCATGCATAGATGTCAGTTTTTTTGGTAGCATCTTTTTGTAAATAGTGAGTGATTCATGTGTACTTGAATCTATGTTCTCGAAATAGTATATAAGCGAGGATATCGCGTAAGAAATAACACTTTCGTCACGGATCGACGAAGATTTTAAACCTAAAAAGAACTCCTCGGTGTTGTGCATACATCTTGGTATGGTAGTTCGGGGCGCAAGCTAGGCCTATGTGAACATAGGTACGCCGATAGCCATGCTTTGATGCTATGCACAATACTGCAACCATTCTACGTTAACCTAAGGATTAATTTGGAAATAAAAGGCTAAAGAACAAATATTGGCTCAGTTATCATTGCATATCTCTTGGTGAGGTAGTTCGGGGCGCAAGCTAGGTCTATGTGATCATAGGCATGCCGATAGCCACGCATTGAGTTTATGCGTTTTTAGTTGAGTCAATTCATCGACAAAGCGGAATCCTCGCCTTCGTCTCAAGCATATTCGCATTATAATTGCTATATATAAAGAATAAAACCTTTTAGTTTATCTACTGCATCAATGTGGTTTCATTTCTCTGTGCTGTGAATATTGTCTTTGCCTAACACTATCCCTGTACCTGAGAGGAGTCTGTGTACTTCACCGAGTCTCATCGTTCACCGCTGAGTATTATTAAGTTATTATTAATAAATATAATAATACGTTTAATAGATAAATAATACTTGAAATAAATATATGAACGTGTGAACTATTCTATCCGATTTTGTAGTGGTAACGTCGTCGCCTTGTAATTAAGGAGCCCAGGGTTCGATACCGGGTGGAGACATATAATGAGTGACTCGGATCTCACTTAAAGTAGGGCCAGTCCCAATTGGGCTAGGTGTGCATAAAGTGGACTTAAACAAACAAGTAGGCTATTCTATAGTTTGCCATCATTTCCAGGATTTGACGGTCAATTGTTTTAGGAATGCCGGACTAAAAGAGGGGTTATGGCTCACACCAATCCTTCTTGTGCATCTCTATAGCTCTTTTCCTACAGCTATCAATCTCTTTTCTTTCTCTTCTGCCCCTTTCTGGTTTCCCCTCTACTACTCTCTAACTTTAATTTTTACTCTGTTTCTTCTCGTTAGCATCTCCATTTCTATCTTTTTCTCTTTTCTACAGATCTAACTCAAGTCTCTTTTCTGCTCAGTTTTTCTCATACATCTCACTCACTTACTTTATCTTCGCCTTCTCATTACTCTGTCCTGATTTATTTCTCTTCTCATTTTCTTGTTTAAATTCTCTGTCGTATTTCTCATGTCTTTCTATTTCTTTGTGTTTTCTCTCTCTTCAATCTCTTATTCGCTTATTTTTTCTCTCCTTTTATCTACTTTCTGATTTTGTGCTTTCTCGCTCTTTCATCAATCTCCTACTTGATTTATTTTCTCTCTTCGCTTCCTTTTTCTCTCTATCCCTTTGTGTTTTTTCACTATTTCTTCTCAATCTGTTTATTTATTTTATAGTTTTCTCTGTCTTCATGTTTTCTCGATCTCTCTTCAATCTCTTACTAGATTGTCTTTTGTGTCTCTCTTTTTGTTTTCTCACTCTCTCCCTTCAATATCTTACCAAGTTTATTTTCTCAATTTGCTCTTCCTTCTCTCTCTCTGTCTTCAATCTATTACTAGTTTTATGTTTCCTCCTTTTATCATCCATTTCTCCTTCATTCTCTTACTCTCATCTTCCGTTGCCCCTGGTTCCTATTTCTGTCTGTCTTTCTAGTACTTACCCTCAATATTTTCTTTCCCTTAACACTGCTCCTCTGTATCCTCTCCAGCTCTCTCTGGCTGTGGATTCAGGGAAGTGATTGATCTCACGAGACCCAACTCTTGAAGTCTTTCACGGCGTTAAAAAGATGGCTTCACGTATGTGCTGCATCAGCGGAAAGAGTGCTGAAGTCGTGCTAAGTCATCAGCCTACTGCAGCCCGACCATTTCGTCTCCTTCAGACCTTGCTACGCTGATCGAAGCCATCGCGTGATCGATGGGTTGGTCTGTGAGACACGGTAACCTACAAATGCTTGAGTAGACATGTGTACTCCAATGCACCGCATATACGAGGGTTGCTATTTATGTATCCGGAATAACAAAAAAATGTATCATTGACAATTGTTTTATGGTTTTTCAACATATTCTCCATGATGATCGATGCACTTTTGCATACGTTTGAACCAATTCTCATAGCACTTTGTCCATTCCGATTGAGGTATCTCGAAAACATGCATTTTGAACGCATTTTGACCACGTAGCTTTTTCTTCACGTACGGGACCAAAAAGAAATCATTGGGTGCTAAATCAGGGCTATACGGCGGATGAACCATCAATTCAATGTTTTCACCGGTCAAATACTGAGTTGTGTGGACCGATGTGTGACAACTCGCATTGTCATGGTGAAGAATGATCCTGCGTCGCTGGTTGTTTTTTCTGATTTCCCCAAAGACTTCTGGCAAACAAATGGTTGTGTACCATTCAGAATTGACGGTTCTACGATTCTCTAGTGGCACTTTAGCCACATGTCCATTTCCCCACAAAAAATAGGCGACCATTTGCTTCTAAGTGCTACTTGCACGAACAACTTACGTTGGGTTTGGCTCATCTTGAAACACCCACACCGTCGACTGCTGTTTGCTTTCGGGCTCATATGCATAGATCCAAGATTCGTCACCTGTGTAGATGTTATATACGGCTTTTGAAGCACCACGATTTTATTTTGTGAGTAGTTGTTTTCACCAATCGACACGAACCTTTTTTGAGCGATTGTGCGGGATCCAACGCGAACAAATCTTCTTCACGGCTAAATGTTCATGCAATATCTTATGTATGCTAGTCATACTAACGCCCAGGGATGCCTCAATCTCACGGTATGTCACATAACGATCTTGCATTATCAGTTCTCGCACAGTATCAATGTTTTCTGGCACAACAACCGATTTTGGACGGTCTTCTTTAGGTTCGTCCGTGAGCGAACGACGGCCACAATTGAATTCACTAAACCAGTTATATACAGTGCTTTTAGATGGTGCTTCATCGCCAAAAGTCGAAGTGAGTTGACCGATGCACTGTTGTTGAGATAATCCACGTCGAAAGTCGTAGAAAATCATTGCTCGAAAATGTTCTCGAGTTAATTCCATTGTTGGCCTCCGATGACATTTCCAAGTCCCTGTAGCAAACAAAAATAGCATCCGTAAGCACAACGTTCTGGGTACATATACCATAGAAATGTCCAATTTTACGATGGATATATTAGATGTTACTTAGCAACATTAGTGTTGCCAGTTCCGGATACATAAATAGCAACCTATGTATTATTCGGTTGTGGTAAAGGCACCACCTTACATGTGTGCATGAAACTGTCTCAGGAAAATTGCCTGTTAGTTCCAGGCAACTCTACTCCAGTTATTCTCTTTCTGTTCCATGGAACCACACAAGGATTTAAGGGGTCTTGGAAGGCTACAGCCTGGGCTTACTTCTATCTACAAAGGGTTCGCAGTAATATACGCTTTCAAAAAAGCCTACGAAATAAATGAATATTTGACATTTAACAAATGGTACAAATATTAAAATTATAAATAAACATCTGGCACAATTAGACTTCAAAATTATAACTTTTGTTAAATTTTTTAAAAAAAGGAATGTTCCCCGTGCCATGAAGGCACATTTAGGGGACGTGGGAGTAAAAACCCAACCATTCTCGATCTCGGCCATTTTGGAGGTGATGTGATCAGCACCACGCTCCGGAAGCCGAATATCCGGATGACCCCCAAACATCTGGATAATCCGTATATAAAGATATCGGATGATAGATAATTCGAATATCTGGATATCAAAATATCCGTTATGCGCATTTTTAAAGTCCGGATAGAAAATAATCTGATATCCGGGTAAAATATTACTCGGATTTGGCTATTCCTAGTAGAAACGCACAGTGTAACACAAGCCTAAGGTATCAGGAACCTTTTCTTTTGATTGTTAATGGGGCCTCCCCGATGGCGCAGTGGTAGCGTTGTCGGCTTTAATCAAAGGGTCCCGGGTTCGATATCCGGTGGAGGAACATAGTGGTTCGGATCCTACTTTAAACTGTAGGTCCAGTCCCGATTAACCTTACTGTACATAAAGTGGACTTAAACACCAATTCAATCAATCATTATGATTGTCAATATTCTAGATCAGCAGTACTCAAACTTTTTTTCTCTTAATTAAACGTCTAATGTACCACCCTCCCCTCCCATAGCTTTTATCCGAATAGTGGGTTTTTGGGAATTTCTTAGGCTCCCTGATTGGTGTGGCGTTTTTGGTATGTGTGTCTGCAATAGAGCGAAATGGCATTCGGGCTGTATGCGGAAAGATGGTAAAGAAATAAACAATAGAATCCTATTGTTTTTAGGTGTTCCTACGTTTACAATCTTTATGATTAGTTACAAAAATGAAAATGTGAAGCATATGCATGCTAAGAAGTATATAAGAAACTTTAATTTTCATATATTTAGTCCAGAGTTATAGAGAAATGTTCCCCTGCGGTAATCCAACACAACAAAAATATGCTCGTAAACAAACTGTCCGGTACAATTTTGGAGATTTTATTGTAAATCCTCAAAGTTTCTAGTAAGAAGAATGTGCCTGCATAGCCTGACACAGTTTCTTCATGTATGGTTGTCCATTTGAAGCTTTGAAGCGGAGATTCGGTTCCAAATTTAGTCTATTTAGGTTCTTGTTTCTTAGGAACATCATGGATCAAAAGACACTCTTATATAAGTATGTAGTGGTGAAAGGTATCAAAAACTGCAATGCTTGTTCATAAACTTCACCAACAATATATCTAGTCGTACTCATGATGTTTTTACACTAACAAATTTATGTGGGTTTTTGAGGTGAACAATGAAATGAGTAGATACTTCGAAGGAATATTTTAATTCCAAACATGTGAAACACAGTCTCAGTGACAAAACGGCCTTATTTTCCTGTTGAGCGTTAAAGATATGAAGTCTGATACAATGAAGTCTGCTCTACACACCTGCAGCAAAACATATTGTAATGTGGGTATTTTCAACATTTCCCTTCCGAGCTGATCGCGTACCCTCATGTACGCCTGGGGGTACGCGTACTACAGTTTAAGAACCATTGTTTCAGATGTTAAAACGAACATGCCAAAGGAAAATCGATGTCGCACGTGTTCGAGTTATCGATAAAATTGCGAGTTATATGACTTCAACTGTTATTTTGTCTCCCAAACTTGTCTCTACGGACGTCCTGTCAAGTATAAATTGTTCCGGAAACGACCGTTTGTTACCAGCCAGAATTTTTTTGCATCCCAGCTCGCTCAGGGCAATGTAGTGTCGAAGGTTCGCTCCCGTAAATATATTACGTGTCGTTTTTCTTCCGTCGCCGGAGCTAAGGTGAAGTGACCGTCCGGTGGGGTTAGGGGAGGTCGAAGTGAGTGTCGCGTCGGCGAGGCGACTGACCTCGATATGAAGTCAGGCTACCCGTCTGGACATCGCAGTTTTACACCCTTCAAGGTTGGAAACACTGAGTCTATTTCTGCTGCGCACTTCAGATGGTCGAGAATGCCGCATAACGCCTACCCTCCCTAATCTCATTCCCTCTATTCTTCCAGAGGTAATGTTCCCATAAGAGTCCAGCCTGGAACTACTTTCGCTCACTCCTCGATCGTTTACGGAATATGATTTTAATGTGACAATAATCGTAGACACATATGTGACCTGGAAGTTTCAGCCCATAATCAATTATAACACCATGTTTCCATGATATGAAAAACTAAATATGCTGACCAAGGCAGAAATTTATTTTATTTTAAAACATAACCTAACGTAACATTTCAACCTTCTAACAAGGACGTCTTCAGAGACTGTACCAAGTACAAATGAAGCAAGGTACAAACCAGGACGATATATATACACAAAAATCACTCCCCTCACGAGAAGGAGGATAGACTGGACACAAACAGAAGAAGGAAGAAAAGTGGCAGGGGAGAAGAGGAAGAGAAAGAAAAAGAGAGGTGGTTTGGAATAAGGAGTATGGGGAAGACCACAGAAAAGATATGCAAAGTGCTTAGGAAAGCAGGCATTAAAACTTACACGAAAGGAGGGCGAAGCATCTTAAAAATACCGAAGAATTCGAACAAAAAAAAGGGAAACAGAGAAGAGGAAGAGGAAGGGATTATCTACGAAGTGACGTGTAAAGACTATCAGAGTGTGTATATAGGAGAAACGAAAAAGAGGATGAAAAACAGGTTGAAACAACATAGGGATGATGTACGACTTAAGAGAGAGAGAGAGAGAGAGAGAGAGAGAGAGAGAGAGAGAGAGAGAGAGAGAAATACGATATTTAAACACACGAGAGAAACAGGACATGACATAGAGTGGGATGAGGCTAAGCAGATAGGAAGGGAGAAGAGAGTACTAGTGAGAAAATGGAAGGAGGTCAAGGAAATAGAGAAGGAAGGTGAAGAAGACACAATGAACTGGATGGGGGACTGAAGATAAACAAAGAATGGAACAAGGTGTTAGAAAGAGTGGAAAGGACAAGAGCGAGAGGGGAGAGAAGAAGGAAGAGGAATGAAGAAAGAAAGGAAAGAAAGAGTGAGATAAAGAGTCCAACCACTTTCCAGATGAAAGGAAATGTTTAGCTAAATCGTCTTTCAGGTGAAAGTACAGTTGACAAGGGAAGAATCCTACTTAACAAACCGCAAACAGTGCGTCAGGTTTCAAGGAAATACTTCCGATGAATTTGAAGCTACATCCGGAGTTCCCCAAGGCTCTAACCTTGGTCCCTTATTCTTTCTCATGTACAATAATGATCTTCACGAACATCTGAATCAATCGGGTAAACTTCTTTTTGCGGACGATTTAAAAATATACAAAAGAATTTGTAGTTACAGTGGCTGCACAGAGTTACAAGCTGACATAAACAGTCTTGTGGAATGGTGCGAAAGCAACAAACTAATCTTAAAAAGCGAAAAATGTTACCAAATGTCATATACTCGAAACACTACATCAATGAAATACGACTATTGCATAAATAAACAAAAATTAAAACGGGTAGAAACAATCAAAGATCTAGGAGTTCTGTTTGATTGTAAACTTACATTTCACGCGCACGTCAACTTTGTAACAAACGAGGCTTACAGATTTCTGGGATTTATAATGCGTACATGCAAAGAGTTCAAAAATGTCGGAAGCTTAATGATGCTTTATAATGCTTACGTTAGAGTGAAAATTGAATACGCAAGCATAGTGTGGCACCCTCAAACCCAGCAAGATATAAACAAAATAGAACAAATTCAAATTAAATTCTTAAGACACTTAAAGTACAAACTAGATGGAATATACCCTCAAATGGAATCCCGTGAGAACCTTCTCAGATATTTTAACCTAACAACTCTCAACAACAGACACATCATGCATCAGCTCATTTTCCTCCACAAAATTTTAAATAATCTCATTGAAGCTCCTTTCGCCCTGTCACAGCTGGACTTCTACGTCCCCTCAAGCAAATTACGACCAAGAAGGCAACTCTTCAGCCTCCGTCGTAATAGAACCAACGCTCTGACAATATCCTCAATTTGGAATATGTGTAAAACATTTAATGATACCATCAAAAGTTAAAACAGTGTGGACTTATTTTGCCCGACCGCAATTTTGAAGAGGAATATACTAAAATTACATAAATTACGATAGAACCTAAGACTTGTATGTTTGTTAAATGTTTTCTGTCTATATACTACGTACATTCATCTGTACAATATTTCAATAATGTTATCACAAAATTATTGTATAATGAACGCCATTAATGGGTAATATACCTGTTGCGCTCAATTTCTGAAATAAATAAATAAAATTGAAGCTTCAACAGGAAAAAAAGGCCACCTGCTGGAATGTTCCAGAAACAACTTTCTAATAATCTTGTGTCTGGAGGGGAGTGATTTTTGTGTATATATATATTGTCCTGTTTTGTATCTTGTTTCACTTGTACTTGGAACAGATTCTGAAGAAGACCTTGTTAGAAGGTTGAAACGTTATTTTAGTTTATGTTTTAAAATAAAATAAATTTCTGCCTTCGTCAGCATATTGAGTTTTTCCCATAATCAATTTCATTTTCACACTGTATTGGTAAGATAGACTATACTACATTTTATCATGAAGATGATGACTATGTTCTCTTAAGATTCCGTAACGAACTGTGAAGTTCGTGGGATCTTACCAAGAATGTTAACCAATTAATCAATGGGTGATGTAATCTTATTTGTATCTTTCGTATTGTCAAGCATTAACTCGTCATGCCAATGACGAGTGCTCTCATCTGAGGATGAATGATGAATAGCTTACATCACCCATCAATTAATTGCAAAGTGAACTGGTTCTGATCTAATCATGCTTTAGAATGATACGATTCAATTTCTCACTGTTTCTTTCACTTCACGATCCATATTGAGCGCTCACTACCACGTTATACATATACCACTGGGCCCGAGTGGTGTGCCGCTTATTCTGCCTGTTCGACCGTTATTCGTTCGAGCCAGGAAGCTCTCAATTCCGTACGCTATCTAGCGTCGTCCGTGCGAACTATATGGCGCTGGAGCGAAATCCTCTCTTACCTAAGTAAATGACGACAATGAGGATGAATAATGGTTACGCGGAACAGACAGTGACGTCTTTCTGTACAACGCGGGGAGAACTGAAACAGCTCAACAAATTTCCTCCACCTCATAACTCCCACTTTTAAAACGTACCATCAAGCTTATTGCTTTTTTAAGGTCTTATGATGAAGTTATGGAAACGAAAGTGTCCGGGTTTATGTAAAGTGAAATTACCCTGCGAGATGAAAAAAGGTTTGCAAGCAATTTTGTCCCCTTCTCGCCCTTTTAAATTGAAGCATTACCTAGCAACCGTTACGCCGAATACGCTCGCTTGATAGCTGATATATGCTAGCCTCCCTGGCGTGAGGATGAGTCATGATTAGGAGGCATATTTTTGCATATTTGCATGTTTTTTTCCCCTTAGAAAATTCATACACTTTCAACGAATTCATTAACTTCACTTGATTGGGAATAATCTGGCAAAGTTTTATTGAGCATATAAATGCACATTTGAGGCGTTAATGCTTATTTTAGCGTAATTACATGTAATTTTCATGTCCTTTGGAACGGGTGTTGCCTAGAATATATCCACTAATCATGATTCATACCGGCCTTCCTCCAAGGTGGAGTGGTTAGCACAGCGCACTACGACGCCAGAGGTGTGCGAATGCAGTAAATTTATCCTCACCAATTTCATCACTCCTAAACTTCACGATTGACCAAATGTGGCATTGAAGCGACGTAAAATTGGCCAAATCAATCATCATTTAATTTCGACGTAACGCTAAGCCAGCAGAGACAAAAAAGTGACGTAAAGCAAGACAAATACGATAACACTACATGCGCGAAACTGTGTGTCTACGTCAAACATACAGCCCATGATAGATACACCATTATGCTTCGAGACGTGAATTGATGCTCAGGCATTTCGCACACGTTCTATCTAGCTCGTTGATGATTGCGTGTTGTCACGCGCGCACACACACATACGCACAACCTCCCTTTCCACATTACAACAGTGCCTGGTATTAATTAAATTTTCCCAAATCCACTTTGGCTCATGTCATTTCAGTCCACAATTCTGTCCCTAGTGCAAAAGCAATCTGAAGGTTCAGCCCCCGCCCCCAAGCCCCCCCGAACGTGAAATTAGATCTGGGGTTAATGCTCGACCTCTTTTGACAAATCGCAACCTTTGCCCTGGACTTTGTTGAACATGAAACGAAAAATATCGCCGCGTCCGTCAACGGGAGGGTAATAAATAAGGTTTTGGTAAACGTGTTGGAAGAGGTTGATCAAAATTTCAAATTTCCTGCGTCCGTTTACGAATCGAGCGCAATTTATACACTTCATTAGGCGCGATAGGCCCACGAGCTTGGTCGGTCAATGATTAAATACCCGGCAGCTTGTTTGCCAGCCCAAGTAGCGTATAATTACTGATATAATACCGACTTCGCATGTTGGACGAGATGTGGCCTCTCGGAGTCCTGGCGACCAATGAAAACGCTTTGGTGATTGGTGATTTTTTCAGCAGGTATAATATGGTTTGGAAGCGTCGTTAGAGATAGAACCTTTTTCTAGTTCTAAGATCAAATTAATATTATTTTGCGATTGCTATCAGGTGTTACATCGGCAACAGGCGACCTCAGTGGCGTAGTGGTTAACACTCCGCGCTACGACGCCAGGGATACCTGGTTCGAATCCATGCCCAGGCATGGGTGCTGTTTGTGAGCTGCTTTCATCGTATCATCCCTCATCGTCGCGATTAATCAAATGTGGCAGAAAAGCGACGCTAAATAACGAAAATAAAATCAAAGCATTTGGATAGAACAGGCGCTTTCATAGTTTTCATATGAAATGAATACATATTTGATGATTGTTCTCAGAATACACAGAGTGTCAAGTCACGAACCGAGATTTTGAACAAATTTAGTACAACGTCCGCCCATAAAGAAACCGAACTGCCAAAAAAACAACCAAACAAAATAAAAAGGTATCGTATTCTGGCAACACTGCAAAGAGCTATATTTAAACTTCCCGTCAGTGCATGTTTCAACCTGCTGTCGGTATCGGGGCAAGCGTGCGTCTAATGCAGGTCGTGTGCAGGCGACGTACAAAATACGCGCACCGATGGAACAACGTTACAGCATAAAGTTTTGTTACAAATTGGGTAAATCGTTTACCGAAACGTTACAGACGATACGGGCAGTGTATGGTGATGCAGAATTATCAAGAACGCAGGTGTACGACTGGTACAATCGTTTCAAAGATGGACGTGAAAGTGTCGAGGCTGAACCAAGATCAGGACGCGCTTCTTCAACGTCTAGGAATGACGACAATGTGGAGAAAGTTCGTGCACTGGTGAGAGGTGATAGACCATGAATTTGTCCCTGAAAACCAATCAATCAGTGATATTACAAGGACGTGCTTGGTCGACTCAGAAACAGGATGAAGCGGGTTAGGAAGGACCTCTGCGATTCTGGCCAATGGTTTCTGTTACACGATAATGCTCGGCCTCATACCGCATTGTCTGTACAACAATACCTTGCTAAGCATTCAGTGACAGTGATCAATCACCCTCCATATTCTCCGGACTGCTGATATTTTTCCTCTTTCCCAAGCTTAAGATGGCTATCAAAGGGCGAAGATTTGACAAGGTCGCGGACATTAAATTAAATGTTACGCGTATTTTGCGAACACTTACTGTCAATGACTATCAACCATGTTTCCAAGACCTGCACAAACGCTGGTCAAAGTGTATTGCCTCCTCTGGTGATTATTTTGAAGGTGATAAAGTCATTTGAAGGTAATTACTTGTTATCTTTCCTAAAAAAAAGTTGTTTACTTTATGGGCGAACCTTGTGGTTGTACAGAAAGGGGAGAGACATCCATTTTACACTGGCTATTAACTTCGTGCCTGTGGATATTTTTAAACCTTTAAACAAGAACATCTACACGAACTGTCAATATGCGGAAAAACTTACTAAGGTCTGTTAGTACAAAGTTATTGGACATCAATGATTTTATAAAAAGCAGAATCTGACTCCTATAAAATTCCAAGAAATGAGATACCCACAAATTCACTCCGACTTCTAGATGAAGATAATCGAACAGTATTACCAATCAATACAGATATTCGAATTTTAACTACCTGAAAACAGATTTTGTACGAAGTTTAAACAAACATGGATGAAAAACAGCTGTGGAGTTGCTTGCAAATATTTTCAATGCATATTGATGGTCTCTGTGCGTATTTACTGAACTGATAAGATAATGATAATTTTTACGCATTTTATGCGTAAAATAGGTTAGATAGATTAGGTTTTTGTACGATAAATTTTAAATATTTTCTTTCATCTGGACATTCATTTAATAACAGATGTCGAACACAGGTGGTATTGTCCTTATAGAATAGAATAGAATAGAATGGAGTAGAATTTTATTTCCAGTATGAGCCTTTACAGCTATACATACCATACAAGTGAAAAATTTTCGTGTACTTTCCCTACACCCTTCCTCCTTTTTAGTCTGCTTCCATCTTCACACTGCTTGGGAGTTCACAAACACTATTTCATTTGAAATCTTTCCCTATACCTGCCCTGTTACCTGAGTGGTTCCTAAATTTTCTCAAATTTATTTATTAATTTATTTATTTAGTACCCCTCCCCCCTTTCACACATGTTCGCTAAGCCCACTGAGCTTCTTTGATCTCATTACCCAGGCGTAGTGTAGGAAAGTTCCCTGATTCCTTATTTGCGCCTCCCCCCCTCTCGGTCTCTCCCTCCTAATAACGCTTGTCATTATATTCTCAATGTTATCTTCATTTATTTCCCTGATATATTTTTGTCTTGCCTCCCCTGTTTCTTTACACTGGAGGAGAATGTGAAATTTCGTCTCGTCTTCGCCGCATAACGGGCATTCTACGCTCCCGTCCTCCCGTTTAAGTCTAACTTGTGTCCATCCCCTCAGTCTGAACCAGGCCAATCCTGACCTTTCTTTTGCCCCACACAAATCTACGTAGTTCCTCCTTCCCCATTCTCGATCCGTATCCACTATTTTCGCCGATGTTAACGATATTTTTGCGTCGCATTCTGTCAAAATTTTCTGTTTGGTAATATCTTCCAGCCTGGCACGTATGGCCCCTAGCATCTGCGTATCAATCCTCCCCTCTATTCCCTCTTCCCACATCCATCCTAGCTCTATACTGTATAATTCCGTCTTTATTTTTGCTACCCATTGCCTCCCATTACCACCCCTTATCTGTGATTGTACACAGAATTTCTTCAAATTTCCCCCCTCCGTGGTGATCAGTTTTGCCCAGTATTTAATGCTCCTCGTTTTGGCATCCACTTCCTCTCTTAATTTTCCCATTTCCCTAAGTGCCCCACATGTTGCCGTACCCCTCCCTACTCCTAGCCCTTGTTTTAGGAATCTAGACTGTACGACGTTTACGGTTTCCCCTCCCTCCCAGACCCATAGTTCGATGCCATAGAATAGTGTTGCCTTAACTGTGGCCTCGTAGACCCCCTCCAGAATTTTGATTGGAATATTTGGCACTTTGTATTTTATTTTTCTTGTTTTTTCTAACGCAAAAATTGCTTTACCTTTATTCCTGTGTACGTGCCTTGCCCACCTGCCCTTCATTGTCATCACCATGCCTAAATAATCGTACTGTTTCACCCTATCGACACTTGCCTCCCCGTATTTCCATTGTTCATCCTTACCAAATACGTACCCGTTCTTAAATACCATTATTTTGGTCTTCTTCATATTTACTCGCATGGCCCATTTCCCGCAATATCCGTGTAACGTGTCTAGACCGTTCTGTAGACCTGCTATTGTGTTCGAAATCAGTACCAGGTCGTCTGCGTATAACAAAAGTGGTACCTTTACGTCGGATATCGTTGGTGGATACGTGTCCCTCTGCGTTATTTCCTCCACGATATCGTTGATGAAGAGGATAAACAGCAGAGGGGAGAGAACGCACCCCTGCTTCACCCCCAGTATTGATTCATTTGACCCTGTTACGCCCTCGTTCCCGCACTTCACGCAAAACTTAACTTTTTCATATGTCGCTTGGAGAGCTCTGATCATTCTGGCGGATACCCCAACGTCCCACAATTCTGCCCACAACATTTGCCTGTTTACCGTGTCAAAAGCCTTTTCGAAATCCACGTAGCAGCAATATAATTTCCCCCTTTTGACCCCTAGTTTTTCTTGTATCAATGTCTGCAATAAAAGTACATTTTCTATTGTCTGAAAATTTTTCCGAAATCCAGCTTGCAGAGGAGAAAGAACATCAAAAATTTCGCACCATTTTTGTAATCGTCTATATAATATCTGGCAGTACACTTTGCTCAGTACGGACAGTAATGAGACCCCCTGTAATTGTTAGGATTGCTTTTTTCCCCTTTACCCTTGTAGATGGGGCAAATGATGGTATCCGTTGTCCTTATACACGACCAATGTTGGCAGGACACCTCGTCATTAGGGATGGACGATATCGGAAATTTGATATCGTGATATATCGTCACATACGATACGATGCGATATTTTTTCCGTATCGTGATATCTGCGATATATCGTCTCCATGAGATATATCGCCCAATATGGTGATGATATATCGCTGACACGATATATATCGGCAAAACATCGTGACGATATATATCGCCACATATCGTGACGATATATCGCCAAATATTGTGACAGTATATCGGCGACGTGATATATATCGTCAAGAGATCATGACGATATATCGCCAACACGATATATATCGCCAAAATATCGTGACGATATATCGCCAAATATCGTGACGATATATCGCCAAATATCGTGACGATATATAGCCGACATGATATATATCGCCAAAAAATCGTGACGATATATCGCCAAAATATCGTGACGATATATCGCCCAACACTATTTGTCATTTCGAAAGAAAACAAGTGTTTTTACGAATATGTCATAATTAACTCTATAAATCGTCTGTAATGCATAAATTCAATCATATACAACCTAATATTGTTACCTTTAGCTAATCGCGAAGATGAGGACGTTTTGATGACATGGATTCGAACTTAGAACTTCTAGCGTCTTAGCATGCTGTGCTTACGACACAGCCACGAAGGTAGGTTTGATCATAAGACATCATCTATCTTGACAATTTTATCTGTTTTCCACATAATTATCAATTTGAGCTCCATTTAAATCAATGCAAGCTTGGAATGGTTGATTAGGTGTTGTAAGTCCACTTTAGACACATTAAGGATAATCGGGACTGGACCTACAGTTTAAAGTAGGATCCGAACCACCATGTGCCTTCACCGGGTATCGAGCCTGGGACCCCTTGATTACAAGGCGACAACGCTACCACTGCGCCATTGGGGAGGCCAATGCAAGCTTGGAGACGTAATTGGCTTTCCTTCTATCTGTTCGTGGCTTTCCAGATCTTTAAGGTCAGAAACACTTCCGGTTGCATCAAATAACTTGTTGATTCTCGAGATAGCGTCACTATTAAGTGCTAGAGGTCCACGTTCCTGTAGCATTCGTCGCTGAACTTCAGCTACGCGTTGTTGCTAATGGAAAATACACGTACGCATTTGACACGCTGCTCAATGCTTAGGCGGCTTGCTGCCATTCTAAGCAACATTTACTTCTTCTACATACGTGTAAGGAAAGATAAAAAAGATGAGAAAAATACTAGCTCAATTAATACAAAAGTTACAGAGTGACAAAAAAGGTGCCCCCATAATTCGTGCCCACCCTGCTGGTCCCTCTTAAGGTAGCCCAAGCTTAGGACAGTTTTCTTGACGGAGACTACTAAAGGATTGAAGAAAAGCTGCTGGCAATGCAGAAGAGGTTGTTGAGGAGTGACAGCAAGAAGTGTAAGATGGCCCATTAGATGTGCTGCCACGATGTTAGCAGAATGGAGGAAGAGGTTGCGCAGTGTTACGAGTGCTCAATGGAGTTTCATTTGAAGTGTACAGAGTTTCTTCAGCCCAAGAAGTCGTATTGAGCAGAAGAGTTGGAGTGTAAGAAATGGAAACAAATGGCAATACCGAGCACTGCAGGAAAGGAGGTTACGATGATGGATGTGTTGGAAGCGAAAAGAGAAGAAAGGAAAAGGGAAATAGATGACCAAAGAGAAGAAGTGAAAGAGAGATAGGATATTAGAAGAGAGAAATAGGAAACTAGAAGAGAGAGATAGGAAATTAGAAGAGAGAGAGAGGAAATTAGAAGTAAGAAAGAAAAAAGGTAAGGAAGATTTAGTTAGAATAATTGAGGACGGAAGGAGGAAAGATAGAAGACATTATCAGAAATTTATCAAAAGATAAATCTTCTAGAAGAGAGTAAGGAGCTCAATAAAGAAGAATTAATTTCAAATTGTAAACGCAAGAATAATGACTTAAGCAGAGTAATAGATGAGAGAAGAGAAGTATATAAAGAAGAGCATGATACAAGGTGGGGAGAAATGACCCAACAAATAATGGAAGAAATATTTCATTCTTCCTGTGAGTGCAGGTCTGTTCACTTACCGCCGTACGTAAATGTTTTGATCACCAAATTAAAAACGTGCTAAGGCCTTCAACTTTCACATATATTAACATGTCGTCCTTGAGACGTGGAAACTTATAGCCCGTCACGTTATTCTAAAAGGAAAGAGAATTTAATAACAGTCATGGATAACTTAATAACGCCCGCCTTCCACACTTCCCTAACAAAAGACCAAGAGCAAGAAATCCAACCTCCCTTGTGATTGGAGCTTTCAATTAGGGGTTGGAACACCCAACTTTTTCTTGTCGGGACATCCTTGTAGTCTTGGTTAATTTCCAGTGTCGCATGTTCCAGGGAGCTTCCAGGCTAAGACATCTTTCTTGAGATCGCTATTAAACTCTGTAGGGGTCGTACGTCATCGCATTAAGTTCCCTGGAACGGTTCCAGGGCCGTTTGTTCCAGCGGTTAATGACTTTCCAGCAGATATAGGAAGTGTAGTCATTAGCCGGAGTTCCAGGCTCCTTCTGTTGGGTAGCGCAGGCATACTCTCCTGTCTTGTATAAGGTCGTGAAATTAGCTTGCTGTGCTGGAAGTTGCCTCGTGTTCTTGATCGTTCAGGCATCGGTGTCCGACACTGAATCAAGGGCTTACGCAAAGGATGAGCTCATGAGGCAACAGCCTCCTCTTCTTAGTGTGAACTCTTGCCACTTTTGGATATCGGTATTCCACGTACCAGTAGCACATGCAAGAACTCCTTTCACACAAAAGCTCCAACAAAGAGCACATAATAGACTCCAACCTTTCTACAGTCCACACATACCCTAGACTTCCAGCAAACTCAAGAGTCAGCTTTATCATATTTGCACGTCTCCAGCACGCAACACAGAGAGACATATACGTAGAGAGAGTGGAAGAGAGAAAGAGTAAAAGAGAAAGAGATAGATAGAAAGAGAGAAAGATAAAGACAGAAAGAGATAGAATGAGATATACAGAGAAAGATATAAAGATATAAATAAAGATAGAGAAAGAGAGATACAGAGAAAGAGATGAAGAGGAAGATAAAGACAGAGAAGATAGAGGGAAAGATAAAACAGAGAAAAAGAAAGATAAAGACAGAGAATGAGATAGAGGGAAAGACAAAACAGAGAAAGAGGTAGAGGGAAAGATAAAACAGAGAAAATGAAAGATAAAGAAAGAGATAGAGGGAAATATAAAACAGAAAAAGAGAGATAAACGCAGAGAAAAAGAGAGAGAGAGGGAAAGATAAAACAGAGAAAATAGATATAAACACAGAGAAAGAGATAGAGGAAAAGATAAAACAGAGAGAAAGAAAGATAAAGACAGAGAAAGAGGTAGAGGGAAATGTAAAACAGAGAAAAGAGAGATAAACACAGAGAAAGAGATAGAGGAAAAGATAAAACAGAGAAAAGGAGAGATAAACACAGAGAAAGAGATAGAGGAACAGATAAAACAGAGAAAAAAGATAAAGACAGAGAAGGAGGTAGAGGGAAAGATAAAACAGAGAAAAATATAAAGACAGAGAAGGAGGTAGAGGGAAAGATAAAACAGAGAAAAAGAAAGATAAAGCCAGAGAAGAAGATAGAAAGACAACGACAGAAGTAGTAGGGTTTGTGGTACAACCAGCACAGGAAAGTATGAACCCCCCTCATGCAGATTTGGCTACACTTAAAACAAGCTCAACATGCCCATATGAGCTTTTTGCTCAAGTGTGGAACCCTGCCTAATCCAAGATTTTTGTAAAAATGCCCTCGGGAAGTTCCCGTGAAATGATGAGCCCCCTCAGATTGATTTGCCTACACTTATAAAAGGCACTTCTGTGAGATTGTTGTCCATAAACCTGTCAAAAATATGCCCCTTTTGATTTTTTTTTGCCCACACCTAAAACTACGCCAAACGTATTAACACACACACACACACACACACACACACACACACACACACACACACACACACACACACACACACACATATTTACTTCCGGTTTAAGTTCAATTGGATACCAGGTTCAATTTGTTTATCTATTATTAAAACAATGTATTGTGCAGAGCTCTTCTAGAATTGCTCTGTGACTATCTCATTTCTTACATCATAAACATATGATTTTTCACCTATGAGAATTACACTACATATGGTGTCATCAGGGAGTGTATTGTGGAATTCACAGATAATTTTAATGTTTGTCCTGTCATTCACCACAACTTGTTTCCTTTTTGAAGTGTTGATGACAAACATGGGTCTCTGTGCTTTGAATTCATCTGGTGTGTAATACATGTCAGTATTGAAAGTAGTGACCCTTTTGTATGCTGTAAATGCTTCATATAATTTAAGGAAATCATCCTTGGAAATGTCTAAATTATAATTTTCTCTAGGGAATACCTCATTTCTGCCATTTTTAAGATATATGTTCTTGATGTTGCAGTTATCAAATCTACTTGAATTTTTTTCCTGATTATTGTGTCTTCCAGTCTGAAACAGAACCACCACAAAATCCGGCATGTCATATTGTATACTGGAGAATGAATTTGTAGCATCAAACTCATAATAAGTACCAGCGGCAGGCTTCTGTACACATTGATATGTATAAAATTGTAAAGGAATCTGTGGATTTTTTATTATATCTGCTTTGTATTTAAGAGCATAACTGGCCTCATATTCAACAACTGGGATTCTTAGCTCCATAGTCTGAATAATGCATTTGCCTTCATCAGGTAGGGTATTGGGCAGAGCTTCCCCTGTAGAGTTTAATGTGCTGTACCTCATCAAAGCATTATTGTCATTGGCAGCTCTTCTAAATGTGATTCTTAAACCACCCTTCCACATAATATCTTTGTAATCTGAGAAGAATCCTGGCAACAGGCGCATGGGAAACAGCACTGTGTGGCTCTTGGATAATATTTTATCACCAGCCTCAAATCCACCTATTTTGTAGTAAGAAGCCTCGGTTTTGGATAATTTTAGTGTGGCCAAAGCTGTGGAGGTAATGCCGGGATAATCCACTCTGTTTATAACAACACCATGTTTTCTGATCTCAATTTCAGAGAACAGATGCGGCACAAAATTATCTACCAATCTTATATTTGAATTTGCCGGATAATCTGTTCCATCGAGCTTTACAACATCAAATTTGATGTATAGATCTGCTCTGTGGGGGTGTATAAAGCCATCCCCTACATCAAGATCAACCTCAATTTCTGTGTTGGGTTGATTTAAATTTGCAAATGTCCTCCTGTTTGGAGGGAATGATTGTAGCTCATAACTCTCAATATTTTCCATTTTTTTTGTATGTATTTTTATTAAATATTAATCTCTATGATAGCAGTTGTTGTGGCTCCAGCAAAATCAACTAATTCTTCTTTTTCATTAGTGACCATCAATTCAATATAATCTATTCTATTATGGCACACAGGAAAATATAATGTTGGGGATGGAGTGTAGATGATTGGCTCCATAAATTCAGAATTAGGTTTGAATGTTGCAATGATGCCAGTTTGTTTGTGAGTGCCTATGCCATTTGATTTGGTGTTCATTCCCTCAGCCACATTACAGTGAATATTTAGAGTCTCTATGGCTAAGAATTTAGGTATATTAATAGCAGTGTGTTTGATGGCTGGTTCAAGTTTTGTGTTGTTCTCAAAGCCTAACAGCTCTCCTATAGTACCCAGATCCACTGTTTCTGTAGCAGATACAATCTCTACTCTGTGAGTGACAGAATTTTGAGTTAATACTATACCTCTGGGTAATTGAGCATTTAGAGTGGACAAATTATACTGCCCTGGAGTGATGACAATTTTTTGATCCCCTACTGCAATTTTGTTGTTGTGGTGTGTAATATTAGGGATCAAGTACATGCCATAAAATGCTCTGAGAGCTATTGTTTTGGGATACACTATGTCATCATGTAATCTGAGTTTCAATATTGAATTTTGGCTGGTGAGATGGAATACCCCCATGATGTTTCAGATACCACAGGGCCTTTTGAAAATTTTCAATTGATGGTTTATTTATTTGAGACATATATCTAAGAACAGATAAACACAAATGTCCACAATTAACATTTTTGAAGTTTTGAACACGGGCATTATTGTAATAAATATTAGCTGATTTTAGATATTTTATTAAATTTTCAGGTGGAACACCTCCAAATGAATCAAACACAAATGCCTTATTGTTTAAATATTTAAGATAACAAATCCAGTGAGTGCCCTGATTTTTGTACTTATCCAAATTAACAATGCCACACTCTTTGTTGAGTGGTTGCTCTGGCAAAGAATCAGACATGTACACACCTCTAAAATTTTTGATGCCCAGTGGCTTGATTAAAGCTTCAATATCTTGGTTTGTAAGCGGCTCTTGTTTTTTTTAAACTTATTTATGGCTCTCTTAACACCTTTGCCTTGTTTCTCCATGGCCAGGTTATGGCGCTTCAATTCATCTAATTCTGCCCTATTTTTCTTGGCATCTATTACTGTTTTTGCTATGGCAGCTGATCCCCCAGCCAAGCTCCCAACAGACCAAAGTGCTGCTAAGATGGCCGGGATAGTAAATATGAAACCCCCCACATGTGATTTTTTCCTGGATTCTTGTAATTTTTTTTAATTGGGGGGTACTAAGCAACAATTTCATACCATGGCCCTTGGCAATACAAGAGCTTTTTTTCTTGCGCTGCTTTTTGGTTAAAAGGCTATCAATAGTTTTAAGAGATTTAAGACCTGCATAAGGTATTTGATACATAACACCCTTGGCCTTCATTGTAGGTTTATTATATACATATTCACAGCCCCCACCCCAGTTTTTGTTTGGTGTTCATAGCTATGGTGGTCCCCAATGCTGCTATTTTTTCACTTAAAGAAGCATCTTTGCTTACAAATCTACCAAATGCAGCCTCTTCTAATTTCTTGTCTGCAACATGTCTCTTGTCAAGATCAGTATGTGTGTTGTATGCTATGTCATGGTCTCTACAAGCAGCATCTAGGGGATTAACACCAGGATCCCCTCTGTTTAATCTATGATCTAATTTTGTGCCTGGACCACAATACTGATAGCCTGGAATGTGTAGTTCAAATGGCAGCTTGTTTATAATGTCATTAACCAACCCCCGACCCTCAGAAATATTCCAAAATTTAGGGGGTAGAGTATTAATAATTTTTATAAGATATCCAATCCCCTTAGTGTCATTCACTATAAAATTAGACAATTTTGTGCTTATCATGTCCATAATTCCAACCTTTTCATTGTAAAAATTGTGGTTGCCAGCATTTTCCTCCCCAGCTATCACCAATAACCTATCTACAAGTTTCCTGACATCATCAACCCACACAAATTCTTTAGGCAGGGTGTTGTATTGTTTGATTCCACTGCCTGTCTTAATTTGTGACCATATGGGCTTGATTAAATTGTTGTATTTTGCTCCACTGCCAGACTTGACTCTTTTTTGTGTGGGATCATTGTTCTGGTATAGAGCATCTGATTTTATTAATATTTCTTTGTAATGTTCATAATCTTGATCTGTATAGCTGCCAGGCCTTTTCCTAGTCATCAGTTCCCACAATCCAGGTGTGCCGGGATATTTAACAAAACCTCTTTGTCCAAGATGAGATTCTGAATATACAATTATATCATCTCCCATAAATGTTACTCTGAAATTGCCAATTCTATGTATGATGCTACCATCACGCTCTGTGTCAGCATATAAGCCAAAGACCTCATCTTTGTTGTCTTTAGGTGTGCTTAAATATTTTTGAGCAAGAAGACCCAATTCAATAGGATCCTGAGTAGCTTCAATTCTTCGAGGAGCAACAGGACTAGGTGTATGAATACTGGAAAGTGGGGTGATTGGATAATCTAATATGTTCCTTGCAGCTACAGGTACAAGCTCTGTGATCAAATTTTGATTTTGCTCTGTAACAGTTTTGATATTTTTACCTAATTCACTAATAGCATCAATGATAGGCTGTTCTGTTTGTTTGTGTTGTTCATAAATTCCTCGGTTCTGTGATTTCCATCCCTTAAATCTTTTTACAAGATAATCTCTTAATTTAAGATCATCAATGATTGGCCTTTTCATGGTTATTTATATATGTTTCAATGTCTAGAAAATTGTTGATTTTATTTCCGTATTTGCCACTATTGGGTTTTCTTGTCATATCAATTGTGACAAACCCATAACTGTCCTGGCTCCAGCACCTACTGCAAAACTTGGAAAAATCATTGTAGCTCAAGTCCCCACCTACATATTCATCATGTATGTGTTTGAGGTTGGTATGATCTTGATGAAACACACATATAAAATTGCTGTTGTCTCGGATCAGTTGCTCCGGTATTTTAGAAAAAGTCTGTGCCAGGTAGAAGCAATCAATGTTTTTGTGTCGGCCCTGTGCAAAGAAATTTCTAACCTTGTTTTGATTATCCAGTATAATGTCATCAAACACAACAACAGAATTATCGAGACATTCATGAAGTGGCTTAACATCTGATTCAAAAGTGGCAATATCCAATCCATCATATAGCTTCATCAGCTGCTGATATTTTAATTGTTCCAAGCTCTTAGAGAAAACATACAAGTGCCTGTTTTTCCAGTCTAACCAGTTGGGTGCCAATAAAAAATTATCAATCATTAGTGTAGTTTTACCACAAGCCGATGGCCCAACAATAAGACATCTAATATTTTCAGGCAGCAACTTGCCATTTCTCTTAATCTGCTGTTCAGGTTCTGGCAGCCTTTCTATAACATCCCAGGTGCTCATATTATCACTTTGTCTGCATCGATCCAGCTGTGTTCTGGAAGTTCTAGCCATTTGACAAGTAACTTGTTGCCTTTTCTGCGGATGATTTTTTCTATGAGATATGTGTCAGGCTGTTTAGTTTTGTTGAGTTCTTCTTCATAGAATCTGCCTTTGAGAATTTCTCCTCGGTGATCTTTTATTATATATGTGTTAAGGGTCCCAGGTTTAACTTGAACCACTGTAAATAATTCAGTGCTCCAGTTTCTTGTAAAGCCTCTTTTGAATAAGTGCTTATATTTGCTGATTCTTACTTGATCACCAATCTTGTATTTGGCCTTTCTTGTTGTTGGCTGGTATCTAGGATAATAAACAGTCCTGATCAATTTTTGCTCATCAGATGAAGTTACTTCAGAGGGTTTCATGTTGATTGTGGAATGAACCGAGTTGTTATATTTATGTAGAATTTCTGGAAGAATATTAAGCCATTTATAATTACCTTGAAGTGTAAATTGTTTATACATAAGATTTTTTAGGGTTTTGTTTAATCTCTCTACAATTGAGGCCTTGAGATCACTGTAACTCGAATAATGTTGTATTGACTGGCTTTTAATAAATTGTTGAAACACTGAATTATAAAATTCTTTGCCATTATCTGTTTGCAAATAGCGCGGTGATCTTCCTGAATGATTGATGATTGTCCTGATGGCTTCTGTAACACATTTTCCAGTCTTGGATTTGAGTGGCACAGCCCAGGCAAATTTTGAAAATGTGTCTATTACAGTGAGTAGATACTTGTAGCCCTTGTTGATTTTGTCTAAGTTTTTCAACTGTCCACTTGCCATCTCAATCAAGTCCCCTTGCCATAAATCATCTATGCCTTTTGTGACTACTGGCAGTGTCTTATAATTATGTCTGGCTTGTCTGTGTAATTCATCAACAATAATTTGTCTAGACATAATATGAAAACAAGAATATTGCAACTATGGGGTGTTCAGCAGCTGATACTACAGGATTTTCTAAATATAATTTGTCCCCTATTTGTATTTTAAATTCCAGAGAGCCATCATCTTCAGCATAGGCTGTTTCTAATGTATTGGGATCTGTAAAATCCTGTAACTCTACACGGGTGATTTTTGCTTTGTTATCAGAATTTGTTATTGATAAGGTAGGGTAATGGTGTGCCTGTGGTTGAAGCCAATATTTGATCTTGATTGGTCTCAATGTGCCCCCAACAAAAAACTGGTAATAAAATTGTGCAGGGGACAGCATATATATTTTGCCACCTGGTGTAAATGGTGAATCATATTCTTTGTTGGGGATGCTGTACAATTCAAGAATTACTGTATGTTTTGGATTCTCGATTATGCCTGTTATTTCCTTTTCTGCTGTAAGCAATCTGCTTGTTACAGATTCAAGGTGCTCATTGATGGTCCTAACAACATCATCATGGCCTGGCTTGATTTTTATGTCCACAACAAGTTTCTTGTATTGTTGCACAATCTCTTGAAGCTGGGTGGCAAAAACAGACAGGGCATTTGCTTGATTGGATTCCATGCTCCCTAGCTGTTGCTTGATATTAGCTACAATTTGTTGCAAATTTTCAATAACTGCCAATTTTGAATGTTGAGCAGTAAGATCATGGACCTGTCTTCTGATATCCTCAAACAGGGCATGCAGTTCATTAATATGTTGATTAGTTGGTAGAGTGGCCACTGTTTGAGTGAGTTGTTTGATCTCTGTCTGGATATTCTTGATATCTTCTGATTTCAATATGCGATTCACTGCTCTCTTAATATTTTTAAGTTCCTGTGATGTCGGGAGATTTGATACAGTATTTTGCAAAGATTCAAGTGCCAATTTCATATTATTTAATTCAGATGCATCAGCCACATTTTGCATAGCATTTTGGAGCAGGGCTATATCTGCCTGAGTGGGTGTTGATTGTTGTAAAATTTCAAGTTTTGTTTGGATATCATCGATCAAGTGATGAAAATGAGATAGCTCAGATTCAGTGTTGAGGTTTCAAGCTTTGTGATTTGTTGCTGGACACTGACAAGTGTGTCTACAATACCAGGCAGGCGGGATTCTAGAGATTCTTGTACATTTGTCAGATCACTTTGCACTGCTGCTATTGTACCCTCAAGATGGGTTATGGTACTTTGAATTTTTCCAAAATCTTCATATGTTTCAAGTTGCAGCTTAATGTTTGCAACACTCCGAGTTATTGCACTCAAAGCATCAGAAGATGGCAAGTTGTTCATAAAATTTTCAAGTGTCTCAATTTTTTCTTTAACCTCGGCTATGGCATTGTTCAAGGGATCCAGATTAGGTATTTGGAGTGACTGAATCTGTTCTTTTAGAGTGGAAATCACTAGATCAAAATCTTCTTGTGATTTTATGCTTTTGACAATTGTTTGGAGCTGTGTCTGGACATTATTTATCTGCTCTTCCAATTGCTGTTTCAATTGCTCAGAGTTGGTGGCCTGGGTCTTAAATTTGGCTTGAAGAGTTGCTACAGCTTCTTCTAAACTTTGAAAATTATCTAATGTGGCCAAGTCAGTATATTTTTGAAGCAGCAATTTGAGTTCAGAATCAATTTTAAGAAGAGGGTCCATGCATTGTGATTGCAAATTTGTAATTTCTAGTTGAAGACTGGCATTCAGTGTGGTTTGTAAAGCTTGTAAATCACTTCTTTATTTCTTGACTCTGACATCAAGCATCAGAATCTCATCACTGTGATCTTCATGCCTTGCATGGCCAAAAATATCATTAGGCATTTTTGTTTTAGTGGTTATTTATTATTGAATATCTGATTCTTAATTCTATAAAAAAAAAGGTAAAAGCTTGTCATATGATCCCGGGACCTCAATATATAAGCAGTCACCAGCAGAAACAGTATATACAGTGCCAGAAATCATGTTTGAGTGCTTAATTCTATAAATATTTCTCCCCACTGAAATCTTGACATTACTCTCAGGGGTTGTAATAAATTGCAATTGCCCACCTACAGGTAATTGATAATGATTTAAATTATTGTTAAATATGTACAATGTTTTACCTGTTTCATCATCAACATCTGTAAGTATGCTGTTCAGATGAATAATTAACAAGCCACTTAGTTTAGATATTATATCAGAAGAGGGTTGTGGTGTTGGCAGCTCCATAATAGCCTGTTTTTTGAACCCAAATAAGTTCATAGGCATGTTTATTTATTTCAAATCATGCTCTGTAATTGGGCATTGATTACCACTTTTCAAATCACAATGCCCCCATGGTAGAGTATGTATGCCACATGATAAAATGCATCTCTTATCATCATGTGGGTCCAGAGCCACTTTTCTTACAATATTGCTAGTCAATAAGTGATCCACACTCTGAATTCTATTTTCTATGTTCTGATTGTGCTACATGATTTGAGACAATTTTTGTAATCCTCAAATTCAAGCTCTTTGTCCACAGTTACTCTGCCAATGCCCTTGGCCTTTTTGGCAACAACACCACTACATGTTTCAAAACTGTACATCTTGGCCCTTAACCCAGCAAATGCCACAATAACATCACCAAGTGTCTCATCTTTTAACTTGCCAGGCACCTTTTTGTTGTGGTGTTTAATTTTTGTATGTTCACTGGTATCAAAATATTTAAACAATTCAGGCTGTGCAATATCTTGATAAACATCTTCTGTTCTAATATCAAGAACAAAACTATCCGTGTCCATGTACATCAATTTTACACAATCACCATAAAAAGGTTTCAACACATCATAATACAATTTTAACATGTGTAATTTGGCCAATTCCAATATCACAGCCCCTACATAAATAGGCTTATCAAACTTAATCTTTGTTTTTTTCATGTTGAAAAGTGCCATATTCTCATCATAAATTCTTCTGTAATTGAAGTTGGGCTTTGCAATCAATTTTTTGCTCCGGCTGGGGTCAGTAATTATTTTAACATCAATATGTTTTCTGACATTTTCAATTGTTTTGCCATACACTGAATTGACCATCAATTTAAACAAGGTCTTATCAAATTGGCTCATTGCAGATGTTCGAAGCTCTGTGTTTGTATCAATATATGGTTTCAACCATCTTGAGTGCCTGAACCTCAAAACTTTTCCAACTTTGGTCACTTGAACACCATGATTCATCAGGAACTGGAGGTTTTTGTAATATATGACATAATCCTGTTTCGGCTCTAGAGTCATCATCAATTTCTTTTGTTTAAAGCCAGGTGAGCACTTAAATTCGGGAATTGGGGGCAGATCAGAAAATGTGTTGTGTAAATCATCAGGAATTGTCAGATCAACCTCTAAGAACAGGCCATAGTTACTGTCATCAAAATCCTGAAGATCTTCAATATTGAAATCTTCAACCCACTCAAGCCCTGCATATGGCAGTTTTTTCATCATGGCATAACCATAGAGGCTGTTTGCATCTACATACAGTATATAATTTGATGGCAGTGCTGGATCATAATCAGGAATATACTTGTTATTTGCTCTGGCATATCTCTGAGAACATTGCACCATGCCTCCTCTTATACATTGCTCCATAAACAGATACATGTCCTGATCCTGGATCAGATCCAATTGCATTTAATGTTTAAAAACATTGCAGACCATGCTAGGCCCGGAGCACTGTAAAAATACATTGGATCCAGCTCATAATTTTCCATGGAAGATTTTCTGAATGCCTGCAGTATATCAGCTAAGAGGGTCACATCAAGTTTTAAATATGCCTTGTGATAATCACCAAATGTCTTGCATTTTAAATTGTTCCACATCAACTGGGCATGGTGATAATCATCATCAGTGATTCCAGATCCTCTGATTTTGCTGTAAAACTCTTGTTGTGGTGGCAGAGAACACTCATCAAATTTAGAAAAATCTGTAACATAATCATATGGATATACACCCTTCCGCCTAATTAATTTCAGGTCCTGATTTGGAAACAAAGCACATGTGATTTTGAATTGATCATCAGATAATTGAGTGGCCAGTGTAGCCAGGCTAGCCGATAAAATTCTGTATGAATCAAGAAATCTTAAGTGAATAGAAACACCATTAACTTTAATTATTTTTCTAATGGCAATATATTTCTCATCATTTTCTGCTAAAATATTTAAATTCTGCTTGTCGAAACCCTCGTACCTGATCAAATGATGGAAATCATAATTGGATGCTCAATGGCAAAATATAGGCACAAATTTTGGTCTCTGGATCATAATATTGCAGCTATTACACAGGGCCATTAAGAATTTACCATCTGTATGAGAATGGTGATGAATCTTGATATTTGCATCTGAAAATTCAGAATCACATACCGGGCATTTTTCTGCATTGTTGAAATCTTCAATCTGTTTCTCTGTTAAAGGCAACATGGGTTTTGATTTTAATAAGATATTAGATGCTATGTCATGGCACTCATTTTCTATTCTATGTGCAAATTCTTTGATGGCATCTGCTCCCATGTATAAATATTCTTTACTAACCACACCACCCTGTACAACCACATAATAAAAGCTGGAAGGTTCATGTAGCTGGTATGGTGTAATTGAAGATTCATCAGGATCTGGGCTACAGAATGCAAGAGGTTTGAGATTTGATTCAAAATCACAGACTATATATGCTGGGTGTTCCAACAAGGCTTCAAACTTTTTGAATTTTGCATTTTCACTTGGCATTGGCATCTCCATATGAACAGGTTTATGGTTGTCACAGTATTTCAGATGCTCAATTAACTTGTTTTTAGCAATTTCTGCATTCTCTTCACAAACACCATTCACCATTTTTCTACCATCAAATACAGACAAACATCTTCTGCACAACTTGAATATTTTATGAGTTTTGTCTAGTTGTGTTCTGACTAAAGCTTCAAGATTATGTATCAGAGTATAATGATTTGTGCCATCCTTTTCAATTAAGAGCAGATCAATCGGAACAGCAGATTCATCATCAAGTGTACTGATTCTGAGAGGATCTATCAAGCAATTGTCACGGCCAGTAGAACAAGTAAATACATTAATAGATAATTGTTTGCCATTGATGTGCCTGGCCTTTTTTTCAAATTTATCAATATTCTGAACAGGCATTGGATATTCTAAACCCTCCATTGCCTCATCAAAATTGTGTTCATGCTGTTTATAATAAGTTATTCTCTCAGGATGCCTTGAAACTGGATACAAAGCAGCTAAAATACACCACAAAAAGCATTTCTGGTCATTATTTTTTATATTAACCACGGCTGTTTTGTTTTTGATATTAGCAGGTAATGGCACATAAGTGGAACCTTGTAATGGGTTGAATTCAGAAATATTAACATATAACTTGTGTGAAGATCCGCATAGGCTCCATCCAGACTCTTTTGCTGCAAATTCAGAGTGTTTAATATTCAATTGATCTATTAAACTGCTTATTATTTTGTCTGAATTTGCATTTGAATATACCGGTACAGTTTCTGTTATGTGGGGCTGTGTAAATTTTGTGCCATTTGGCTTCTTATATTGTGTAAACAATTTGAGGGACAGCTTATAAGAGCCATTTTGTGCATTTAGAATTGCCTGCACATCAGGATTTACACTGTTCAAAAAATTCTTAATACCACATCTTGGCTCTGATACAAACCGGTAATCCCTTAATTGGCCATTAAAACTGCTATGGATGGGTTCATAGCGTGGCTGCTTTGCCGGTCCAGCATTAACAGGTGCTTCATGCTTTCTTTTCAGACCAGATGTAGATGGTTGAGGGTGCAATGTTGATAACTGTGCAGAGCAAGTACCTTTATGTGTATATGTGAAGTATTGCATGCTATATTCTCTATGGCATTTAGGGCATATTTTTGTGGGAGTTCTGCATTTGTCTGGATTACAAATCTTTTGATGCTTAGCCCAATTGGGGCTGGATATATTTTTTTTGCATTGATTACAATATTTTTGATTTGGCATTTTTGTTGTTGTTTATTATATAAGATTTCCTGGGGTCCAAATCAAAATTCTATGTTTAATAAAAAATATCAGTTGGGTTCAGCAGTGTGTTTTGTATATTTTGTGTGTGTGTATGTGTGTATGTGTGTTAATATTTTTGGCTTTGGTATTTATATAAAATTTCTTGGGGTCCAAATCAAAATTTTATACTTAATAAACCTATGACAGGTTGTCAAAAATTCTATATATTAAATCAAATAGATTTGTAATTCAATTTATATAAATTTGCAATATTTTTGTGTTTAAAAAATATGAGCAGCACTGGAACAACACACCCTTACTCTTCAACAACTCTCACAATACTGGCTGATATGCAATGCAAAATCTCTTTATATACCCTAAGCACGGACCGCATTGAAAATATCTGAAACAATAAGCCAATCAGAATATAACACATCATCACATTATGTCATAACCAACCAATCAGAAAACAACACATGTCTAATGCATAATATTGGGTAATAATTTGTTGCAAAACATGATGCAATATAAATAAACCAGAAATAGGCCACAAGTGGACCGGAAGTAAATATGTGTGGGTGGGTGTGGGTGTATGTGGGTGGGTGTGGGTGGGTGTGGGTGGGTGTGGGTGTGTGTGGGTAGGTGTGGGTGGGTGTGGGTGGGTGTGGGTGTGTGTGGGTGTGTGTGGGTGGGTGTGGGTGGGTGTGGGTGTATGTGGGTGGGTGTGGGTGGGTGTGGGTGTATGTGGGTGGGTGTGGGTGGGTGTGGGTGGGTGTGGGTGTATGTGGGTGGGTGTGGGTGGGTGTGGGTGTATGTGGGTGGGTGTGGGTGGGTGTGGGTGTGTGTGTGTGTGTGTGTGTGTGTTAATACGTTTGCGTAGTTTTAGGTGTGGCCAAAAAAAATATCAAGAGGGGCATATTTTTGACAGGTTTATGGACAACAATCTCACAGAAGTGCCTTTTATAAGTGTAGGCAAATCAATCTGAGGGGGGTCATACTTTCTCAGGAAATTCCCGAGGGCATTTTTACAAAAATCTTGGATTAGACGGGGTTCCACACTTGAGCAAAAAGCTCATATGGGCATGTTGAGCTTGTTTTAAGTGTAGCCAAATCTGCATGAGGGGGGTTCATACTTTCCTGTGCTGGTTGTACCACAAACCCTACTACTGACAGAGAAAGAGATAGAGCGAAAGATAAAAGAGATAGAAAGATAAAGACAGAGAAGAGATAGAGGGAAAGATAGAACAAAAATTAGAGAAAAAGACCATTGACCAGTTTTTATTTTCATGGATAATAATATCGCCCACATTTTTTTTAGTTCTACGTTTGAATTTAATCTATAACACACTACGAATCAGCATTACATGTAGCATGTTGTAGTACATTTGCGCGATACTCCTACAAAACAGGTTTGTTCATGCGTAATTTTTGAAACGACCAATATTTCCAGTACTAAAATTTGGTAAGAAATAATAGCCTTAAAATCAATTTACTTACACCTTGAAATGCTCTGGTGTAACGAAATGATTAACGGTCTCGCTTTTGGTGCGAAAGGTCTCAAGTTCGGATTCACTGTGAGAGTTTTCAAAATTTAGGAGTTTGACCGGCCATCGTGAAGAAAATTAAGGAGCTGCTTGAATGGAAGTCGCAGTTACCTTGTAATCAAGAGGTCCCGGGTTCGATTCCCGGTGGAGGCACATAGTGGTACGGGTGTCAGTCGACTTCCATGGCGACGTAGTTATCACAGGTAAGACATACATGTTTATAATTGTCCTGGATGTGAAAAAGGAGAATTGTGTAAAATTGACATATGAGAGAATTGAAAGCTATTGACAGGGGAAACGACCACTTAGGAGTTTCTATTCTTTTTTCGAGTCCCGGGCTTGGAATATGTGTTTTTCGTGATTTTGATTTGATTTTTGTAACTTACCTTTGCTTTTCTGCCACTTTTGGCTAACCGCGACAATTGCTGAAGCGACACTCTCAAAAAACATCCATACCCTGGCTATGATTCAAACCCAGGACTCCTGGCATCGTACCTCACTGTGCTAACCACTCCGTCTCGGATGTTGGCTGTTCTTTTCGAGTGTCCGATTTCATCATATCGTTACTCATCTATTAGATAACTAAAAATCAAATCATCATCTTCTATCTCTTCCCCTTATGTCATTACAGCGTCGGGAATGTCTCGACCATTCTTCTCTGTTCTTGACAATCTTCTTTATTTCTTGGAATGCCTTCCCTCTTTATCTTCGTACTTCTTCAACCATGTCCTCGTATGTCTTCCTTGGTCTACCCCTGAGCCTTCCTCCTTCTGGTGTTGCCTCCATGTACTGCTTGGGACTCCTTTCCTCCTAGGGCAGACTGTATACAACTCAAATTTCCATCAGGTATCAACTGCTATTTACAAAACGACCTCAAGGCTGCAACACTAATCAAGTGAGCCTCGAAAAGCCATTTGCTAATCATTTTAAAGATGGCGCCTCCTACGCCTCCAGTGAAAAGGAGTGGTTTTTTGCCCTTTCTTAGCCTAAAACGTACAGACATTTCTCGGCAAATGAAAATTCAATATCTCTGTGCATGAATACCACACCAGCAAGTTTACTAATGTAGGAGAAAGTTCGACAATGGCCTCAGATCGCAAGCAGATGGGTGGCTCATAAGTGATTGCACGTGGACTTCAAGGATCTATTCTTCTAAGATATACAGGCACTAACTTAAAGTTGAAAATATACTAGGTCGTTCAAGTCAATCGGGGACTTTTTTTTAAAAAAAATAGAAGAACAAATTTCAAAGTGTGGTAACTGGATTTATTTTTCCACATAACCTCCTGCTACAGTTATACACTTATCCCAGCGTTTAACTAACGCCTGGAATGCTTCCGCATAAAAGGATTTATCATTACGGCGGAACCATTGTAGGACAGCATTCTTCACTTCATCATCAGTGTTGAAATGTTTTCCTCCAAGGAATTCCTTCAGGGGTCCAAACAGGTGAAAATCACTTGGCGCTAAGTCAGGACTATAGGGGGTGGTGGTAATATCTACCAGCCGATTTCCTGGAATGTTTGGAATGTGTGTTGAGCGGTATGCGGTCGTGCATTGTCTTGCAAAAAGAGAACACCCTTTGTGATGAAACCCGGACGTTTCTTCCGTAAACTCTTATGCACATCACGCAGAACACGGCAGTAATACTCACTGTTGATAGTGACACCATGGGGTAAAAAATCAACGTGAATAATCCCCTGTTTATCCCAAAAGACACTTGCCATCACTTTACCAGCAGACGCAACTGTTCGAAATTTCTTGGGAGGTGGTGATTCCGTATGCTTTCACTGCATCGATGCTCTTTTGGATTCTGGAGTGAAATGGTAAATCCATGTTTCATCACATGTCATGATGCGATTCAGAAAATCCTGGCCTTCCATGTCATAGCGGTCCTTGAGTTCTCTGCAGACTTCAACTCTTCTGTGTCGGTCAAAAGTGGACAGCTGCTTTGGGACCCACCGTGCACTCACTTTTCGGAACAACAAATGATCATGAATTATTGTGTTCACTGTTCCTAACGACAGATTACACACCCTTGCAAATTCACGACAGATTATGCGACGATTGTCCAGGATCAGCTGCTCCACGCGCTGAATGTTTCCAGGAATGATTGCCGTGGGCTGTGATCCACCACGACCGGGATCGTCAGTAATAGAGATACGGCCATCTTTGAAGCGCTTACACCATTCAAATGTCTTACTGCGACAGAGTGTCTCATCACCGTACTGAGCCTGAAGTCTTCTGTAAATTTCTGCAGGTTTTCTGTCCTCGTTCACTAAAAAACTTCATCACAACACGCTGTTCCATGTAGACATTCACACTGTTGTCCGCCATCTTAAATAACGATCTATGCAGAAACGCGGGAAATGAGCGCCGCCTACCAGTAACAGCACACAGTTGTCAGTTCCTACTGCATACAAAACCTCCAGCCTAGGCGTCTATTTAAACCTGGAAAAAAAAAGTCCCCGATTGACTTGAACGGCCCACGTATGTAGATCAACAATAGGTCTGTGCTAAAATGAATGCAAACTTGTGCAATCCTAAATACAGAAATCTACTAGGTAAGAAAAAAAATAAGGTCTTCATTTGACTCGCTCTGTATTTAATTTGTCTTTTCATGAGTTGGTTTACAATTGATGTTTGCTACAGATCATCCATAAAAAAATGACAAAAAATCAAATCAAATCAAATTTAGAATAAGCCCCTTAGCATACCCTGGCCGTCAGAGGGCTGTTTTACCCTGAAGTTCAGTTTAATTTACACTCAAAAAGAGTAAAATAAGTTTAAAAAAATTAACCTCTAGGTTAGGTTACCACAGGTGAGAAACTCTTGTAGAGCAGTGAGATCAAATTTGACACACCACGCCAGGAGCATCAGTTTCAATACCCAACGAGCTCTCATATTACAGACCGACTTTAAAATGCCTCCAGAGCAATTTGGTGGGGGCCACAGAGAGGGGGTCGTTCTGATCATCGGATCCATCTAACTCACCATCCGTACCCTGGACCAAAATCAATATCCCCTTGCAGTTATAGCAGCGCTTAAACAAGATTATCTTGTTTCATTTGTTTCTGTTGCTAAGCAACCTGTCGAATGGATCTTCGTGCGCAAAGGCCACGAAACAATACACGCCGGATGCGACGTGTGATCTAGTGACAATAAGTGCCATTGTCTGCCAACGCAGGGAAATGAATGGCCAATCTCTGGAGCCGGTTTCAATTGTTGGTCATGTCGTTTTTGTGCAAATGGCTGGGCGATTTATTACTTTTTTTTTAATGAAATGCTGCCGTTTATCTATTCTGAAGTTGTTACCAGCTTGTTGCGTTGGTTGGTCATTTATTTAATGGGTGCACCTGCTTCTAAGATGACTTACTTAAAATCGCTTATTCGTTAACTGCTATGGAGAAGATAAGAAGGCAAAGTATGGGTGTACGGAAGTAAAGGATAGAGGTAATTAGAAAGCAAGAGAAGCGTCGGGGAATAAAGATAGAACTGGGACACTTACATAGGAGACATCTATTTTACGAGTTTGAATTTTAGTGCACTTTATGCACAGAGAGACAATATCGGGACCTGACCTACGGCTTAAACTTAAATCCGAACCACTATGTGCCACCACAAGGGGTGTCGAACCCGGTACCCCTTGATTACAAGATCGCCGACCTCTATTGCATGTCTTTTGGAAATTTATGCCAGAATTCTGGATATCCAACAAATATCCCCCGTAGATATCCATTGGATATCTATATGTCCGTCTAAGGAACATCCATACGATATCCACATTATGATTATGATTTGCTTTATTTTACTTCGCTTCTTGTGCCACTTTTGGCTAATTTGCGAAGATGGAGATGAGTGATGATATGATGAAGTTGATGAATGGATACTCACAAACATCCATGCCCAGGCCAGGATTCGAACCCGGGATCCCTGGCGTCATACGATATCCAGAAAGGATATGTTTTGGCTATTCTATGGACCACATTTGGATATGTGGACCAACTTGGTGCATGTTGAATAGGACGTTATGTGGATGTTTTTATGTGGTTGTGAGTAAGGATATATTCTGGACTAAAATTGGATCTATCATGTAATTTCCAAAATATTCATACATGTTTTGGATATGAAAAGAACATTCCTCGACTTAATTTGGGCATATCAAAGACCTCGCGGGCACATGTGTTTAATACATGTGCTCCTTTCACTCAGTCACCCTTTCTCTATCCCTCACACACAGGATCTGGACATTGTGCATATCTTTTGAAGATCCCTTTACTGAAAGAAAATCCTTATTGAAAACTTGCTATTAACGTTTGCTCATTGCCGTAAATAACGCATTGTAGGCAAGCTAGTATTCTAGATCTACATCATTTTTATTGCTTATGACTGTACAGTAGAGAAATACTAGAAGGGAATGATACAGGAAGACAGAGAAAAGATAAAGGTATAAGAAATAGAGAAACACATAGAAAGGAGTAAGGAGGAAAATCAAGAGTCAGAGTGTAAGATGGAGAATGAGGAAGAGAAGAAGGAGAATGAGTGATGAAAGAGGATAGGGAAGATAAAAGAGACACAATGAGGGAGAGAAAGGGACAGAGGATGAAGAGACAATAAGGGATCCAATGATGTAGAATAATAGATACAAGGAGAATGGGGAAACAAAGAGAAGAGAGAGAAGGGAGATTGAGTGGAACAATGATACAGAATATTGGATAGAAAGATAATGGGAGAAAAAGAGGGATAATGAGCGTAACGAAGATGCAGAATAGTAGAAAGAGTAGAATGAGAATAGGCAAATAAAGAAGGAGAATGAGGGAAACAAAGATGCAAAATATTAGATATAAGGGGAATGTGGGAATAGGGAGGGAGAATTAGTGAAACAAAAATTATGAATATTAGACAGAAAGAGAATGGGAGAATAAAGAGGAGAATGAATGAAACAAAGATGCAGAATATTAGATTGAAAGAGATTGCGAGAATAAGGAGGAAGAATGAGTAACACAAAGATGAATAATATTAGATAGAAAATAAAGAGGGAGAATGACTGTAATCGAGATGAAGAATAATAGATAGAAAGAGAATGGGAGAATAAAGAGGGAGAATGAATGAAACAAAAATGCAGAATATTAGATAGAAAGAGAATGTGAGAATAAAGAGGGAGATTTGGTAAAACAAAGAAGCAGAATATTAGATAGAAAGAGAATGCGAGAATAAGGAGGGAGAATGGGTAAAACAAAAATGCAGAATATTAGTAGAAGGAGAAAGTGAAAAGAGAATGAGGAAGATAAAGAGAAGCAGAATGAGACAGAAAAATCAATGCAAGAAAGAGAGAGAGGTGTATAGGAAACAAGTAGCCAGATGCTCAATCCAGGCAATGGTAGATACAGTCACAGCATCCGGCTGCCTGTACACCTTAGGAAATCTTCGTATGTACGGTGATGACAGACAGGATAAGCCCCAGATCCTGGAATCAAATCCAGCTTTACGACTTCTTCCTTTCAGCTGGCTCGCACAGCTGTCTGCAAATTTTATTTTACTTACATTTGCATATTTGTTATCTAGCCACTTTTACCTAATTGCGATTATGGAGGAAAGAATCTCCGGAACGAAAGAAATGAAAAGAAAATCTACGTGGAAGGACTCGAGGAGAACCATAAAAATAATCCAGTCAGAATGGACTCTCTCTTGAGTTTTTCTTACTGAAATTTAGTACTGGAAATGTTGGTTGTAGAAATTTCGAAGACAATGCTGATATACAGGTGACACGTAATGTGCTCTAAATTAAATTCAAATGGGAAAATGAAAAATGTCGTTGTTGTTAGTAGCAATAAAAATTTAAAAAATGTCCCTGCTGCAATAGATACAGGTATTTCTTTTATTGGTGTTTAGACTATTTATTGTTTTAGCTTCGAATGTCACTGTGGTGGCGTTGTGCTGGAACAAAGGTTTATGCTTCGAGCTCGAGCTATCTGTCTCCTCAAACTAAAAGTAACGAAGCGGATGAATGATGATCGTAAGAGGCGAGATCACGAGTAAAACTCCCCGAACACTCTCCCCTTCTCTCTCTTTGTCTTTTTTCCATTCTCTCTGTCCACTTCTTTATTTTCTTCTCTCTCCTTCTTACTCATCTTTCTTGCTTTCTCTCTATTCTTCTCTTTCCATCCCTCAGTTTCTTTCTCTTTGTTTACTTCTCTCATCATCTTTCCCTCTCCCCTTCTCTCTTCATCTCTCTGTCTATCTTCATCTCGTTCTTTTCTCTCTCCCTCTCTCTCGTTCTATTCCTTTGTCTACTTATCTCTTCATCTTTCTCCCTCCCCTTCTCAATTTCATCTTTATCTCTTCTTGTCTCTCCATCTCTCTCATTCTCCTTCGTCCTCTTTCAATTTCAGTCTACTTTTCTCTTCATCTTTCTCCCTCCCCTTCTCAAATTCATCTTTCTCACTTCTTGTCTCTTCATCTCTGTTCATCTTTCTCTCTCGTACTCTTTTTCTTTGTGTCTACTGCTCTCACTTTCTTCCTCTTTGTCTACTTCTCTCATCATCTTTCTCTCTCCCCTTCTCCATTCATCTTTATTTCTCTTTTCTATGTCGTTCTCTTTTTTCTGACTACCTCTCTCTTCATCTTTCTCTCTCCCCATCTCTTTGTCTATCTTTATCTCGCTCTTTTCTCTCTCCCTCTCTGTCGTTCTATTCCTTTGTCTTTGTCTACTTCTCTCTTCATCTTTCTCCCTCCCCTTCTCAAATTCATGTTTCTCTCTTTTTGTCTCTTCATCTCTCTCTCTATCTTCATCTTTCTCTCTCGTCCTCTTTTTCTTTCTGTCCACTTTTCTCTTCATCTTTCTTTGTTTCTCTCTGTTTCTCTTCATCTATCTCTCTTTCCCATTTTCCAACCTTCCATTAAAAAATCCAATATTCAAATTAAATGGCATCCGAGACAGTATACAAGATATGAAAAGTAGCCGCTAGATGACAGCAAACTCTACGATTACTAGTTCTCGTATTTGATCCAGCCCTCACTTAACCAAACACTATCTGTTTCAGAAAATTTATGATAGCATTAACTAGATATGTATACAAGCCATACTATAGCAAATAAGAAGATAGCAGAGTTTTATAATGTTTTTGAAATGTGCTGTTATACAAGTACTTTCACATGAACACTCTATGAATTAATATCTGCAATAAAAATACGAGAGAATATAGATATTCATCACCAATGTTTCTTCCTTAATACGTAACTGATGGCGTTTGGTGCGGGGCACGCACAGGTGCTAACAGTCACTGAAACTAATTGCCAAGAGCTCTAAACCTGGCTGTCCCAACCTGACAATTCCTAGCCTAAATTCCGCCTAGTTCTAATAATGCAGTTAGGTTAGGAGGAACAGGTTTGAGGCTCTTAGCAATTAGTTTTAGTGACTGTTAGGAGGTGGATGTGACCTGGGGGGGAGGAGAGAAAACATTTCCCATGTTCTTTATTTAAACTTTCATCTCGATACCTGCCTGCTCTAAACAGTATAAGTAAGCCACTTGGCAAATATTTTTTTTTGCTCACCAACATCCATCAGTTATATTAAGGAGATTTTGCATGTGAATAATTTTGATGGCCAGCAGTAACATATTTAACATGAACACTTGTGTTACGGTCGCCATCTTGAAAACTGGTATGATTTTAATTTGTTTCAGCCATATCTCACTAATAGTTGAAAAATAAGAAACATTGTTTCTGACAAAGGTTAAAGAGCAGTAAGAAATAAACGTTTTTGTTATTACCTATTTTTTTTATATCTATAAAGATTACGGAGTGCGAGTAAAAAAGGAATTTTTCGAATTAGAATTAGAAATGATTTATTCATTGATGTACAGAGTGTCCGAAAAGTCACTTAACCCGGTGTTTACGACCGTATAACGGAATAGTGAGACGGAATGAGAAGAAACGCTTTCTGCCAAGAGAATGCTTTGTATATTGGGAAAATTTTGAGAGACGAACATATGTAAGAACATGCATGTTTTAATAACAAATAAGCAAAGTGTTGCCAAAGGCGGATATTTTTTCTTTTTTTGCAAATCGTGTGTATTGATGCACAGAACTCACTGAGGTAAATTATTGCAACATTTCACAATACCAACGAACAATTTGGATGGCCATCTATTGAATTTGATAGAAAAAGAACTTTGACGAAGTTTCACAAGGGAATAAATGGGCTGTTCCAAAAATCGATGTTTTCACAATATTGCGAGGAACACTGGCAACACTGTTGCTGTCACGTGTCAATAACAGACGTGTTTAACCTCAGGCTATCACACTAAGGCACTTTTAACGACAAAGGAGAAAGTTGGTTATTCTCGAACATATGCAATAAATTACATACACCTTGCAACCCTGAAATGTAAGTACGGCTTCTCTACCACTTAACCCGCAAGTTAGAGATTCTTGCAAAAACTTACGAAGAGACGTAGATTGATTGAATTTAATATTTTTGGGTGTTTCAGCACTTAGACTATTTGCACCAATCACACTATACGGGGCCGGGGTCCTGCCCCGTCCTGTAATTAAAATCAACATGTGTCTCTGAAGCACTAAAATCTCCTTACCTAGTTCAAGAGTGAGCCTGTAAAGGGGCACTCAGCACATATAAGGACAAAACAGCCCTACGGAATTGGCCGAAGTCCAGACGGCAGAGCCTCGTTGCCCTGCAAGACTGCAGTCGCCGGGGTGTACGACGTGGAAGTGAAGTTAACACTTGTTCGTTAAGCAGGGTGCGAAATCATTGAAGACTGGTGTGGGGAGGAAGATATTAATCAAACACACACACACACAAATACATGTATACAATTATGAACATATTTATGTTATCTATTGTGACTGTTGATGAAGTGGCAACACGATAGTCATGGTTCTGCATATGAAATTATCCATAACAGGCTCAACTTTCATAAAGTCTGTGCGAGATGGGTCCCTAAAGAACTCACTGACGAGAACAAGCGAAATCGTGTGAGAATCTGTCAGCAATTATTGGACAGACATGCTAACGAAGGTGAAGCCTCTTTGAAACGAATCATCACTGGAGATGAAACATGGATCCATCACTTGGAACCTGAGAGCAAACGCCAGAGCATGGAATGGAAACATCCTGAATCTCCAGTGAAAAAAAAGTCAACCCTCAACACTCTGCAGGAAAAGTGATGCTCACACTTTTTTGGGACTCAGAAGGGGTAATTACGGAACATTATGTGGAAAAGGGGACAACAATAAACAGTGAACGATACAGTGATATGCTTTCGAACAAGTTGAAGCCTGCAATTCGAAGCAAACGACGAGGTCGATTGTCGGAAGGCATTCTTTTGTTGCATGACAACGCGCGTCCCCATTCCGCCGCCAACACCGCTCAAACTCTTCACAATCTGGGCTTCGAGGTGTTAGAGCATCCTGCATACAGTCCGGATCTCACCCCGACAGGTGAAGGAAGCGGTGCATACGTGGCTTGCTGCTCAACCGAAAAACTTTTATTCTCAGGGTATCGGAAAGCTTGTGGAACGTTCGACCAAGTGTATTGAAGTGCAGGGGGACTATGTTGGAAACTTATATCATTGTAAGTTTTCTATTGTTGCTGTGAAAAATAAAGAAAATGATTGCATTTACTTTTGACTGACCTAATATATATATATAAAAATGGATGTATGTGTGTATATAGGTGTTCCGGCATAACTCTCGAACGCCTGGAGCAATTTCAACCAAACTTGGTACAGATATGACTTACAATCTGGAAAGAAATACTGGGGGGTAAGATACCCCTGGCACACCTATGGGTGGAGGTGGAAGGGGGTGACACGTAAAAATTATAAAAAACGACCGATATTAGTGTGGAATCCATAGTTTTCGAGGTCGCTAAGATGAATAGTGACACTCCCAATACCGTTCAAATCCAAGTTCATTTTACACTATAATTAGAATTCATTATTTTCCTGTCTAATAGAAGATTGAGATAAATAAATTCCCGGGCAACGCCGGATTACTAAATATTAAAAAATACATTATTATTGAATACATATAAAGGAATTAATTTGTGTAAATATATATATGCTTTCTTGTTTTACTTTCATTGAGTGTATATTCTAATTGGTGTATATAAGAGAGAGAGACAAATAAAGAATTTCAACACTCACACTCATGCTACTAGGTTCTTTGATATTATCCTTAATAAAGTATATTTGTTGTCAAAACTAATTTCTTATCTTTTGTTGTTATAACAAAAACTCCTCCCCGGAAATTTTTGGTGGAGGGATTTTTTGAAACCAAGATTATTGACGGGGCAAATCCTTCCTGTCCCTCCCCCAGGATTTCGTACCCCGTGGTTAAGTGAAGTTTACATTTTTTGAAGAAGCTATTGAAATCATGAGACATTATGGCTGTTCCATCAACTGAAAGGAAGAGATGATAGCATCGCCAGTTAACTCTGGTTCAGAGTCCAGCGTGGAGGATCTTCTTTGTTATTTGTAGCTATATATATTAGTAATTTAAATCATGATTTTCACAGCTTCTTCATAATTTCTGAGACTAACTACAGTTGTAATAGTCAAAGCCAAAGATCCTTCAATAATCGCCAGACCACCAATAGCTCTATTTTGAAAAAAAAAACAATTCTAACTCACTTAATTTCAAAAGTAACTTTTATGTAACTCTGGGCCCCCCAGATGGCGCAGTGGTAGCGTCGTCACCTTGTAATCAAGGGGTCCCGGGTTCGATGCCCGGTGGAGACACATTAGTGGTTCGGATCCCACTTTAAACTGTAGGTCCAGTCTTGATTAGCCTTTCTGTGCATAGAGTGGACTTAAAGCACCATCTCAATCAACCCAGTAACTACGCTACCAAAGCAAGCGACCGTGAGCTTCCAAGCACTGGTCGGAACACATTCATTCATTGTCTTAGAATAACCCGGTTGCATAGCTTCAATCGGAATTCCGATGCAATTAAAAGTAAAATCGTACATGTAATGATTTCCGTTAAGGGAATGGAAAAACTAAATTTGCTGAATTCGGTCCTGGGAATTCTTTCCGGTGGGCGGAATTCCGATATTTCCGAGCTCATAAAGACACGGAATTACAATTACATTTCTCTGTGTCCAGAGAGAAAGAAATAAAGCGCCCAACTCCGGGATGAAATCAAGTTATTGGCCTTTTATAAGAATTCGGAGACGGAAAAATTTAAATCTTGTTCTGAAGCTATTTTTCCCTCACTTTTTCTTTTAATCTGGCAGATCGAAGAAGGTCTGGGATACTCAAGTACTCAAGTCATATCCCGGAGTCTCGTCCCCACCTTTTTTTCTTCTTCGCCTCTTGCACAAAGATCGATTTTTTTTTGTTTATGGACGTAATCAGCCGGCAGAGTACAGACGTTGCTTGTGCCGCAAAGGAGGGTGAATGTGCATACATGAAAGGGCCCGATTGAGGTTTTCTAAGGAGGCTTTGAAGTACACTCCCCCTCTCTCTTGGAATCGAATTTGCATTAGAGCCGATCAAGAAGTTTCCGGACTGGAAAAACAGGCTCGGAATAATCTTTTCGCATAGATGGCAGTGCGACAGGTCCAGACAAAGACAACTCTGTATTTATATCCGAAGGCACCATTTGAATTCATTATATTTTAAGTCAACTATATGCACAGATAGGCTAATCGGGACTAGAGCTGCAGTTTAAAAAGAGATTACAAGTACTGTAAAATGTGCCTCCAGCGGGTATCGAACCCCGAAAATCTTTATTATTAGGCCCCGAATTCACGATTATGGGTGGCTTAGCAGGAATGCGTTGAGGAGGCAACGTCCACACTCTCTAACGTTGACTACACTCTGTATCGGGAATCTACGGGGAATCAAGCCCGCGCAAAACGATAGATAAGGGGAGAAAGCGAGTGGGAGGAGCAAGGCGTGCGGGCTGCGGCAGATGGCTGGGAGCTGCAGCCGCGTTTTCCCCTCCAAGCATTCCCTTTCCCTCTCACGCGTTCAATTGCCGAGTCCTACTTGCGCAGATGAATTGTTTTAGTCCGCTTGCTCCAGAGTTTACGGGGACAGAGCGTAGTTCAAGGGTTAACACTTACTCCAAAGATGAAGCGAGCTGGTTCCCGCACACAACGTCAGGGCCTCCCCGATAGCGTAACGTCGTCGCCTTGTAATCAAGGGTCCTGGGTTCAATACCCGGTGGAAACACATGGACACTGGTTTGGATCCCACTTTAAACTGTAGATCCAGTCCCGATTAGCCTTTCTCTGCATAAAGTAAAATTGTCTTTATCTTTTTAGTGTTAACTACTGAACGCATAATTATAATTCATTAATTGTAATTCTTAATTACTTTGATGTGTGTGAATGAGTAAAATTGTTTTTATCTTTTTAGAGTGTTAATTACTGAAATATTTAGAAGTGAAAATGTAATGGAATTCTCATGTTATAGTACTAATTGTATTTTGTTTGTTTTATTGTACTAGATTTTGCGGGTTAAGTGGTAGAGCGACCACAGGCTGAACTTCGCCCATGCATAAGAATATCTAATTCTAATTCTAATTCTAAAGCATCAATTCAATATCACACACAATGTGACAGCCTCCAGATGTCTCTAGTCCAAGCGTCAATCCTTTATCCAAACAGATGTGCATTAGTAAAGCCTGGTTCTTCAAACATATACTGATGCTATTGCTGTACATGTACAGTCAGCGGCAATAAGAATGATACACCTTTATTCTGAAATACTCGGTTCTCTGCAACGCGTGTTACCTATACTTTGTCCCAGATAACTGTGGGGCAGGCAAACGAAAACAAGTCTCTGCGCAAGTAGTGACACGGGATGGCTCCACGTGAGAGGGAACGGAACTAAGTAATGTTATATGGTGCCGAAACCCGGGAATTGCGTCGAGGGGGAAAGCGACTGAAGTTACCAGCCTTCCCAGCAGCGTGTACAGCTTCGCTCTGGCCAATAGATTTCCTTCGCTTCTCTGACGCTATGCGCGGATCGCTTCACAGTTAGCTGGGACAGGGTATAACTCTACATCAATAAGTGGATTTTAATAGCAAATTTTCAATGGCAACTTCAACCACCGCCGTAGGGTTAGGCAACACACATAGCGTCTTGCAGGAAAGCGAGCATTTCAGGATTTAGGCGTCGGTATAATGAGTGCCTCTTCACTAATTTCATCATATCATCACTCATCCTCATCGTCGCGATTAGCCAAAAGTGTCAGAAAAGCTACGCTAAATAACTTGAATCAAATCTAGACAAGTTGATTGTTTAAAACATTAAACGAACATAGAAACAACCTACAATTCTGATTTAGTTTCACTGCAACATAAAACTATAACACACATTTATACAAGAGACCTCGGTTGCATTCTAACCGACACTATTTTGAAGAGGTCATACATTCGGATTAAACTCGAAAATAATCCCATTTAATTGCATGAAATCCCATAATTGGTTTTTGAAAAACCCGCGGAGCGTAAAGCTAAATTATTTGGCATTTACAACGGCTCAAGTACTCCCATCGTTACTAGGTGAGCGGAATTCGTATGCTTGCACCACGATAGCTGTTCAACACACTAATTGTCTCGCAGATGCTCCGGACCGAAAATTTCTCTGCGCCACACGTTTCTGAATGGCCCACTACGTAGGTAATGCAAAAACAGTTGAATGTCCAGCGGTTGAAGTGCGGAAACATTTAATTGGTCGAATGGCAAGGTCACCAACGCCATCTGTGCGTGGGATTGGTAATTGGATATTTGACTTCCGAAAACGGTCACGAATGTACGGTTGGAAAACGAGGATGCTTTTGTTACATATTCGTGTGCGCGTGTGTGTGTGTTGCGTCTGTGCGAATTAGGCTTGATTTATTAGCAGGAGCTTCGTTCAGTGTCAACGAACAACATGAAACAGCCGCGAAATAGAGTTGCGTTTGGTTTTAAACGTGTGGCGCCACAGTCGATCCAGTGATGTTCGCATTGAATTTAAGAATTGCAGCATCTGGATATATATAATCTGTGTCTACAAATCTTCTAGAAAATTTCAAGTTTTCAAGTTGAAATTAAATTTTCTGTGATGTCTAAATGCTTTAAATGTTATGTAAGAAAGGTTTGTTATTGAAATAACTATGAATTTAATATAAAAAGCTTGTACGTTGTAAATCTACATAATGCAATGGATGATATTCAGCGAACAACTTCCCCCATAAAAGTATCCTCTTCTTTTTCAATTCCAACTTCACAGAGTACAGGGTAAACATTTTTACAAATCTGAACGAGGTTCATATAATCGTATTGGATAACAAATTCGAAACGAATAACCTTTCTGAGATTATTCTATAGTATTTTGGCACCCAGCCTTACTGTAACCGGTTTCCGAAGTGTCGCCCGTTATAGACCGTTATGATAACAGCGAACACTTCCTGATCGGGCATCCTTGGGTATCAGCTAACGCAAACAAAATGCATTGTCAATGCATAGGTCTCACAACTTATTTACTGACAGTTTTATCAAAATACAGGGTGTTTCAAAATGATTTGAACGATAAAAACACGTTCCATGAACAATACAACATAATCACAGATCGAATATCCAGTGAAATACATTCAAACACATCCTTAATTATTTTGGGGGGGACGGTCCCAATAGTTCTAAATTCTTCCGCCAGGTGCCAGTCTTACCAGTTGTAAAATAGAGTCCCTTGACGTCATATACGAGTACTCGCGATCCATTCTCCTTATGGAGAGTTGAAATTTGCCTACAATATGGCGACGTCTACCAACAGCTGATTCTACTAGTGCGAAAAAGAATTCTGTAAGTTCATTTATTTAAGAGTTAGAATAATAATTATCACCGCAAATTTAAAAGGATTATTTCCTCATCAACGTAAATTTGTGAGTTTTTATGTAATACCGAATTCTATTACATGTTAGTGCAAAATATGTTTGTGATAAGCCAGCGCGAACTACGACATTCAAGAATTTGTGAGCCTAATAGATTGTTAAGGTTGATTACATGAATGTCGAACTTGTAATTACTAATTTTCCTTTATTGATTGATTGATTGATTTAGTTTATTTTACTTCGCGTTTTATGCCTCTTGGCTAATTTTCGAAGATGGGGATTACTGATGAAATGATGAAACTGATGAATGGATATTCACAAACAACCAAGCCCGAGCGGGATTCGAACCCGGGACCCTTGGCGTCGCAGCGCGATGTGCTAACCACTCGGCCACAGGGCCCGGCTAATTTTCCTTTATTTAGCACGAAAGAATATTGACTGAGATTTGTGCGTCCGTATTATTGTATATACGTTGCCGAAAATTCAATAGCTCGAAGTGTAAAGGACAGTATTTACTTTCTAGTCACAGTACAGCACATTCAGTAACTCTTTCAATATTATATTATGTTCCAGTATAAAAGCATTATGTGCACGATGATAAACATGAAGTGAAATAAATATATTGTCCATCAATGGAATGTTCAACTTCCTTCTATGTTTATGGACTCTTTCACAATTATATTGTGGATAACTTTATACCTTTACACTCAGTGTGAACAATGAACGTCATATTCTTTCTTTGTAAACTATTTCTGTGAAAACAGCAAGATCCTTAATTATTGCAATGGAATTGATGAACTACAAAAAAATGCGTACCTGTGTCAAATTTAACGTGTCTGTAGATGTAAAAGAATATTTAAGCAAGTTCATAAAGTGGAAATTTGCTACTTAAATACCTTGTACCCTTGCACAGTCAGTTAATATGATTTTCATGTAATCTACTTGCTTTATTTTCAACTATGAAAGAACAGGAGAGTGAGATATTATCTCAACTTTTTCTAAATGGAACAAGTACAATGGGAGAATATAATTAAAAACTTACATGTCAGTGAACATAAAGTTATAATATATGCTCAACAATTATCAATTTAATGGATTACTATACTATCAAATTTCTAATGTGGCTCAATCTTCTGATTATGAACACACACTTATTCTACATGAACGATTTCATACATGTCCATGTACAGTTAGAAGTCATTTTAATTTTACTGTCTTTTATGTTTTGGATTATGTATGTTATTCCTATTAATAATAATATATTTTGTTGATGAAATCATCTAATTATTCTCGTAGTTAATATTATTGCTCTAATGGCTCCTGTCGTTTATACGGATTAATGAAACCCACGTTGATATTTATTTATTTATTTAGCAAAAGATCCTTAACAGAACCAATAGTTCAAATTACAAAGGATCATATTAAAATATTTATAATAAAGATTAAATATACATTTTAAAAATTACAAGAATACAAAACTACAAAACAACAGAATTACAATATTACAAAATACAAAGCAAAAGATAAAAAAAATATAAAACATAAAAATGGCAGTAGGTATGTTACACAAAGTAACAGAACAAAATACAAACACAATATAGTACAATCACAACAGAGTACTGCTAAATACTTTCAGATACAAACATATTATACATCGCACAATAGACAATGAACACTAAGATTAATTACACAATTTGTACAAATATCAAATCTATATGATAGTAAATAAGGTATGACTTTAAATACATAGTATTGATAAAAATAATATAATACTTATATTACAATATATTCCTAATACTTATGCTATATTTTGAAACACAACTTGCATCATGTAGTGCCCTTAGATTTTTACCATTACCTGACTTGTCTACCGAAAGGGAATATAAATTGTAGAGACTTTATAACAAAAAATTCTAGTAGCCACTAACAATGGCAACATTCTCCTCATAGTACATGATGCCGACTGTGTCATTTGGCTTTTTGCTTCGGGTTTCCCAAATATTCTCAAAGAGTTTCCTTTTCCGTGTGATTGTACACTTTACAAATGATAGCTCGTTGGACTCGGAATGAAGTCCTCTTTCCAATTCTACAATACAAAATGAGGTTTCCATTTAAAATTTCACAGTTGCCCCCCGCCCCACCCCCAGGGGCCGAGGGGGTGGAATCAAGTGTGATATCATTGAATAGCTTTCTTTCACTTATTCAACACGTATTTTTTCGTTTTCCGTTTCGATGTGTATTTCTCACGATATGTGACCGTTCCGGGACTTTTGGACCACCCGGTATGAAATTATCTTGCATACGGAACTCGGACTCGTAAGTTGTTATTACGCTGTATTCAAATAGCAATTACATATGAACGCTGATAATTCATTACGAATGCAGAGTATGTTTCAAATGTAACTCGAAAAATAAATGTAGATTATGCAGAACGGTAAAGATTCTATTCAATTTTTATCAATATTATTTATGTATTTTCTAACGTTATGTAAAATTTTAAATGTTCTTGGAGGTGAAAGCACAATCTGAAACAACAAGAAAAACGATTAAGTTAGAAAACTAAATATTAAGCTTTTATAATCCGTTGTGTTTATTATTGTAAATGGATAACCCAATACTCGAATCCAGTGATATCACAGATGCTCGTGAGACATACACACACGCGCTACCACCATGGACTTGTAACTAAGAGGTTTCCGGTTCGATACCCGGTGGAGGCACATTGTGATTCGGATCCCACTTTTAACTGTAGGTCCAGTCCCGATTAGCCTATTTGTGCATGAAGTCGACTTAAACCTAAAGTTCTTACATGCATACACACACACACGTGCGTACGCACGCACACAGACAGACAGACAGGTACAGAACATTCGGTTCCAAAACTAAGAGGCAAGGAGAGTTAATTTTCTCTTGGTAGATAAGACAGGGTTGTTGAAGGTCCAGGAGCCGATAAATTCTAATGCGTTCGATTGGGTACAAGTTGCGTATTGTTTCATTGAAAAAAGGTCACTGGACCTATTTTAGTTGATCCAGAAAAAAATCCCTAGACCGTAAATTTAAATTAAGACGGAAAAGATTTCCTGGACCTAATTTAAATTCAGACGGAAGAAAGTTCATGTACCTAATTTAAATTCAGACGGAAAGAGGTTTCTGGACAGAATTTAAATACAGACGGAAAAAAGGTCCCTGGACCGTAAATTTCAAATCCGCCGAAATAGTTCCAGGACCGTATTTTCATTGATCCGGAAAAAAGGTTCCTCGACCGAATTTAAATTAGGCAGGAAAAAGGATCCTGGACCGAATTAAAATTCAGCCGGAGAAAAGTTCCTGTGTTATCATGGCTGTGTGATGCTTGGCATTGTCATGATGGAGTTTGATGACGTTACCTTGCAGCTCCGGTCTCTTGGTCTGAAGAGCACGTCGTAACTCCATCATGACAATGCCAAGCCTCACAGAGCCATGATGACACAGCAAAAAATCATTAAAATGGGATGGGAAGTCGTCCCTCAGCCTCCCAATAGTCCGGACTTGGCTATTTCGGATTTCTTCCTGTTTGGTCATCTGAAGTCACACCTACGAGGAAAAAAATTCGACAGTGACAAGGACCTCATTTCTTGTGTTAAACAATGGTGTAAAAGTCAGCCACTTGAATTTTACCAAAGTGAATTCAAGGCATGGAAAGAACGTTGGACGAGATGCGTCACAGCAGATGGAGGCTACATTGAGTGACATGGTCTTCTAGCCAAAGGATCAAAGTATGTTCACCTAAAATTTCATCATCAGATTGCAACTAATAAAAATATTATAACCATCTGTGCAAAACTTATTGAACGCTCTTTGTATATATATATATACAGTACTGTGCAAATTAATGCGGACAAAGAGAAAAAATATATATTTTTTCCATTTTTTACTCTTTCTTGGAGATGTAATTACACTTACACTAATATGAAATATGTCCTCCTTTGGCTGCTATTAGCTGCTTGATGCGGTTTGGCATTGATTGAACCAAATTTGAACACATAACTTTGATATCACTGTCATGAAACCACACGTGAATCACATTGGTAATGACCTTTTGCTTCGTTGAACAGTCCATTTTTGCAACACGTTTCTTCACAATACCCCATAAGTTTTCTATGGGGTTCATATCCGGTGAATTCCCTGGCCAATCTAGAATCGTTAAATTGTTGTCAGAAGCAAATTTACGTACAGACTTTGATGTGTGACAAGGGGCAAGGTCATGCTGAAAAATTTCTTGTCCGTCGTTAGTGGGATTTTGAATGAGTGGGACAATTCTGCGCCTCAATATGTCAATGTATTTTGCGGAATTCATCATTCCATCCACTGGTACGAGCCCTCCAGGTCCACTGCAAGTAAAGAATCCCCAAAACATTTGCTTGGGTGGGTGTTTGACTGTCTGAATGCAATGTTCAGGTCGTAAAGGTTCACCTGGACTTCGTCGCACAACAGATGCTTTGTAGCCATGCACTTCAAAGTGAGACTCATCTGAGAATATTACCTTCCTCCAATCAGCGACTGTCCATTTCTGGTATTTCTTAGCCCATTTTAGGCGTTTCGTCTTCATTTTAGCTGTCAACAATTGCTTTTTAACCGGTTTCCTGGATTTTCTTCCAACTTCAAGTAAGCGACGTCGAACAGTTGATGCGTCAATACTGATCCCAGCAGAAAGCAAATCACGTTGCAGGTCCACACTTGTTTTGTATGGGTGAATTTTACTGTTTCTTAGCAGTAACGTGTCACTTCTAGGTGTTGTTTTGCGTTTTCTACCACACTTTCCTTCTCGCTTTGGAGAAAAACTACCAGTTGCCCTGTAATTTCTGATAATTTTTGACACCGTTGATTTCCCAACACCAGCCTCTTCAGCAATTTGCCGCACAGTCATGGATGTGTTCTCACTCAGTGTAATAATTCTAGAACGTTTTCTGGGTGTTAATCCATAATAGAAACTCGTAGGAACACGGAGCCCAACAAAAGCGTGTTTACTACAGCCAAGCTCTCACAGAAGTCTGTTGGTTAATAATATTGGCATTGCACAACGACAACAATGAAACACCAACAACAATGCTTCAAACCTTGCAATTGTTGTAAACATTCTCAAGTACGCATCAAAATGTTAGCTGATACTACTAGTATAAATCTGTTACGTATTTATTCGATTATCTCACATAAAGAACTAAAAAAAAAAAATGTATATTTTTCTCTTTGTGCGCATTAATTTGCACAGTACCGTATATAGTGTGTGTGTGTGTGTGTGCGTGTTCGATTTGTAATTAATACACTTACGTTAGTCTTACACTTTGTAATTATATAACACTGCATATATTATAATGTTTTACTTTAATTTTTAAAACTGTAACTGTAGAACAATTGTATAATTTTTGTATATCATTTCTATCTTGTTAAATGTGTTAAAGGTTTCATCCTGGAATGGAATGTCTCACATTTATGTGTGTTTCCATTTCCAATACATTCGAATGAATACATATTCGTTTCAATGAAATTTACAAAATCACCTCTGACATTTTATGTTAAACAAGTGATATTATTTTTGTGCACGAGTGTGTTAGCCGATGCGTAGCAAAGTATTTTAGGAACAAAACATGAAAAAAAAAATCTTGTAGGACTAACTAATGAAAAATTTCTTTGTAATCGAAGATCATAATACCTCTTAAGGTGTGGTAATATTATAATGGGATTGAGATACGAAACTCTCGGATCCGGATCCAGATCTGGAACTTTTGGATCCGGATCCGTTTGGCCATCCCTAGTGAGGACAAGTGCCTACCTTCACTCCTACCTGAAATCATGCAACCAGTTCTGGGGGGCGTATGGTCAGCAAGACGAACCGCTAGAATTTGTTATAGTTTTTCTATGACCGGGTTACGCTACTCATTAGTAGCTCCCCGGTTTCCTCACCATGGTGACTATCCACCGGTCCTATATACATGCCGAAATCTCAGGAGAAAAGTTGTTACGCTTCACCTCCAGGAGACTCGAATCTGCGCTCGTCATATACAGTGGTGGCCAAAAGTCTGGAAAATCATCAATATTTTCAATTATTCATACTTTTTAATTCTCTCACACTTAATACAATTGATGAAATTTTACATTTTATTTTAAGATTACTTGAAGAAATATTTTGTAGCATGTCCTTTGTTTTTTAACACTTGCAATATCCGTTTGGGCATAGAGTGCGCCAAGCGTTGACAGTAATCTGGCGTGATTTCAGTTACCCATACTGCCTTGATTTTTTGTACCAGGTCATTGTATGACGTTAGGGACTTCTCCGAGACCTTCATCTTCATGATGGACTATGCACTTTCTATGATGTTTAGATCCTGGCGATGGATGGAGCAACTGGTAGCCGCGCGAAGTTAACCAGGATTTCACTTTCTTATTACTGGCAAGTAGCTCCATCTTGTTGAAAATAAGTACACTGATGAATGTCCATAACAGCTGGAAGCTTCTGTGGAAGGATCTGTAGATACATCTCTTCATTTATGGTAATGTTCCTTGGCATTATCCATTGTGATCCACGTTTTTTTGCGGAAATACAACCCCAGAGCATCACTTTTTCTGCTTGCTTCACAGTAGGGACGACATAACGTTGGTCATACCTTTTGTTTTTGGGGCATTTTACATATTTATTATGATGGAAAAACTGAGTAAATGTTGATTCATCAGAAAACATCACTGATTCCCACTCCTCATCTGTGAATTGAGAAGGTACAGTAACGACGACAAAATTTTATACTATCAGTGATATTTTTTTGTGATAGTTTCGGCTTCTTTGCTGCAGTGTAGGATTTCAGACCTACATCAAACAGTCTACATCTAATGGTTCGGCAACTCGGTTTGTTGATGTCTTCTGGAAGGTTTGATCTTATTTTAGCAGAAGTAGTTTTGGGAGATTGTTTGCATAATCTAACGATTGCTGTGTCTGGTCGATCAGACGTAACACGTGGCCTGCCATTTCGTGTGCGAGACTTGAATGAACCGATTTCTTGAATTCTATTCGGTGTTTTTGTGACAGTACTTGGAGCTATCTTGAATTGGGCTGCAATTTCGGATTTTGACTTACCCTCTTGATGCAATATGCTGATCTGGGCCCTGGTCTCTGGGCTCAGTTCAGATCCCTTTTTGCTTTTCGCCAACATTATTCCCGGAAACACAGGTGCAGGTGATGAAAATACACACTAGCTAACACACTAGCCTTAGTTTATATTTGTATAATAAACAAGAAGAGTTCAGAAAACACAGACACACAAAAAACTAAAAGGAAGTCTCTCCTTCCACTTTCAATTTTCAAATACCACTAACAAGTGTTAAGAATACAGCTGTACTGTACCTTCTCAATTCACAGATATACACTGTTTCGCGACAACAATTACTGGTATATATCAACCAACAATGTGCTCACAGTAACAACAAATGAAGCAAAAAATATTGCAAAAGAAACTTCAACAATGCTCTCAATAATATTCCTATAATATTGTTCGCTACATCAGAATAAATTTTGAAGTCATTGATAAAATTATATATAGTTCAAATGAGAAACCAAGCTTTGCAGAACAAGAAGAATTAGAAAAATATAATATTATTTACAGAAACCATTGATATAATATCCTGCCACTTGTATTAATGTATAGGCTAATAGAAAACAAAAGAATAGAAGGACACATAAAATTTATTTGTATGTGACAGCCAAAAATGAGATTTCTTAAAGCATTTTCCAGACTTTTGGCCACCACTGTGGTTACTAGCCCCATCTACACTTTTTGACACCAAGTGTAAGGCAGGTGCATCCCACGCTGTAGCAAGAATAGCGGTGTAGATTCATCAAATGCTCATCTGCTGATTTGAGCGTACATTTAATTGCTTAGCACTATGGAGCGGAAGTTGATGACCTATAGAATGTCCTTAAAAATGGGGAAAATGACGTAAAAAATGCAAAAAATATCATTAAATTTGTTAGTTTCGGGTTAAAAATTGAAATGAAAATGAAATTAAGCAAAATGCAATCTTGATTTTAAAAAAAGCACCAAATGATAGTACATGCACATTCAATTAAAATATGCAATGAGAATATCGAAAGGAAACAACCGATTAATTTTAAAACAATTTAATGAAAAAGCTCGTAAATTGCAATCCTGCAAGATATACATATATAGGCCTATGTTCACCTTGGTGGAAAGACTCAATATTACCAAAATGAAAGAAGTGACAAAATATGACGAAACAATACACCGAATATTGCGAAAAATGCCGAAAATTGGGGAAAATGACCTAATACCTGAAAATTGGCAAAAAATGAAAAAAAATGCACTTTAAAATTACCTTCTTTGGGATCTAGACGAAGTGTAATATTGTGTATATTTAATGGGCATTGTGTCAGAAATGTCAGAAAAAAGATGACATTTCATCAACTTCCGCTCCCTAGTTAGCACGCACCACATGATCATGCACCACACCGTACACCGCTCCAGAACGTAGTGCAAACGGTGCACACACCAAATACAATACAAATCGTATCGTACCCAAGGTATTGGGCAAGAAGTATAAAGTCTTAGGATAGCAGGAAGCAGAGAAAGGAATGCAGAATAAGCAATTAGGCAAACGTGAGGTGAGTGTTGGAATTGTCAGGAGGTGTGATCAGTTGGCAAGAATAGGAGAGAGAGTAAGGACTACGGATTGTGGGAGAGGAGCAAAGTGGGGAACGACTATTGGACGATGGTGTGTGACAAGAGACAAGTGATAGTTGAGAGGACAAGCTAGGAACAATCTCCATATATTTGTAAGGCAAGTAATATCCTTTCCTTAACCAATCCATATCGGTTCAGTCACGGAGAGTATAAAACCCATATCTAATCTAAGTCAATCTCTATCGCCATTCCTTTAAAAGGTAACCTCTTGCATTTGTCACATTTAGGCCAAGCGAGTGATAACCATCTGAGAGATGAATAACAAGTAACTACATCACCCAATTAAATCTAGAGGTTCTAGGTTCGATCCCAAACGCAGCATGGGAGTTGCGTTACGTGGTGGAGTCTGCTTAGGGCTTCTCATCAATGTTTTTGCAAATGTGATGAGAGAACACTGCAGTACGTGAAATACTGCGATTTTCATCTATTTCATTCCGAAATATGATGAAAATAATAGAGCCTTCTAGCTTTTATAATTATGTACGTGCGATATGGCGCCGGAATTTTCACTTGTTAGCGCTTCACGTTGTGTTAATTATCAATTGTTACCAAAGATCAAGAAAAGAAAGCAAAAGGTAGGCCTAGCAATATGCTACGCGGTAAGGCGCAAATAAATAAGAGTAGAGTTTTAACTAGGTTATTCGGCTATTGGCTTGTGAAAAGATGAGAATTAACACTAGGATGTTGCATAAAGGTTGGTTAAATATTTTAAAGATGTGTTCGGTACTGTCGTCACTCTGTTACGCGATTGTTGAACCTAACTTATCAAATTTCCGGGCGAGTAAACAATTGAATTGCTGATAATGTCCTGTCAAAGCCACGGGGGGATGAGAAAAGAAAACAAGCAACTTAGTGCTAATTTTAAGCTAATCAAGCATTTTTCCTGCGCATAGGCTAATCATAGAATTATGGCGCAATCTAGATTTATCCACCCCGACATTTTCAAAACTATCCAGTTTCAAGGTAACATTCACGAGGATGTATTAAAATTCATTGACAAATTTGAAAGTTTAGCTATTCTTAATGAGTGGAATGACTCAAAGAAAAGGCAAATGCTACCGGCATTTTTGGCTGATTCAGCATTGGAATGGTTCAATACTTGGAGTCGAACTCAGGAAGCACAGGATATAGATTTTGTAACTTTAAAAACTAAAATTGTGGAAGAATTTACGGAACCAGGTGACACTTTTCAATTAGAGGAACAAATCAGATTACGCTTCCATCAGGAAAATGAACCTGTTTCAAAATATGTGAGAGAAAAACAGTTATTGTTATTAAAATTAGATCCTGCCATGGACATTAGTGAGCAAATTAAGCAAATAAGCGGTGGTTTACAACCTAACTTTATGAAAGAAGTTTATAACAGGGAATATGATTCAGTGCATGAAATGTTACGAGACCTGAAACATGTTGAACAATTCAAATATCTTGTGAAAAGACGTAAAATTCTAGAAACTGAATGTGAGACAATGAAAGCTCTGTCATGTTCTGAATCGAGTCGAGCATACATGCCGACTCAGCAAGCTATCACGTTGCAGCGCACGGTCAATGGTCATGTTGACATAAGTTATTCTCATAACTGGCGCTTAAAATTAAACTTTGCTAATATAATCATATACCTTCTTCTGAAGAGTAACTATAAAATTCTAGTGATGTATTCGCTGAGCTAGTATTATTACATACTGCAAAAACTTTTGTGCCTAAAGCACATTATTAAATAATAAGTCTGCTTTTAATCTTTCATATTATTAGTGCTATTTTATTATAAATTATTATTATGTCACGCGAGTGGATTTAAAATATTAGACCTGTTTCACTTTAATAAATGCCGTAACTTAGAACAAACTTTGCAATATTTATATTTTAAGATTTTAAAACAATCTGCATTTTAAAGTTTTTAACGTTCGAAGCTACAACGTGCTAAGGATAAATATTCAACTGTCAAACGAAACATTGTTTCGGACAAAGAAAAAAAAATATAAAGATATACTAACAAAAAATATCTCGTTAATATGTGAGAAACGTCCACGCCGTGTGATGCTCTCCTAATTCTCTTCTAGTTATTCAAAATAAGTTGGCTGTGCCTAACTTTGCTTAAAGCATATAAGTATATGTATATCTGTGTACGGATTCATTCTCGTCACTACTGCTTACCTGTGAACGGACATCTCTCGTCACTGCAGCCTAATTATACATCTATTACTTCTCAACTAGAACTTTTAATTAATCGGGCGGTTTATATCCTAAATCACGGTACGAACATTGTACATGCGTGTTAAGGAATATAATTAGCGTTTCGTTTCTTTACATATTAACATGGATTAAAATTTTCAGGCAATGTATGCGTAAGTTAAGGTAACGTAAGGCAAGTGACTATCTCGTATAAACTTGACTATCTCCTTAATCTAAGCTCCCTTCATGAGGTGCTAGGAGACTTCAGTCATTAAGAATATAAATGAGTGGTCCTCGGGGCCTTATTCGTTCCCAAAACTATATATGTATAAAATGTAATATCCTCGTTGCAAAAGTCTTAGCAGTCATAGTTCAAGCATTCTAAATCCTTTACAAGTTACGGTCAGTTTTAAACAAATTTTAAATTAAACTTTTAAGAAATCTCAATTAATAATAATAATAATAACAATATATTGACTCAAACAAGCATCCTCTGTGCCATGACTCGTTAAAATGCACCATAGTGCCGATTGACTCTGACTCGGTGGCACTAATTTATTTTCCTCATTCATAAATAACTTTAAAATCCACTTTTAATCCACGTTATTAATTAATTAAAATGTTAAAGATAAAATCGTTTACTGTAGCTTACTGCATCCTCATAACCAACGTTGTAATAATTTTCGTATCCAAGATCATAAGATCATATAAAAAAAAATTTCTAAAATCACTGTCACTGCAAGAAATCTTGAAATCTAAATGCCTATTCCTTATTCCTTATTTAAAATTCTGGATGGTAAAATTTTCCCAGGTGGGAATTTGTCGTAACCATGGTACCGGGTTCGTGAGTGAACCACAGAGCTACCAGGAGCAGATTGATAGGGAATCGTCCACGGACGTCCCTGGGCCGGCCGCATTTTTGGCAAAATGGGCCTCCCTAAAATCCGACATCGAACCTTCCGCCACGCGGAATGCCGGACGCTCCTGATACCAAAGCGCCAGCCCGACGTGGGTAACCGCGACGGAGCTAGGGCGCAGGTTCCTCCGCATTTTACATTTCGCTGATTATCGACCCGATTATCGAGTTGCGTTACGAAATACACAACGTGAACACCAAATAAACGAAATAGACGCCTTACACTTTGTAACCAACTACACGCGTGAGTGCAAGGAGAGTCAAAAAGTGCATCGAACTAGTCAGGGCCATTTTAATCTTTATTCATGTATTCGTATCAGAAATGGCTTGAAATGATTTTAAAACATGAAACCTTCATTTATTCAGCCTGGAATTTTAAAACACAGGTACGTTTTACAGCAATTATCAACCTACTTGTAATAGGTATATCATAAAAAAACTGTTAACAAATCACCCCTCCCCCAATATTCCTCAAGAGCTGACGCTACTGAACATGGAACTTTTTGTTTCATCTGCTTCTGTTCAAATATACTATTTTCGTGTTATATTTATAGTGGTACAGAAATTAATAACCTAATAAATCTGCCTATTCTTCCTTTCAGATAATATCAGCACTCGCCTGCCATTTTTCGACACAGTAGAAAAATCTTGGAACATTCACAGAAAAGATGGTAATTGCAGCTTTGGTGCTGGCAACTGTGGCGCTACTGTCGTTCTCTTCAGCTGAGAATGCAGGTAGGTGACCATTTTGTTTTCTCATGCTTGAAATATTTGGCCTGCAGATTCCTTAAATTGGGATATTCAAAGCGTGACTTGTTCATTATACACAGTCCGACAATTAAAAAATGAGACTGATTTTATGTTTCCCCATGTGTGCATTCTACGTATCTGTGAAGTAACATGTTTGGGTCCATGATATGTAACCTGGCAACACCTCATGAACTTGCGATGGGCATGCTGGGAATTATGCCGCCATGTTGTAAGGGTGTCGTCACGTGATCGCCACGGAGTAGCGAATGAGCATCAAATTTCATGAAGGACATTCAGGAAACTGTTTGCGGGAATGAACATACGTATCTTAAATTCGATTGTAGTGGTGGACGAAACAGAATATTTTTGCTACGGTCCTCATACAAAACCACAAATCACATAATGGAAGTTGGTAAATTTAAGTTACAAGAAAATACAGCTTCAAAAATCAAATTTGAATACTATTGTGTAAGGTACTGCCACCTAGTAGGACAATGCTGTGTTTCTTATTACACCAAAGGCACTATTCATCATGAATTTGTCCCAGAGGGAGAAATTCTAATTGGATGTTACTATTGTAGTGCTACGAATGATTATGAAAGAGAACTGACTGTATCCGACTTCAGTATCTTGAGCCGGGCAGCTGGTTCCTGTTCCACAATAATGAATGGTGCATTCCTAGTTCAAAAACAAGTGAATGGCATAGGCGTGCGCAGCCCCTCTGATTAGGGGGGGGGGGGCAAAAGCCTTGATGAAAGTTCAGTCGGGAAAGAAAAATCTCATTTTATCTCAACCTTTAATTTTAAGTGCATTCATGGATATATATATATATTTATATATATAACATATTATTTAAATACATTACATAACCAATTCATCCGCCCCATAACAAACCAAATGCAAAAATGATATAAATTGTCTTTGAAATGTGCGCGTACCTTTTCCTCTAAAGTAAACTGTTATAACAGGAACCGTCTGAAGTACTTAGTTGTTGCTACTTGTCCCTCTGGTAATTCAAAATGTATTACAGAAAAGAAAGAAATTGCGAGCGAAGCGATCAAGAACATTTTTCGATCCAAATGTATATAAATTCAAAACAGTATTGATTTATAGCGTGCAAAGAAAATTATGGGATGCCATAGCATTCTCGTTTACAACTTTTTTCATTCGGATCGTTCGGCATAGAGGGACAACTCTCGCAGCTCCCTAGCTACTACTGGTCTGAACTTGACAAGACTGTAAGAAAAGCAGATATTGCGAGCGAAGATAACAAGAAAATTTTACGAAATGAATTTTTATTTGTATAAAATTTGAAGTCGAGGGGCAATTGCTCCTCTGTGCTCCCCTGCAGGTTCTCCTACCCGTCTGGAAGAAATAATGCAAGATAGACATGAAAACTAATTTCATCTTCAGTATTCTTTTGTCCTGCTACTCTTAGATTCTGCTAGACTTGCATTCTTTCACATCAATGTTTGCCCCCCTAGAATTGATTTCCGTCTAAGGTTGGGAAGTGGCAATGTCCCCCTGCCCCCTTCTGGTTGCGCCACTGAACGCTCTTCTCCCGTAGTTGCTTCGAACTTTCATCGGCTTGAAAATACTTCATTTTCTTTACGAGTATAATCTAATTAATAACAGCAATGAGATTCCTCTACACTAAATTTCTAAGTGAAAGTGTATAATAATATAGGGGCATGGAAAGTTTGGAACGGGGAGGCAAGCAAAGCCACATCTCCCCCTTCGAAAACGAATGTCAACCTAAAAGTATATATTTTGCACGTATAATTTGATTTCAGTTATAGTAATTTACATTAATTATTATGCGATAATTTCAAATTGAAGAGGTGTTTTTTGAGGGGGCAATATGCCCCGTTGTAAAAATATGCGAACCTTCGTGATTAGGGGAGCAACTGCCCCCCTTGCCCCCCGTGCGCACGCCTATGGTGAATGTGTTCAATCAACCTTCCTACTGCCAACTGTGATTGTTTCCTGTCATCGACTTGCACGCAACATTATGTGTGTAGGTCTGCTACACTTAATTTACACTCTGGCTCTAGAACCTGTAGAACAATGCGCACATAACGGTAGAGAAGCGGGCGGAGCAAAGGAATGCGCGCTGCTGAAACTAGCTGGTAGCTGCAACAGCGTTTTTCCCTTCACGCGTTCATTTTTCGTTCCTTCGCTCTAGAGATTCCCTGGACAGAGTGTAGTCGTTGTCATGCACGTAACCAGAGGGAGGGCTCTGGGGGCTGAAGCCCCCCCGACAAATATCTAATGAATACTGGTAATTAATTTTACTTCCTTACCAGGATTAAACTTCGTGTACAACAAGTTTTAATATACTGAAAAATTTATCTTCCGGGCTTCAACCTCCCCCCCCCAAACTTGTTAGCATTTAGATGGTGGCTGCTGATAAGGGATGAGCCCCTCCCGAAATAAAATTCTGGCTACGGACCTGGTCGTCGTGTTATACTAATGTGTGGTGGTGACATAGTCGAATATTTTTAGAGTGTGACTGCGTGAGCTTGTGTAAAACTGCAAAAAAATTGTGAAAGTATTTTATGCGATGTTTGTTTGTTTTAGTTTGGTTTTTAAGTTCACTTTATACACGGCAAGGCTAATTGGGACTGGACATAGAGTTTAAAGTGGAATCGGAACCACAGGGTATCGAATCCGGGACCTTCTGATTAGAAGGAGACTACGTTACCACTATATAATCGGGGTGGGAGTAGTATTCTATGCGAAAAGAGGCAGTTGGTAATTCTTCGCACTGAAGCACTGAATTTGTCTCTACAAAAGTTGTCATAACTTTGTTCACGATGACAATTACACCGACGACAATTAAGGCCGTTACTTGCGGTATGCTCCAGCCCGTCTCCCCCACGCAGGCAGCGCCGTCACATACACATGTTCCATACAAGACCATCCCGGCGTGCACACGTAAACTCTGCGGGTGACAGGTGTGCCGCAGTGCGTAACATGAAGCAGACGTAAAACGGAGACTCGCTGTCCGCAGGTCCGTGTAATAAAGTGGCCCGCGGGGGTCGTTAAGGGCGGGAGGGGGGGCCCGTGCCCCCTTCCGGAGGGTCGCCGCATACGCTCCGTCCCCAGGGACCAGGTGAGACGCGGAGAACGTCATTGGAGTGAAGCGCGATGCGGGTCCTGTTGCATCAATAAAACAGCACGCCGCCGTTTCCTGCCGAATTTCCCTCTCGCTTCCTCCGGCCTTGTCTGTTACGTACGGTTGTTACGTCGAGTGCTATGTCCCGCTGACGTCGCCTCTCGGTTGACTTTCTCTTGATCCATTACAAGGGCACGTTCGCCTCTGATGGATCAACGGCAGGTGACGTTGAGGCCTTTCCATGCGTTTCCTGAGTAGCGATGGTACCGAGGAAGACTGAACGAGGATGCTCATTTTGGTATCGTCTCCAGTTGCCAAAGTCTGGCTCTTTTTAACTCAAGTCTCCAATTGGAAGTGATTCTAACATGTTCTCGGTCTGGTCACTACTTATTACTGAAAGCTTCATTCTCGGTCTGGTCACAACTTATTAATAACTGTCTTGATCTCAGGTTGGCCACAACTTATTACTGAATGTTTCATTCTCGGTCTGGTCACAACTTATTATTCACTGTCTCGTTCTCGGGCTGGCCACGAAACTCGTATGACTACCATGCTAAAGGTCCCGGGTTCGATCCCCGGCCGGTTCAAATCCGGGAACTCTTGTAACGATGGAAGCGGCCCCGGCGCCCACCCAGCGTCGAATAACATGGGTACCTGGGAGTAACCCTAGGGGGTAAAGGCGGTCAGGGGCGTGATGCTGATCACATCACCCTTACTCACGACCGGATCAAGAAAGTGTGGGGCGTTACCGCCACACCACCTATACGCCTTCATGGCGTGATGCTATGCACAGGGGAGCACTTTATTCTCGGTCTGATCACGACTTATTAACGACTGTCTCTTTCTCCGGCTGGCCCACACTTATTAGTGAATGCATTCTCTGTCTGGTCACGACTTGTTACTGAATGCTTTATTCTCGGTCTGGTCACGACTTATTAACGACTGTCTCATTCCTGGTCTTGCGTTTATCTAAAGGGAGAAATAATTCAATATTAAATTATTTTGATATATCATACGAGACTGAAACAAGATGGATACTACGAGTTGGAGGATGAGGCGAGAAAGAAACAAACATTTTAAAACTTTGAAAAACTAAATATGCTGACCAACGCAGTAATTTATTTTATTAAAAACATAAACTAACGTAACGTTTCAACCTTCTAGCAAGGTCTTCTTCAGACTCTGTATCAAGTACAAAAGTAACCAGATACAACAAAAGGGCATTATATATACACGAACATTACTCCCTCCAGACTATTTAGAAAGTTGTTTGGAACTTTCTAGCAGATGACTTTCACTTTCCAACTTTACTTTCACCTAAAAGGCTAAACACAATTACTTCCATATAGAATGTGGTTGGACTTTTTAATCTCACGCTCTTTTCCCTTCATTTTTCTTCCTTCTCCTCTCCTCTTTTTCTCTTGTCCTTTCCACTCTTTCCAACATCTTCTTCCATTCTTTGTTTAACTTCAGTCCCCCATTCCAGTTCATTGTGTCTTCTTCGCCTTTCTTCTCTATTTCCTTGGCTTCCTTCCATTTTCTCACTAGCATTCTCTTCTCCCTTCCTATTTGCTTAGCCTCATCCCACTCTATGTCATGTCCTGTTTCTCTCGTGTGTTTAAATATTGCATTTCTCTCTTTCTTAAGTCGTACATCATCCCTATGTTGTTTCAACCTGTCTTTCAGCCTTTTTTTCCTTTCTCCTATGTACACACTCTGGGCAACTTTGGACGGCGCAGAAATGCGAAAACGAAAATAGTTATTAAAAAATCTACTTCTCCTAAACCTAATGTTGGTTTATTATGGTGGACAAAGGGGCGTGTCGAATACAAATTTCGTTTGTAAAATTTCGACCTACTTCTTCTTCTTACATTAACTTTCGTTACTGGGAGGCAAAATGTATAAATTTCACTTCCGCTAAGATTTCTATTATACGCAATAGGTACGACCATTAGTTCTCCAGCTAAGATTTTCATTTTCCGCGGCAAGTTTAAAACCGAGCGTTTGGAAAGTTCCTGTCCGTAGAGGCTAGCAGATGGGAGAGGCTCTTGCCCGCTTAAGATGGAGTTAGGTAACACACACGCATTGCGGTGAAGCGGACATTTCAGGGGCTAGGTTCCTTTTTCAATGCAGTTGACTGTACACTCAGCGGCAATAAAAATGAAACACCTACATCCTAAAATACCTACTTCGCTAGAATGCGTTACGTGTGTTGTCTAACTTCACGGCGATAAGCAAACTTTATATTTACAACGGAAAGTTCTGCTATCGGTGTAGAGTTATGCAGCACACATAACAAATTGCATTAGGATTTAGCTGTTCCATTTTTTTATTGCCTTTAAGTGTACATGCATGATTTGAAACCTAAAAGTAGAGAAATCTTAACAATGGTTATTGCTAGGGCTAGGATTATTATGACCTAAAAATCACCAAAATATGCAAAATAAAATATGAGCTTATGACCTAAAATTTTACAAAATATGCACTATAATTTTAAAAATATGCCCTTATAACTAGACTGTTTCAAACATCAATATCTAACATATGATGAGATATTTGCACATACGTATTTTTTTTAGTTCACTTTATGCGCCATGCGTTGAAATGCACAAAGAATTAATAATTTCTGTAAATTTTCAAATAAAAACGAAATAGATTTTGCTACAGTAAAAAACAAACACTTGAATTAACATTGGAGTAAGGACAAATCCACTTCGAAAATGACTGTTTATTGATAGAAAAAGCAAAAATATGCTGAATATGACCGAAAATCCATCAAAATATGCTCTATCACGTAAAAATGGCCAAATATTCCAAAATATGCCCTTAAAAAGCACCTTCATTTAATTAGCTTCTTCATAATATTAATTTCTATATGCTTAGGGAACACATTACCCTTATCAAAAATATGTAATAAAACATGAAAATCGTAGCTCTAGTTATTACACAGTTCGGCACGCTTTGAAAATGTGCTGATATTCTGTTAATTGAAGATTTATTGAAAATTTTAAACGTGTCCTGAGAAGCAAATGCCTCCGCGTCTTATTTAATCTTTCCTAGGTGTTCACTATGGCACAAGTTTGATGCGCATGAAATTAAAATTTTATAATATATTACCTCAGCCTATCCCACCTCTTTTGAAGTGCTGAAACTCTCAAGACTTTCGCGCTGAATTTTAATCGATTTACGATATTAACTGCCGCCTGGATATGAAAGTTAATTTCAGATGCAAGAAGTTCCTTCCACCTTGTATTAGAAAGAAATTTTTGCCCAATACTTTCCGTTACGGGTCATTAGACGTGGAATCAAGTTATTTAAACTGGAAGCGTTCGAGGATTCCAGACACGTTCGCGCAGGCTATCGTCAGGGAAGAACACTTATCACGTGATATTAACGTAAAGCTTGTGGTTATTCTTGTCTTAGTTCTGTCTTTTTCCCTGGTGCGGTGAGCTCGCTGGTGAGGGGTGTTTTCTAAGGTTGTTCTTGATGCAGTGAGACCGGAGGCCTCCCCAATGCACAGTGATCCAGAATGCCAAAAGAAGTGGACAAAAATAGATAATTTTTGCTTTTCGGTAAGGGGATAAAACATGAACACATCTCTGAACAACTACATCGAGCATGAAACTGCCAGACAAATTCTTTTCTCTAAATCGTTTATTTGTTCTTGTTTTCTGGCCTCAAAATTGCGGTTCGTGAAAATGGAATATTCTGACTATATTTTGTACTTATTTCTAAGACACGTTACAGCAATATTTTTTTCGCCGGGCAATAAAATTGTGTTACGTAGACACATAAAAAGAACCGACATTTGAATCATTATACAGGGGTACCCTAAAAGAACTAGACAGTTTAAACGCTTTATAAATTGAAATTTGTTTGTTACATCAGAAAGTATTTAGTACTGTTGTATAGAGAAAGTCTTCAAGTTTACGACCTCCGTTTCCGTTTGTCTTCGTGACGTCATCATCACCCTTGACGCACGTCTAGCAGTATGGCCTCTGTAGCCAGGTGAGAAGGCTTTTTGCGTGATTGGATTTGCAAAAACCAATTCTGTTATAACACCATTAAGCCTTGTTTCCATGGTATGAAAAACTCAATATGCTGACCAAGGCAGAAATTTATTTTATTATAAAACATAAACTAAACGTAACGTTTCAACCTTCTAGCAAGGTCTTCTTCAGACTCTGCACCAAGTACAAGGAGATCTTGCTACAAGGTTGAAACGTTACGTTATGTTTTATAATAAAATAAATTTTTTCCTTGGTCAGCATATTGAGTTTTTCAATTCTGTTAGTATCGTGGGGCCTCGTTTTAGAACACTGTATGGTAAGCAAGCACCCACAAGGCAGTCAATCTATGATTGGAGCAAGACATTTGAGGAAACTGGTTGTCTGTGCAAGGGAAAAAGTCGCGTTTGGGGAGAACTCTGGTATCTGTCAACTTACCACTGTAAAATTCAGGACGTACTCTTCAAACCATGTAAGTATTTCAGCCCTATTATTCGTAGCGTATCTCTCATTTTCGAATTACGCTTAGCCATGTAGCAGGCAGGAAACATCAAAGAATGTTTTAACTTCAGCATAAAGCATTTTCCAGTTATTGCAGAGGTAAAAAGTGGGGTGAAACCGAGAAATGTAGGAGAAGCTTAGGTGGACAGCATGCAAGTTGAATCTTGAACAGGACAGTCGGGGTTTTGGAGTTTGAGACGAGAGTTGTGGATTTTGGATTTGGGAAGGTTGTAATTTTGTCGACAGTCGATCATTATTATGGAAAGTTAACGTCAGTTCAAAAGTTTGTTCAGGAGAGAAGTTCAGAGACAGTTTTAAGATACTAACAACAGTGTGTGTGTGAGAGTTAACTTCGAAACTCTTATTGATCATCTCTTCGAGAACGAGACAGGTAATATGCTTTTTCTCTCATACGTCAACATTGCCAATGCAGTCTTAGGTCACTTTAACTTGAATATCTGTGAGTTCCCATTCATTTAAAAGGTTGTGTAGATTAAGTTTATCTAGGTACCTCCGCAGATGAAGCAAAGAGAGTGATTCCGAGCTACAGCTTCCCCCCAATGGTAAGATCCCCGAACCTGTAAGGTCCTTTATAAACTGTAGAGGCAGCCCCAGTGGCAGTAGCAGTGTAGTGGCCTTTTAAGGTTCTTTACGTATTAAAACTCTTCTTTCTGTAAAACCTTGAAAATTGTCTGTTTCTTTTAGGCTAACCCTGTATAATATTTTAATTTTTGACTTGAAAATACAAAAGTTGAGTTAACATAGCTTTCGCCGCTGTTTCCCGCGACGGATTCTAAAGCAAAGCTTACTTTCAAGTATTGTGAAAACGGTACGGGAGTTTTGCTACTTATGTCAAATTTAGCTTATATGTGAACGTGTGCTCTGCTGTTAATGGGTCAGCTGGCAACCCTGAATCAAACGTGATCACGTGTGTGCGTGCTGTGGAATGGAAGGTCCCTGATTTCGCTATCAGCTTATGCTTAATACATATAGCCAGTGCGGTATTTAAGAAATTTCCAGTGGGGGAAACTTCTTTTAACTGTCTAGTGACACTATGAGATGCACATATATATATACATACAAATACATAAATATATATCTTGTGGCCGCCAGAGGATAGAGGTTGCAGGGGATTTCTCATCAATTTTCAATGGTAAATGGGGTCACTCCACACTTCGTTTTATGTCAATCAACTTTAAAAAAAAAGCTTTGAACAAAACATATTTTCAATGATTGCTGAAAATTTTCAGATTTAAATTTGAGTCTTGACAGAAAGAAAATGTCCACTTTACGATCAGAACAGCTAATTGGGACTGGGCCTACAGTTTTTAAAATACGATTTTGATACATACCCCCACGAATTCTACTCTGGGACCTAACTTTTGGGGATCTGAATAGAACTTGGGCATAATTTTTTGGGGGTAGGGGCTGAATCCAAAAGTTTTCTTCCCCATAAAAAGAGCGCCCAATACTAATGCTCAATTACTGTACATTTACGAAATCATAAAATTTACTCATTAACTTGCTTCTTAGGTCCCAGGAGCTTAACACAAGTTCCATTAACTTGTTAATTCTGAAAATTGTTAGGCCGGCAAGTGCCCCCGCCTAGTTAACCCTAATTAATCTGGAACGCATTGAATACAAGATAATAGCGATTACCACTACTAGTATAAATCTAACGCCCATTATTGTGTTCGTAATTTCATGATTAATTGTTGTTACAGAACTGATCAAGGGAATGAAATCAATATCGATTCTTCTGTATTTTAGTAATGATATTTTATACATGTTTTAGCTTGCTACCAACTTGACAAGACATGCTGAAACCAAAAAATATTTCCAACAAATATCTCCACCTTCCAACTCTCAGTGATGCTGAAAGATTATGTATGTGTAACTTCATCACAGGATACGTCAAGCCATGACCGTGTAATTTTCCATTTGTTAAATTTTTCACGGGCAACCAACAATCAAGAGGATTGAATTTATTGTCTGAATTGTTGCTTCAAGTCCACTTTATGCACAGAAAAGCTAATCGGGACTGTACCTACAGTTTAAAGTGAAATGCGAACCACTATGTGCCTCCACCGGTTATCGAACCCGGGACCCCTTGATTACAAGGCGACGACACTACCACTGCGCCATCGGGGAGGGCACTAACAATCAAAAGGAACTGCCCCCCTTTATTACTGCTGCCTTCTTGTGTTGATACACTTGTAAATTTTCAGAACCGATCCTTTGATCAAAACACTCTACCGCCACCAGCTCAGTTCCAGGAATATAGCAGCGCTTGAGGCCTCATCTGTGTTCTACAAATGGAGCTTCCAGTTGTCAGACAGAAAAATGTTGCTATTGAATTGTGAAGTGAGAGAAAGTAACTGAATTGCCAATTATTTGATGTTCCCCCCAAATATCATTCCCCCTCCAGGGATAATATTTATCAAGCAGGGAGGGGGACACAAGTATCCTGCATATAGCAGTGGTGGTGTAACAGTGATTTATCAAATCATTCCCTAATACCTCCCCCAAAAAACTTTTATGAACACTCTCCCTAAAATTTTCCCCAAAGAGTCGCGCTGTGTAAATGTTACTCAGAAGCAAAATTATTTCGTAAGTCGGAATTATAATAATTACTTTATAGCATTTGATTAACAATACCTTTATTGGTTATACTAATTATTAGAGCCCGGAAGTTCAGGCATTTATTTTCGTTAAAATAGGCAGGCAAAAAGGCATTTATAATGTGGAGAATAGGCACTAAAAATTTAAAAAAAAGGCAAAATAAACCGAAAAAAGGCACATTTGGAAGTCGCGTACTTTTATCTATAATTTCTGGCAAAATGTTAAAATCTAAATTGGGAAGAGCATTTCAATTTTCTCCGTCTTGATTGCACATAACTAACAGTTGGGCTGAAAAGTTCGTAGGCTAACATAGTAAAAAATATTTTTTTGACAAAATTCGATTTTATTATTCAATACAGTTGCCTTCGAAGGCGATACAACGATTATAGGGGTCATACAATTTTTCGATGCCATTTTTATAGTACGATTTCTCTTTAGCCTCAAAATAGGCCTCAGTTTCGGCGATTACCTCTTCATCAGTGCTAAATTTCTTTCCAGCGAGCATTCTTTTAAGGTCTGCAAACAGGAAAAAGTCACTGGGGGCCAGATCTAGAGAATATGGTGGATGGGGAAGCAATTCGTAGTCTAATTCATATAATTTTGCCATCGTTTTCATTGATTTGTGACACGGTGCATTGTCTTGATGAAACAGCACGCGCGGCACCCATTTTGCACACAGCTTTCGCATGTTCAAATATTCATGCACAATATGTCCAACACATTCCTTTGATATTTTTAAAGTCTCAGCTATCTCGATCAACTTCACTTTACGATCATTTAAAATTATTTTGTGGACTTTTTTGATGTTTTCGTCGGTAACAGCCTCTTTGGGGCGTCCACTGCGTGCATCGTCTTCGATGCTCATTTCGCCTCGTTTAAATTTAGCAAACCACTTGATTTTCCTGGTGCAGAGTCCGAATAATGTTTATCAAGCCAAGCCTTGGCTTCAACAGTATTTTTTTTCGCCAAAAAGCAATGCTTCATTAACACACGAAATTCCTTTTTATCCATTTTTTCACAATAACAAAAGCTGCTTCACTCACAATGCTATATCTCACGAACTAATTATCTGGCAGCTGTGAAATTTATACACGTATCTTTTGAAGGTTAGTACTAAGTAAAAATCACATGGATTTAAATCTAGTAACGCCATCTATGAGTCAGCCTACGAACTTTTCAGCCCAACTGTTACAAGGTGCTTTTTAAGTTCTAAACGTTCATTGATAGTCGTCTGTCATAGAGAGTGTTTTTCATAACAGAAAATGATCTTTCTACTTCGACAGAAGTTATTGAAGCATACATAAAACAAGCTAATGTAGCTGGGCTCATTTCGGTAACAGCATTTTCACCTTTAAGAATATCACAAATTGTTTTCAATTGTTTCAACTCCTCATTTGCACTCACTACCCGTTTGCACTTTTCCGCAACAGCTGACCCCTTTTCTCCTGGCACTTCCATAATCTGCTGCATAGATTCCTCGTAGATTTTCATGGATGCTATAATTGTAATTGTCTCTGGCAATGCACCATAATGTGCAAAAATAAATTTGAATAGCACAGGAGCTTTTTCACTTCACGAATTGAAGCCGCTTCATTTTCTGGAAGAGCATCGATAACCTCACTGATTTTTTCAAGGTTGTTAGCATAATATATAGCTGCTGATATCCAGGTTCCCCATCTCGTCAAGACTGGTTGCTGAGATAAACTAAGCTCAATCGCAACTTCCTGGAATTTTCTTCTTCGAGAGGGAGATTTCAGAAATATCTTCTTTGTGTTCGAAATCAACCTGTCCACTTCAGCAGTCAATCATGCACAAGAAATGTTAACCGAAAGGCAATATCCTGACTCAGCATGAAATACTTTTTTCTCACACTTTTCTCCTTCAGCAATGTTGAAACATGCGTGAGTTCAATATTACTTAAATAAGGCGAAAATTATTCACATAATAAACGGAAGAAAAATAAATGCGAACAACGTTCTTTGGGAGAAGAATAATGTATATACCCTTTTTTCAAAAAAAAGATTGTCAAATTTCATTGAAAAAGGCAAAAAAAGGCATTATAATTAAAAATAGGCAGTGGGGTCCCAAATAGGCAAAATAGGCAAAATGAAAAGGCTTCCAAAACATTCGAAACAACATAAGAAACGTATATCCGGAAAAATTTTATCATTATATGCAGTAGATAAAAAGAGGCATTTTGCAAAACTTCCGGGCTCTACTAATTATACTACTTTTGAACATCTTCATTGTAGTTAACAATTGATAAAAATGAGGGAAAAAATGTTGAAATACAAACTTCAAACATAGGAGTACACTTACACAGGCGATGTTTCTACATGTGTCGCGTGTCGCTTCGGTCTGAAAGCTGCCTTGGACCGAAGAACCGATGTCGCTTTGGTGTGAAATCCCCGTATCGCTTGTCGCGTGCCGCATTGGTCTAATATCTCCTTGAGGAAACGGTGCAGTCAGAGCTTGTGTCCCTACGGTTCGAAAGGCTGCATTGATTACCGACTGCTCGCTTCTAAGCGACACTCGTGGTTTGTTGCCTCGATATGATATCTCTCAGGATATTATTTATATTCCAATAACATAGAAAAATAAACTCTAGTACACAATCCAACACCTGACGTCCAGAATCACATTGCGATGTTTCTTCTCGTATTGCGCATGCTATTTATTTATTTTATTTTTCTTTTCTTTCCAAATTTATGCTATTTCGTGACTTCAAATCACTCCACAAATATAAGTGTTTCCATCAATTCACTTACCGCATTTCAAGACAAACAAATCTACACAATATATTCCAAAAACTAAAAACTCAATATTCTGACCAAGGCAGAATTTATTTTAATTTAAAACATAAACTAAACGTTACGTTTCAACCTTCTAGCAAAGTCTTCTTCAGACTCTGTATCAAATACAAATGAAAATTTGTTACAGAGTCTGAAGAAGACCTTGCTAGAAGAAACGTATAACGTTTACTTTATGTTTTAAAATAAAATAAATTCTGCCTTGGTCAGCATATTGAGTTTTTGGTTATCATGGAAACAATGCTTCATGGTGTTATCCGAAAACTAACTAAGCCGAATTACATTCATAAGAAAATTAGTTGCGATACTGATCACACTGCCATCTATGTTGTCATCCGTCTCGTGAACCAGTTTCTTGGATCGTTTTCCACACTACGTATTCAAGGCGCTGTACCTCAAGAGGTGGTTCATAAGTTTGCCACATAGTGGCACCACTAACCAAGAAGTAATTTAGTGTAATCGTTTTGGTCTATAAGATAGTTTTGCCCTGGTCTGTCCTAAAGAACAACGTTGTCTTATTCAGAATGCAAAATCCCTTGAATAACAATCTGGTTTCTATTCGTGAATATAATAAAAATCAATGTGAAACAGCGTTAGTTGAAGTCATTGAATGAGTGTTTCTATTTGTTTTGCGAGCGCCAAAATTTTTTTTTGAGAAATTTACAAGCATCATACAGTTAGTTATGTGTAAATAGCATGCATAATGGTCAGAAAATTCACTATTTTATGCAACATCAGTGTGCTACTTCTACTTTCCAACATTACTAGTTCTGTAGCATTCACCACAGTGTAAGATATAAAATTGTTCTTTTATCAGATGGAAAGTAAAGCTGTCCCTGTTCTTTACGTAATTTACTTAAATTCTGTTTTACAAACTTGTTTTAATAGTTTGCACCAGGGGCGTATATTCTAGGCTAGCTAGGCTACCTGCGAAGCCTGAAGTCTAGATAATAAAATACTGGATAAAATCTATCAGAAATTGTAAATAAAGTTATTCATATCAGTGTGATGATGATGATCGTGATTCAGGAGTTGGCAACCTGATTTCCTATGAGTTGGCAACCTCATTTCCTATGAGTTGGCAACCTCATTTCTTACGAGTTGGTAAACTAGTTTCTATTCATAGCTTAGGACCACGTCACATAGTGAGATAGTCCAGATCTTGGACTCGGTATACGCCACTGGTTTGCACAATATATAATAATATATTAAAGCCTATTTTTTTGGTAAACCTGATGGTAAGAGACCTGTAGGAAGGTCAAGTCGAAGATGGAGGGTTAACGTTGAGATTGACCTAAGGGAAATCTGTATGGATGGAAAAGATTGGATTGATCTTGCCCAGGATAGGGACAGAAGAAGGCTTGTTTTGCTCCAGCCATAAACCTTCGAGTTTAAGAATGCTAGAGAGTAAGAAGTAATATTAAATCTAAATGTCTAAAAATTTAGAAAACAAGTTCGTTAAATGCGGTAACATAGAGAATATACAACTGTTTGGAAGTTAAGTTTTGAAATATGGAAAAGTCTAAAAATGTGTATGTTTCTGACAACCTGGTTAATTGACGAAGTAACTCCGTGTTTCAAAAGCGTAAACAACTGTCAAGATGATGTTTATTGAGCCAAGTAAGAGGAATTAGGAACTGGAAACTCGAATCTCCGATAAAAAGTAAAGCATTAAACTTTCCGACTCTCCTGGGAGATTCCACCATTAGCTTTCAACGCCAGACTTGATGTTGATTGAGGCAATGAATTCTCAAATCGAGAAATCCAACCATTGTCGACTCTGTCTTGTCTTTCGCAGAAGCTTAATCAGAGGCGGATTTATTTATGAGATGTACCTAGTTGGTTTTTGTTGCGCAATTTGCATTTAAATATCGTTTCGGCCACCGGAAAGAGAAGGGCCAATCACATCAATGGAAATCTTGTGCAATAAGTTCACTACGACAGTCAAAGTGATTTGCAGTTCTGTAAACTACTAAAAGCCTGTTAAAATTGTAGGCTAATGTAACAGTTCGTTGAACAATTTAAGCTGTTGACCAGTCAATATAGCGTTCATATCTGTAATAATTCCGTAAAAGCTGTGTTTTGATCAATTGTTAGACCACTGCTAGAAGTGCACACTCGCAAAATTCCTTCCCTCCCCAACTATGCGTAGACTCTCAGTTCCTGATCTATATAAACATAAATCTTTTTCCAGTCTTGATCCTCATTAGATGGGCTATGAAAAAGATTCTGCTTGCTCTTTCGCTAATGTCAGTTGTTTTCCGTAACTTACAAAATGAATTTTTTCTAGTACCTTTATCAAGTTTTTACCTTGTAACTTTTGAATAAATTAAGTGACAGGAAATTGTTTCAAATAAAAGTTGTAGCCTAATTTGTAATCTTCAAAACGATATAAACTTTGTAAGTTATGTATAATGTATGCTTTTGAAATGTGACTCCAAATGGGGGATAGTGCTAAAATGTGCAAATTGTTAGCATAGATACAGATGATATTGCTTTCAACTTCTATTCATAGATGGCAGTAAGTAAATATTTCTATACTACTATTATAATTACACATAAAGAAAGGACAAGTATAAATAAATAGGTTTATATGTTATTAGGTATACTATCACTTTTGTATACAGTCCTGGGAAATGTAGATTTTGGAGGGGTTAATCATAATTTGATGATGACACTGAAATGAGATCCTAGAACAAAAACGATAGAATTGAACTAGAAGTACTGTATCAGATTCTTGCATTATACTGTTCCACTATATATTGTTCTTGGCTGTTGCTACGGACCGGCCAAGAGGGACAAGTATTGGCACGCTATTAATATTTTTGTTTACAAATATTGACAGCCTTGTCCAGAATATGAATATTCAAGCTTTCCCCTCTTCGTTAGGCGTGTGAGTAACATCCATACTCATTGCGAGATTGAATATGGGTAGGTGGACCACCAACGCGACTAAGTATGTAATACAGTAAAATTTCTCAATAACGGACAGGCTTGGGGAAAAAATAAATGTCTGTTATTAAGAAGTGTCCGTTATTCAGAAAAAAGTGAAGGTTCTTACACAATAGGATAAGCATATTACAGTACGTGTTTTACGAACATAATGGTTTTTTCCTACATACGTGAAGGAACAAGATACAAAATACTACATACGGTGAATTTAAATTTACCAAAGTATCCCTACATACATTACAAATTTCAAAAAAGAAAATACATAGCAGAAGTGACTCACACTTCTGAAGATAACCACAAAGAATACTCCACTGTCTGGACTTTTAAAAAGAAATACCTTCGGTGTAACATGTAACAATGCGCGCTAGTTGGAAATACTGGCCATTGGTGTGTCGAATTCCAGGAAATGCGACCGTTTTCTTTCAGGATGTCCGTTATTAATAAGTTCCATTTGCTTTGGGGAGGTAGTTTTCAATGTCCGCGTCCGTTATTAAGAAGTAATGTTGCCATTAAACCCCATTATAACACCATTAAGCCTTGTTTCCATGATATGAAAAACTCAATATGCTGACCAAAGCAGTAATTTATTTTATTATAAAACATAAACTAAACGTAACGTTTCAACCTTCTAGCAAGGTCTTCTTCAGACTCTGCACCAAGTACAAATGTAACAAGGTACAAAAACAGGACGATATATATACACTAACATTACTCCCCTCCGATAAAGAGTCCAACCACATTCTAGATGGAAGAAAATATGTTTAGCCTTTTAGGTGAAAGTACAGTTGACAAGGGAAAGCCACCTGCTAGAATGTTCCAGAACAACGTTCTAATAGTCTGACGAGGAATTTAATATTGTCCGTAATTTAGAAGTGTTCGCTATTCAGAGGTGTTCTTTAGGAGAAGTTTTACTGTACAAAATTACGCGACTAACGATGGTTTAAGTTCATAATTAAATAATTCAGTTACAGAGTTCTTCCGTTCATGATTTTATGTTATTGCTGGATGAACCGATTCTGCAATACTTTTAGGCATTCTCTACACCAGCAGTTCTCAAACTTTTTCTTGTTGTACCCTGCAGTTGTAACTAAACAACTAATGTAGCCTCTCCTTAGGTTTTCTCCGAATAGTGGGTTTTGGGAATTTTTTTTGGGCTACCTGATTCTTGGGGCGTTTTAGATATGTTGGAGGCGTGTATCGCCAATAGAGCAAAATGGACGTTTATGATTTTATTGGGTGTTCTCATATTTACAATCTTTATGATTACTAGCAATGACAAAAATAAAAATGTGAAACATGTGTATGCTAGGAAGTATATAAAAAACTTTAATTTTCAAAAAAACAATTTCAGTTAATGGAAGAAAAAAGAGTATTGAACAAAAATAAGTTTGTAAACAAACTGTGAAGCACAATTTTGGAGTTTTTATTGTAAATCCTCAGAGTTTCTAGTGAGAAGGATATGCCTGCATAGCCTGGTTCAGTTTCTTGATGTCTGGTTGCGCACCTGAAACTTTCAAGCGGAAATTCTGCTCCAAATTTAGTCTGTTTCGGTACTTGTTTTCTTAGATACACCATGGATGAAAAATCACTCTCCGATCTGATTGCGTACTCCCTTCAAGTAGTACAGTCATGATAATAACTAGGGAGGGGATTTTAAGGTGCAGCACCTTTCCAAAAATATAGCTGTTTTCACATCGATCGTTTGAGATATGTATTTTAGGACATGAAATCAGGTAAAATGAACACACTTTGTTGCACCATTTCTCTATTAGCACATTTATCCCCTTTTTACCCCCTCTTTTATGCTCCCGCACCTTTTTCCTTAATTTTCTTTCATGTTTTGTTAAAACATTGGACAGAAAAATAAATGATTTTCAATCTTCTTGACCAGCTACATAATATCCTATAGTCTCATTTTGTAGAGCAGAACGAGAGCTATAAAATGGTATAATATAATCATTGCAGCCCCAATAGTTCCCAAGATAATGTAGCAAAACCCACGAGAGAAAACACAAACTTCAGGAAAACCTATTCGGCAGAACGACTGTTCTCTCTGCGGTCCGCGCGCATTATATATAGAAGGCGCAGAATAAAGAGAGTATTTTATCAGCACCATCTATTGAACCTTTTTGAAAACATTTTCAGAACATTTTTCCCCCGTTCCCGACCATACTTTTCCACCTAAAAATCTTTTCGCTAGTAATAACTCATTCAATTTGCACACTCAAGAGTAACCTTGTGATTTCCATAATGTGTTGAAGAGATAGAAAAATTTGGTCAAGTACTGAGCAACTCAATACAGAGTTCACACTCTTTCCAAACGTTTTGCTAGTCTCCACATAAGCTTTATTATTCCTAGACAGGCCTCAAATCAATTGCGCAAACTCAATAGCAAAGCAAATGCATTACTGCGGACGTGTTTGACAATTTCATGGAAATGTGTTTACTTTGGATGTGAATCATACACAGTGTTGGAAATGTTTTCAACAAATGAACACAGACGATCAATAGACAGGGAGAATGTTATTATCATGTCACGAAATATGATTACAATGATATTGTTATAACAGATAATGATAATATGGGATTTTGGTGAGTTTGTACACAGAATCAAAGTTGTAGCAGTACCTTTAACAGGAGTTGCATTATTATTATTATCTTCTTTGATTGAGGGGTGTAAGGGGGGTGACCTCTTTACAAGGCACACACAAGTGACAACCTCACTCCTACTTAGTACATCCCGATAACTGCAGTCATATGCAGGGCAACGACGCCCTGGCGTCTGGACCTGCGACCAGTATAATTCTCTGTAAGGCTGCGTTTTCCTGTTTTGACCTTACATGTGCTGAGTGTCCCTTTACAGCCTCAGCTTTTAATCTAGGAAAGGAGATTTTAGCCCTCAGATAGAGATGATGTTTTTAGTAACGATAAGTAGCTCGACCAGTATAATTTGATGTAATTTCCAATCTTTTTGACTGATTGATTGAGTGATGTGTTTGGGTTTATTTTATCTCGCTTTTCTCCCACTTTTGGCTAATCGTGAAGATGAGAATGGGCGACGATATGATGAAATTGATGAAGGTATTCTCATAAGGAACAACCATGCCCAGGCCGGGATTCGAACCCGGACACCTGGCCTCGTAGCACACTCCGTCACGGAGGCCGGCTATAACTACTTCCTTGGCTCCCTTTCTTCAATAGTCGAGACAGAGAATTCAATTGTTCTTCTGTCGTTCATTCTTTGACGAGTCTTTCAAACGACTGACATTGTCTTATTGCTTTCTGCAGTTCAAAAGCCTTCTCATGGAATTCTTTTCTGGATTTTCTCTTATCCTACTTCTTAGAATCTTCTTATTGATTTCTACCTCCTTATTTCTTGTACTTGTGAATATCCTTTCAAAGATCATTCTTTTCCAATGATTCCCTCACATGAATCCTTCCTGACTTCTGTCCTCTGCACTTCAACTGCTTATTCCTTGTTGTACATTTATCATTTCCTTTCTTCTAGAGCAGTGGTTTCCAACTTCAAAAGGTCCGAGGGCCAAAATTATATCCAGCAGTTGATTGGCGGGCCGCATTTTTGGGGGGGGGGATTAAAAATTACAAAAATTGTAAGTACTGAACCGAAAATGTAGTACTTTCGCATGATCTAAATTTCTAAAATCAGGCAATAAAAATAATGCATTCACAAATCAAAATTGTATAATTAGAATTTATTTATTAAAAACCCAATACTTATGAATAATAATCCTTCATAGCAAGTGTTCAATGTGAAAATTGAGGCCGATCTGCTTCTTTTATTAAAGTTGGAATGACCACTTGAATTTCTGTATTTGAAAGTCTCGGAAGGTGAAGCAGTGAAGAATCTGCCAGTCGGCTTCTGTAGCGGTTCTTGATGAACTTCATTGAAGAAAAAACACTTTCACACGTGTATGTGCTGCCGAACATCCATGTCATTCTTTGTCCAAAACTACGAAGGTTTGGAAAGCGTTCCTTTGAAAGGTATTTGAAAAACTCTGGCCCCTTTTCTTGCCTAGTTTGAAGGAAATCGCCTTGCAAATCACACAATTCAAGTTGGAGAGAAAAGCTTCTTGTTCTTCGATATTAACGCCAAGAGGATTGCTAAATAAATAGCTGGATGCTGCTTTTACGTTCTTCAAAATCTTTAAATCTGGACTCACACTCATCCATTATTTCTTTAATATTTACACTGAATTCTGAGAAGTCCAGTGTTTCTTCATCTCCTGCTAGTCGCCGACAGCTTGGAAAATGGACCAGGTTATTCCTCTCCAAAGCAACGTTGAAAATCTTCAGTTTATTACGAAACCCATTTATATTTCCCATTAAATCTGACACCAGCTGGTTTCTTCCCTGCAGATTCAAGTTCAGTTCGTTCAGATGACCTGTGATATCTGTTAGAAACGCCAGTTGTTTAAGGAAATTCATAAATAGAACGTATTTTAATAAAAATCCATAAAATTAATGTATTTTGGAAACTGGTTTCGCGGGCCGCCAGTTGGAAATCCCTGTTCTAGAGATAAAAATTCCTGTCGCCTGCCCATGGGACGGAGTGGTTAGATAAACGTGCTACGTAGCAAGAAGTTTGATGTTCAAACCTGGTCATGGCATACAGTTTGTCCCATCATCACTTCATTAGCTCATCTTCATCGTGGCTATTAACAGACACGCAAACTGACAGAAATATTAATTGAATAGGGGGCCAATATTTTCAATGGGCAAGGAATCGTTTTGCTCCTCTTCTTTTGGCAGATCTCTGTGGTTACCACACGCCGCTTTGGGTCTCAGGTTCTAATCCCGGTCTGGTCATTCTGGTTCCTTGTTAGTGTTCCTTCTTCAATTCCATCATAACATCCTCATCGTCGCTATTAGACAAAAGTGGCAGAAAAGCGGCTCTCAATATCAACTCTTCTTTTTGTTCCCTTTTCTTTTTGGGACCTTAGCTCTTAGAGCCCAGGGCAACAGTCCTCCTAGTCTCCCCTTTACAGGCACGGCTGTGCTGCCTTGCCTAACCTATTCGTGTACGCATACAGAAAATTAGATTGATTTGTTGTCTTAAGTCAACTTTAATCACGAAAATGCTAATCGGGACTGGACGTGAGATCCGAACCCACCGGGTATTGAACCCGGAACCCCTTGATTACAAGAAGACGACGTTACTACTACCACATCGGGGAGGCCCAGGTCGAGAGGGATCGACCAATGAACGCATGAGAGGGGAAGTGAGTGCATGGAGGGGAAAACGCGGCCGCAGCTACCAGCAGTTTGCAGCAACGCGCATTACTTTGCTCTGTCATTCTCTTTTTCTCCACCGTTATGCGCGGCACTTGTAACGACCCTGCGTGGTCGCCACATTTAACGACCCTGCGAGGTCGCAATATTATATTTTGTTAAGAAGGTATGGATGAAGAATGCATGCTAAATGTTTAAATGTGTTAACGGATCCACCTCTACGTTTATTAGTTTCCCTTATTATTATTTGACCCTTCGTGGTCGCTGTATTCTGTAAATGTTAACAGGTCCACCTCTACGTTTATTAACTTCGCTCATTATTAGACCCTGCGTGGTCGTTGTATTTGGTAAATGTTATCATTTATTGTCATTTACTCTGTTCAATTCGTTGCAAAGTCCTGCGAGGCTCATTATTAATTGTATTGTCTGAATGCACACAGTTTTAGTTTATATTGTCACGTGGAACTAGTGATTTTCCAACTAGTGTTTTCTTAATGTCACTTCTTGGATGTTTCTCAGTACGAAGGTTGCAATATGTAAAAAAATGAGTTAGCAACGCGTACTTGTGGTTACTATTTTCACCACCCATGCGCCACCGCGAGTATAAAGCCAGCGCAGCGAGGCCGAAGTTCAGTTGGCTTTCAGGTCGGCTCCCGATAAGATCTCTCTTACCAACGGACCTGGAAGAAGGATAACTCCGCTCTTGCGAGAGTCCAAGCATCCTAAGGAAGGAAGGAAGTTGCACTCCGCTCTTGCGAGAGGCCAAGCACCCAAGAGAAGTTGTCCTCCGCCTGCGGGCGAGAGAAGCCGCACTCCGCCTTCCAGCGAGAGAGGTTGAACTCTGCCTTTGGCAAGAGAACCCACTCCACTTTCGAGTGAGAGATACCCCACTCCGCTTATTGGCGAGAGAGAACAACTCCACTTTAGAGTGAGAGGACCCGCTCCGCTTCCTGCGAGAGGTTTCCTTCCCCTATCAACCTGCGGCACCCCGCCAGGGTAGTGTGGCGTTGGGTTTCCAGACAACCTACGGCGACCAGGCCCTAAATAAAATTAGGTCCCCATACTCCCCATTGGAGCCTCACTGCGAGGAATGAATTGGATGTTCCCTGCTCCCCCCTTATCTCTTCGAGTCTAAAGGTGGTACAGGTAAATGCACGTGAGTGGTAAGGGTAAAGGTAAAGACACGTGTGTAAGTGTGCTAACGGACATCCTTGTGATACGATTATAATAAACTGTTACATCTATATATATAAATCTGGTTTAGTCTTTCTTTACACCCAGCAAGCCCTGAGATATTTCTGAGTCTTTGTACTACGACTGAATCAGTTAGCACATATGGGTAAACTTTTGTCGACCACCCAACTGCAGTGTTTAGCGTGTTGAACGCAGCCAGTACCAGTACTCCTGCACTGTGGTGCTGAGCACTGCGTGGGTGGACGTTGCACACTGTTCCACAGATTCCCGATGCAGAATATAGGTATTTTTCTCAGGAATGTGAGTAGATTAGGCAGATCGGATTTTCAATTTTCACCGCTTTGCTTTGTGACACTGTGCACCGACCGTTGCGCCATGTCCTACGTCTGCGTGCCAAAAGTGAATCACGGGGCTATTCATTTGATTTCGACTCCAGCGCCACGTTAAGAGATGCAGTTCACTAATGAAATACTCATTTCTGTTTAAACTCGCACCAATTTCACGGTTCACTTCGCGACACCAAAAGCTTGTCGATTGTAAGTTCGCTTACTTCCTGCCCCCCGCAGAACAAATTCCTAACCACATTCGGCGTTGTCTGGCGGGATCACCGCCCTCTGGAGAAGGGAGTCAAATTACAAAGGACCGTGTCATGAAAGCTCACGGGCAGACCGACCATTAGCGGTCCGAAAAAGGAATCAGAGATTGCACAGCCAGAGGGTATGTAAATGACCTGGGGTGCTGTGCAGCGGTGAAAATATCGGAAACTAGTCCTTAAAAAGTTTCGCACGTGCTAATTTGTAGCCGCAGGAATGGATAATGGAACCAAATTTTGCAACTGACTCCATTATGTAATATGACGGTCGTCCAACTTTTATACGTGGGTTGGAAGTTTAATAGTGGCAGCAATGCTGTATACACGCCATGAAACGGAGCCGCTGCTTCTAACTTATACCACATTTTAGTTTGATACCTAACCTACCTCCAAGAAAATGGACTCTTCCTTCCAACGCTAGGCGCATGCGCAGTGACGAGAGGAATAGAGTATCGTTGGAGCTGGTGTAGACAGGAGTAGAACCCAACTAATGTGAAAGTTCTGGTGATTCTCGCCGTACCTCCAGAACAGACCGTCAATACGCAGTATTACTGTTCATTTTTCAGACATAACCTGCCACCTGCGTTGCGAAAGAAGAGGGGAGACTTTCTGCTGAATTCTCATAATTTTGCAGGACAATGCTTGGGCGCATGTAGCGGAACCTGTGTCTGATTTGTTAGCTGGATCGGACTGGCAAATGCTCTACCAGTCCCTGTGCCTTTGATTTGATCCCTAAGATGAAGTTTCCGAAATGTTCCCGAGATTCTTCAGGCAATAGACCGTTCCTCCATTCAAACCATCAAGAAAACAGGCAGTGCTACAGAAACACTACGACTTCCACGTCGCTGATAACGGTTGTACACAATGCTGGTGACTACATCGAAGGGCTGTAAACGTTTCATAGAGGTATCTCTTTTGTATGACTTGCGAATAAATAGTTGCAACCATTAAATTTCCAACCCACATACTAGGGTGTATCAAAAAGTAAGGTGAATTTTCGATTTATTGATAAACATGCATAGAAAAAAAAATATGAAACTGTAGTATGTTTGACACATGGTATCACACTAAAATTCGACATAGGAATCACTGCCTTCGTGGGCATATCGTGTGAGGTGGGTCAGGGAAATACAAATTCGGTGGTGTTTTTGCTCCTCCCTCCGATTTTTGGGCACCCAGCGCACACACAATTTCCTGAAGCCAAGTTGGTCATGGACGATACTCCTCACTGAACCATATGAGATGTTCAATGCATCAGCAATGTCATTCAACCTGACTGTTCAGTCTTCACGAATCATCGCATCCACGTCTCACACAGTGCTGTCGGTGATGGACGTTGCTGGTCTGCCACATCTGCCATAATCTGTCACACTACTCCTAACACTTGCAAATGAGTTACAACACACATACACTTGTTTCTGCGACATAACACTCTCTCCATACCTCCAACAATTCTCGATGAATTTCAGATGGTTTCTTTCCCTTGACCCATAAAAAAACGAATAACACTGCGCACCTCCTCCTTGGAGTAATGTTCAAGTAACGCTATCTTTGAATTGCTCTAGGTACCAGACAGGTTGACGTAGAAGACTGTAATTGACGTCAGATTTGCATCACCTTGGTATCTGAGATATACAAAAAAATTAATTGGCTACACAAAAAACTGTGGGTTCTACAGACAAATTCACCTTACTCTTTGATACAACATAGTATGTCCGTATGCAGAGATTGAAACAGAAAAATACAATTGGAATCACTGAGAAACAAGAATTCGAGAAATGAAAAGGCTGATAATTGTGGAAGAAGAAATGAAAGAAACAAGAGACAGTAAAACTAAGAAAGAGAGAGATGGGAATGAGAACAAGAGAGGTGTGAAAAAGAGAAAAAGCAAAAATAGAGAAAAAGTACAGAAGATAATGTAACAGGATGCGAATTAATGGGGATGAGGATGTGTAACGAGTGGACCACCCAGGCTACATTTTCTAATAGTTAATAGCTATAATAATAATAATAATAATAATAATAATAATAATAATAATAATAATAATAATAGTAACAATAATAAGGACTCCCTAGGGCGTGTAGGGTGTTGTAGGGTGTAACCCTCTGTAATGCACCCAATTGTCAATCTCATTTCCCCGTATACACCCCAGTATCAGCTTCTTGCAGACTAACGAGGCTCTGGCATCTTGACCTACGGCCAAGATAATCCTCTGTAGGGTTGTGTATTGTCCTGTATTTTGTCCTTATATATTCTGAGTGCCCCTTTACAGCCTCACCTGTAAACCCAGGTAAGAATAGCTTAGTTCACAGATAATTTTCTTTAGTTACGGTAAGAGGCCTGCACCCTATGATGTGACGGGTGCAAAATAGCCTAAATGCTGATGTTTATTCAAATGAAACAATCTTATTTGTTTCTGGAGCCAGCAAAGTCTTTAAATTGCACAATAAATATAAAAATATCAAAGCTAGAGGGAGGAAGACGGACAAAGAAACAGATGGTAGAGAGAGGGTGCAAAAAGATAGTGATATTTAGGAATAAAGGAGAGGGAAAGTACAGGAAGAGACAATCGATGTAAGAAAGAGAGAGAAAGTACAGCATCATAAGAGAATTAGTGAATATAGTAGGAGTGAGGGAAAGCAGAAGGAGAGAGAGAGAGAAACACGAACGATATGGACAAACCTTGAGTCTTCGATACTTGCTATTCAAACAAGTGGCGTTCCCTTGAGGGCAAAAGGGGGTGTGTGTTCATGGCGTTTACAAATGGTTGATTTCGTTTGTGTTTTAAATCCACTTTATGCACAACAAGGCTATTCGGGACTGGACCAACAGTTTAAAGCGGGATCCGAACCACTACGAAACCGAGACCCTTTGATTACAAGGCGACGATGCTACCACTGCGCCATCGGAGAGGCCCAACTTTTCTGAAACAAGGCTTAACATTTATTTTGCAAAGTTTGTGGATCGCTCATGCACAAATTTCATTGTGAACAATAAAATAATTCAGCTCATATTTGTGAACGTACGTTTTTTTTCAACTGAGAGACATGCACCATAAAAGAGAAACAATAAGTTTTCCATGCCGTTGCTCCTACAAGGAATAAAAAAGACAATGTTTCTCTCCATTTCAGTGGATTTTTTTTAACTTCCATATCGATTCTAGGAAGAGAATTACGGTAGGAGGGGAGAGAAGAACTGTTGTCCGGCGAGCAAAATGAAAGCTGGAATTGTATGGGAGACCATTAGATGCAGAAAGAGCGGGAACTCAATGGACATAGTAAATGGTACAGAAATATGAGTTTGTCGTTTTCGCGCGGGCTGCAAAAGGCACTTTATGAATCCTCAGAGTTGAGGCCATGTTCGTGCTTTGGAAAGCATCCAGGGCCAATTGCGTGAAAGTGCCTTGTTGCTTATAACTCGGTTACTATTTTGGCATTGGTAACTGCAACTGAAATTGATTTTTCGAGTTTGGATTTCGATTTAGTTACAGGTCCACGTGAAATTTTACCGCATTGAAGCTGATCTTCTTTGAGCTGTCTGTGCACGATAATCCTCGAAGTGCAACTAAGCACAACAGGAGTAATTCGAACCGATCTTCGTGGCGAAGTGGTTAGCACAGCGGTCTACGACGTCAGGACAGGGTTGTTGAAGGTCCAGGAATTTTAAATAAATTCAATTCCGGTCCAGGGAAGAAAATCGGGAAGCGTAAATGGGTTCTGGACCGTAAAGAACCTTTTATCTGTAAAGTGTTTCAATTCGGTCCAGGAACTTTTTTACGTATAAATTTATATACGGTCCAGGAACCTTTTTAAATGAAACAATACGAAACTTTAAATTATGTGAGAGAAAGTTCCTGCAGCGGAACCCATACAACACATTATAAGTTATTGGTTCCTGGACCTTAAACAACCCTGCGGCAGGAGTACCTGGTTCTAATTCTGGCGTAGACATGAGTGCTCTTTGTAAGTGTCCTTCCATCAGTTTTCTCATGACATCTCTCATCCTCATCTTCGCGATTAGCCAAGAGTGGCAGAAAAGCGAAGTAAAATAAGCCAAATCAATCAATCAGACAGCACAAGTAATTCGACATTGAAAGTGGTGAATGCTAGACCTTTCTTATGTTAAGACATCAATTCCAGTACAACGCAATTGGGTAAGATCACGATGTACATTAACTAACCTGAAGGTTTTTGGTTGGTAAGGTACTGTGGTTGTTTAGAAATTATTATGTGCGCTTTCCAGTGTAGGAAGTAACAGTTACTTTCTTGCAAGAGAAGTAACGTTATCAACAGTTAATTTTATAGTTATTTTACGGCACTTATTGTTAACTTGAAATTGTGTAACGTGTTGTTAGAGTCAAATTTTGCAATTATGCGTCATCTCTGGATGCTAAGGTGATATTATGTTTCGTGAGTTTGCCTCAGGCAAAGAAGCTAGGCTTCGTTGCATGCTGACGTTAGAACACCCACCCTTTATTTCGACATTTCTAATAGAACTCGATGATTTTAGTCTTCTGATTGATTTGCTTTATTTTACTTCGGTTCTTGTGCCACTTTTGGCTAATTCGCGAAGATGGGGATGAGTGATCACATGATGAAATTGATGAATGGACACTCACAAACGTACATACCTCAGCCGGGATTCCAACCCGGGACCCCTGTTCAATTTTCTGTTGTAACAATATACAGGGTTTCTATAAGTTAGTTATACAAAAGTAGCCGTTAATTGTGAGGAAAGTGTATGTGTAACAGAAAAGATTTATACATCAATAAATACAGCATATCTTCAAGTTTATTATCGCACGTTGTTAGTTTCAGACGCCGTCACTGGAGGCGTGAGCGTTTGTTTATCTTACACAAGTACCGACTTGGATTGGTCGTGGTGGAACGATTCCGTGGCCACCTCGTTTGCCTGATTGGCCCTCATGGATTTCTTTATCTGGGGTTACATTAAAGAACGTGTGTTTGTTCCCCCCCTTCCCAGTAACGCCGAGGTCGCCACGGACATTTATTGCCAGTCCCTCTACACCCCCAAAAAAACAAAACAACAATCCAAGGAATGGCGCCACACATCATCCCCCATAAAGGTGAAGTTCAAGCAAGCGACCTCCACCAAGAAACTCGTGCTCACCGTCTTCTGGAACAGGTTCAGGATGCTTCTGATTGAGTTTCTGCCGAATGGACAAACAGTTAATGCAGCCGTGTATTGCAACACTCTCAAGAAACTTCGCCGAGCAATTCAGAATAAACAACGAGGAATGCTGTCTTCCGGTATCATGTTGCTGCACGGCCACACACTGCAGCTGCCACACAGTCGCTCATTGACTCATTTGACTGGGAGTGGATGGACCACCCTCCGTATAGTCCGGATCTCACCCTTAGCGATTATCACCTATTCCCTCACTTAAAGACTTTCCTCGCTGGGAAGCAATTCAACAGCGCCAATGAAGCCAAACAGACAGTGACAGATTGGCTAGCTGACTTGGCGGCAGATTTCTTTGATGTGGGTCTACAAAAGCTCATCTACCGCTACGACAAGTGTCTCAACAAGTATGGAACTACGTTTAAAAGTAGCTGAATGTACATATGAACAGCCACAGAGGTAATTACATTTCTTCCTTTGCATGTTTTCATTTTATTTCAAAACGGAACCTAATTACAAAAATAAACATCTACTTTCTTCACAATTAACGGTTACTTTTGTATAACTAATTTACAGAAACCCTGTAAATACATGTATAAAGACTCATTTTAGGTACGGGAAATATCAATACAACAATTGTAAGCCATCATGAGATATAAAAATTCCAAAATATCATTTCTTTGATGTTTAAATGTTATGCAAAAGCACAAGGGCATATAGGGTTAGGTAACTACAAAATCTAGTGTTTGCAATTAAGGCAAAGTAACTTGAACAACGTTAACTCTATCGAGTAACTTACCCAACAATGATCTATTGTAAGACACGCCCATCAATCATAAGCTTCCGCTGTGGCAACGGCGGACGATATGCACAAAGGAAACGGGGAGGGGGAAAGGTTGAAACGCAATTTCTATCAGAGATGAGATGACCGCTTTCCAGATTGCAGATAGAACCCTATCTGAGTCCCAAATGAGATTCAACCCATGGGCAATGATAGATGGGGGCGCTGCGGGGGAGGATTGCATTGAAAATTTGCGATTCGGATATCTGAGAGGGGCATTACACGATAGCCGAGCTTTACATTGCAGGTAATGGGTATTCTGCTGATAAACTAAATTGCAAGATTTCTGCGTTTGATGTTCAAATGGTTGCAATAGCCGAAACTGGGAGATTAAAGACTCTCTGCAGGCTGCGATCTGCTACATTAGGAGTTTTTTTTAGGACGACAATTGTACGGAAATCAATTTGCGAAAAATAAGCCATATCCAGTTACTAAAACTTACTTTTCAGAGTTACTGTGTTAAGATTTATTGAAATTTACTTTCCGAACGTTATTCAGTTATATCATTATGAAAATATAATTCATTTTCAGGGTTCCAAGTAAGGTTTTGAGAAGTAATTCAGTTACTTTGTCTAAAATGTAACTCATTTACGTTCTACTACAGCAAGTGTTTCTATTTGAAACTTACTCTTCAAAGTAATTTAGTTAAAGTTGCTCTAAACAGTGTTTCAACCTCAATTTTCAAAAACGTAAGTCAGTTACTTCATCGAATAAGTAACTCACGGTTACTACAAACTCTGTTTGAAACTTACCCATCAAAAGTAACTCAAAAGTAACTCGCATGCCTTTGTCCATACATCATCGAACCAACGTTGAAGCATTCTTTTAAGGGACATTATTATTATCAATCGTCTTTAATTTGAAATCATTCCCTGAAATGCTACATGTCGTTGATATAAAGCGCTTTTTAAACAATATTATGGTTTTCACTATATAAGACAAGCCCAAGAACGTTTTCATATCTTTATTCAGTCCAAAGGTATACATAGTGTGGAAATTATTGTTTTCAAGACGTTAACTATTTCCGTGCACCCTGTGTATTGTTATACAGGGTGGCCATAAAAGGTGACCAAAAGGATTAAATAGTTAGTATTTTGATCACGTTTTGCGGCCACCCTGTACATAAGCAAAACTGCGTAACTATACATATTCAAGAGCTCAAATCCCCTCATCACTTTCATTTAATCATCACTCATATTCATCGTCGCGATGAGCCCAATTCGCAGAAAAGCGACGCTAAATAATAAAAACACAGAATATTAATTCATAATCCTCGCTTTATACTTCAAACAAAAATAAAAGTAATCGTAACTACCGTAAAAATGGGTTCCAAGATGTATAGATTTAGGTATGTCAACATTCTGTGACGTCATCACAATTACGCCAAAGACAACAAACATAATAACAATTCTATACTTAGTTCCAAATAAGAACAACACTTGTACTCGTCCATCGGGAATAGAACGTCATGTGTTGCAAATCCAGGCAAAAAAGTTTATTATGTCATGAATGACGTGCATATAATCCCTATTGTAAACCTACCAAGTGCTTCTCCAGCAAAACGCCAGTCGCTCTGCTGGGTATTATGCGACAAATTTAATTTCAGTAATGCCACCGATGTATAACCAGAGCCGTACGGGATATGTACAGATTCAATTTGCATGCCTTGGTCTGGATCAATGTTTAAATTGCGGTCACGTTCTATCAACGGCTCTGGTTGGGAAGTGCTAATCGAGCAATATGTTGTGATCCGACATGTATTCGACAAACAACAGAACTGGTTAGATTTGCATGAGAGATATGATATGGTTTACATTAATGGGATAATCAAAGCCATATATTAAAGTCATTTCTGGTTATTGTTACGTTAATCCACACGAATTGAATGAATGAGTTAAAAAATTTGGGTGCCTTGTCACGTATGGCCAATGTACACCCTTCAAAGTATGCGAGTATAAACCGGGTTAAAAATTTAAACATAAACATTGGTTCCCCCGGAACTTCCGGTTTATGTCAGTCCCCGTTGTTTGAAGTACAGTTCACAGGTATACAAAGAAAGAAATGCGTATTTGTTTTCATCAGTTGTGCGACGATAGCGCCACAGATTGGCGATATTCAAGAAAAATATTTGTTCAAGTTTTACCATGAAGAAGAAAGTGCTGTGATACGTTTAAAGTGTTCAACGATAGTTCGACTTGCATTGAATATTTTCAACCCCGAGGGTAGATGGCAGCACTAATTACACGTCTATCTCTTCTACAACCTTACATAATCTCATACGATTGTGTTCTCTTGCCAGCAGGCAGAGTCCAACTTCTCTCGCCCATAGGCTGAGTGCAACTAAGCTGCTAGCCAAGCTCTCGCCTTTATAAAGGGTCAGCGACGCTAGCGTAAGCGAGTGGAGGAAATACGAACTATAAAAAGTATATCCATCCTTAAATATTAACGATAAACAATATAAAAGTTAAATTACTCATATAATGTAGGAACTTATGAACATAGAGGTGGACCCGTCTTAACTTGTGACGAGCCGGGGTCGTTACAGATTGCTTCACAATAAAATAGTGATTTAATTAAGACTAAACCACATATATTTGTCTTGTGACGAGAAGGTGTTCATAAATTTCACCAATTAATATTTAATGTATGCTGTAGAGATATTTGTTCAAGTATATTCAGACATACAAGTTCTCTCATGTATTTATTCTCTCTATACTCTTTGGAAACCTATGAAGTGATACTTGAATGAATAAATGTTCTTTATCGAACCGTGCAACCATATGCTGAACAGCTGGCACCCTTTTTTCTTGCAAAAGAATCTCCATTTCGCCGTTTCATATTAACGTCCATAGAACCGTCAGCGTAACCGGATGTTCGAGGGGAACCAGTTGAGTGCGCATGCTCAGCAGTAGCTCCGCCTTTAACACCGTCTATAGTGTTTTCTTATCTAAAAGCTTTACCTTGGAGTTAAAAAAGTTGTGTAAAGAGCCCTTTGAGAAATGATGCAAGTGCAAGGTGGTAAAGGGGCCTTCACAGGGCAAACATAACACATTAAAAAGGTAAGAAGGCACTAAAAACTCCCTCAGGGGCAGTTTAAGAGACCAGCTCTTCTCAGAAAGCTAAAATAATTTGTTAATACACTATTATCATCTCCAACATGGAGGATTAACAGTTGGGAAGATTAGACGAGTAGATTAGCGACGAGATTTTAACCATGAACCTATATATTGCAGCCAAAAATAACAGAACTTTCGTGGCTTTCACCCATGCTCGATCCAATACTTATATAATAATAATTATTATACGAGGGCGGGCTGAAAAGTAATGCCTGCTATTCTTTGTCACACACGTTGAGAGTTCCTCAGCAGGGGTTTTCATTGTGAGCATGAACAGCCCAATGTCATACAGTACTGACGTTACACATTCATTGCTATAAAAAGCCTTCATTCTCTGATGAATGTCAATTGGGGGACACATTTTCTGCAGCTAGAAACTCTGTCACCACACGCAGTTTCAGGTGTACTGACATAGTATGGTTACATGCTGCCATTTTCCTCGCTCTAGTTCAGCAACCCCTGGTGATAGAAGTTTGAAACTTGGAATGGAGAAGGGGGGAAGTCTGAAGAGTACAATGCATGGTTGCTCAAAATTCAAAATGTCTTTACACCGTCACAAAAAAATAGGAGGCATTACTTTTCAACCCGCCCTCGTAATAACCCGTCGAGCAACAGCCTTGAGGGCCAGGGCTACGTAACCACCGAATGCCGGCCTCACTCTAATATACCTCAGCAGAGGTGGGCGGTTATCCAACCAGTTGTGGGGTGACTCATTCTTAGCTCCACAATTTCCTCACGATGGTCCCTTACCCTGCCCGAAACCTCAGGAGAGAAGTTGTTACGCTTCCTCCAGAAGACTCGAACCAGCGCGCGTTCCGTATCCTCAAACTAAAGCCTTGACGCCTTGACGCCTTACACCGCACGACCAGCCTGCGGGACGATCCTATACTTAATAGTATTAAATGCAGGCATGTTTTTTACAGGACTGAATACAGGCTAAATCTATATACTAGTAGACTGCCATGGGGGTAAGTGGTGAGCATGACGTGCTAGGAAGCCAGAGGTTGGAAGTTTGAACTCTTGTCAAGGGCGGGGGAATAAAACAGCTTGTCCAATGCAAAGGGAATTCTAGAGCAATTATAAAGGAAATTTCAGTGTGAGCCAATAATAGCACTGGAAAGAGAACGGCCAGAAGTAAAAGTGGATGGGTCGTGGGTGCACTGTGTTTCGAAGAATGAAACCTGTCTTGCACAAGTTTCAGGAATTCCAAAGGTTTGCAACTCCTGTTCGATTGGCTCTAAGAAGGGCTCTCTCTGCAACCCTCCTTGTTCTCTTCTTGTCACGATCTGAATGACAGAAAATGAGTTATCAATTCTGAATGGTTTCTGAAATTGAATTAATCCAACATGCTATACGTTTACGGGGTGAGTTGAACTCTAACTCCACTTGAAATATGACCATGATTGCAGCGCGTTATTCCGATCACACATTACAAGATGGCAGAATGGCTTGTAGATTTTTAGCAACTCCTCTAATGTTCAGTTGCCAGAAAGCTCTAGAACAGTATGCTCCGTCGCTTCCTTCAGTAGACGTGTTCGCCACTCTCTTCAGAGTAGTCGTTAGATCTTCCCCTGTCAAGCAGACTAAAAGGCACGTGCAAGCGAATGAATTCTTAAAATGGATGGTAGTTATTTGATTACTACTTTAAATTTTGCATTCTATATTTAGTATTTTGTATATTATATATTTTGTATTTTGTATGCAATATTCAGTGCGTTAAGAGACTTGTATGTATGAGTGTGTGTGTGTGTGGATGGACATATGTGGAATGATGTACTTTGTGTTTAATATACTAATGTAATCTTGACAATCTTGATATTGACAATGTTGAGTGGAAGTGACTTTGTACGGTCTTAACTCCGCCATTTAAAACAGAACGTTAATAAAGAAATAAATAGTACATGTAAGAAACTTTGTGGTTAACGGTAGGTGAATTTAGCCGTCTACATAAAGTCATCGAATATACTGTCTGTAGTGAAGTTGAAGAAAATCATATCATGAAATTAATCCTCTGTATTAAGACATACTCACTGTTTATAGGCTTAAGTAAAACCCTTCTCTTGCATATGGAGATGTCAGTCTTTAAACTCCAGACACGTTTATCCACAACCTAACTCATTCTCATGGCAACAGAAGGTTCCGCCATATATCATGAGACAAATCTAAAGAGGCGTTTCCGAAATTCCTTCTGCCCTTCTCGGCCAGCGTGACGTCAACATTCTGTATTCACCTCCGAAGGAAGATGTGACGCGGGGGAGAGACATCTCGGGTATCCATGGAGACGGAAAAGAAAATAAGATGCGTCCCCCAGTCCCTGAGGAGGATGCTGTGGAATATAATGGCTAGAGGAACAAAAAAAAGAAAAGGAAGACCACGCAGAAAGGCTTTCACAGGATCGATCCCAAAGTCTTCAGAATAGAGCGACGTGGACGTGACTCGGAGGAAAACACCTTGAGCGACGTTGGATTCCAAACACCATTGTGGCAGCGGTGAAGGGTTGTGTTCGGGGAGCACTGGAGGAGAAACCTTTGGATGTGGGAAGGGGATTATATGGTGCATGCGAGGCGGCTTCTATGGTGACCGATCCATCAGAACGACGGTGAAAATTTCTCATACAATTCGGCTTAGGAGAAGAATGGCGGCTTAGTCCAACCTTTTGGTCTGCTTCTCTTTTCAATTTCTCTTCGGAGGAAGAGATATGTAAAAGAGCTTCAGTGGAAGTGACCAGGGATGAGTGACGGCTTTATGCGTGGGTTGGAAATTTGGCAACACTGCTGTATATACGCCATGAAAGTGCTTCTCGCTTATACCACATGTTAGTTTGATACCTAAGCTACCTCCCAGTAAATAGATTCTTCCATCCAACACGAGGCGCATGCGCAGTGACGAGAGGAATAGAGTATCGTTGGAGCTGGTGGTCTAAAGTTGTGTAGTCAGAAGTAGAACTCCACTAATGTGAAAGTTCTGCTGATTCTCGCCGTACCTCCAGAACAGACCGTCAATACGCAGTATTACTGTTCATTTTTCAAACATAACCTGCCACCTGCGTTGCGAAAGAAGAGGGGAGACTTTCTGCTGAAACCTCCCATCATTTTGCAGGACAATGCTTGGGCGCATGTAGCGCAACCTGTGGCTGATTTGTTAGCTCGATGGAGCTTGCATAAGCTCTACCAGCCTCTGTGACTGTGTTTTGATCCCTAAGATGAAGCTTCCGAACTGTTCCCGAGATTCTTCAGGAAATAGACACTCCATTCAAAACATCAACAGAACAGGCGCTGCTACAACAACGACTTCCACATCGCTGGCAACGGTTGTAGACAATGCTGGTGACTACATCAAAGGGCTGTAAAAGTTGCACAGAGGTATCTCTTTTGTATCATTTGAGAATAAATAGTCGGGACTATTAAATTTCCTACCCACGTATGTATCCACATGGGGTAAATGAAAAGATATCTGATACCTTGTACGCACGATGACATTGAAACGCCTGCTATGAATATTTAAGGAGTTACAGCTTTGAGTAAGTGCAGTCAACACAAACAAACTCTGAGCCTTAGCAGCGGGTCATGAGAAGATAAAATAAGTCTCTAAGGCTGTGATTTGGAATATACAGGGTGGCTCATATTATATCTACCAATTTGAGTTGGCAACCCTGCCAGCATGTACGCGCGCAAGTGTGGCATACCTATAACCGTGTAGAGTTGGGAGTCAGGCAATTGGAGCGTTGGTGGTCGGTGGAAGCCTTTATCCAAACAGACACCGGACACTGCACTTGTTCCAGAGACACACAGCATTCTGAGGTGGGTTAGACAATGGACCACGGGTAATATTGTGACCGTCAGTCGCCGTGAAACGCGCTAGTCCACAGGACATGTTGAGACGCTTGCCTAGAAAGCTTTTCCGCATCGCCTCGAAGAGTGATTCAAGCAGAAGGATGAAATTTAGAGGGCGTTATTTTCAAGGAGCACTGATGTCTGCATTGTCCACACTGTATTAAATGCCTGTGTGTATATATTTTTTAATTTCATAACCATATGAAGTTACTACAAGCGCTCACCCTCTTTCCGTTGTCATTTAAAGTTGGTACATACAATATACACCACCCTGTATTTACATGTCACATTTAGTTTTTCGACTTTTGGAACATTCTGTTACACAGCTGATATTAGTACAGAGCATTCCCTGACATTCGCTACGAGACTCGGCGGCAAGCGGCCCGGCGTCAGCGCTTGTCTTTCCCGGTGAACGGGGTCCGCGAGAGTCGCACGCCACAGTGTGTTTTTTTCGCTCTCCCTGCCTTCGCTCTCTCTCCCTTTCTGTTGACGTTGCAGACTGACGCCAGTATAATCCTCCCTCGGAAGATGTGTTGTGTCGTGTCCGTGTGTTGAAGATTGTTGCTTAATATGGCACCACAAAAGTTTACATTACAACAAAGGATTTATCTTGTCGAGTGTTACTTCGGAAAGAGGAATTGTGGAGAAGTGCGACGACGTTTTGCAACGAAATATCCTGGTGTTCCCGTTCCACATAGGACCACTATATTAAACCTCGTAAAAAGGTTTTGAGTAACAGGGTCAGTTCTGAATAAAAGTGGAAAGAAAAATGAGGAAATCTAAAAAATGAAATATACAAAGACAATCCGCACACCATCCGTGAGTTAAAAGAGAATATTGTACGAGAAATCGGGAGAATTACAGTAGACGAACTGCACGTGTAAATGCCAATTTCCTTCGGAGATGCCAGGAATGTGTTGCACCAGAGGGACATCATTTTCAACACCTTCTGTAGTCAAGCTGAGGAAACAATATGAAAACTGTAATTTTAATAGCCGACTCTAGCGACTGTCGCGGACCCCGTTTACCGGGAAAGACAAGCCCTGATGCCGGGTCGCTTGCCGCCGAGTCTCGTAGCGAATGTCAGGGAATGCTCTGTAATTAATAATCCATGGCGCAACAGCCAGTGCCTAACTACCGACTACAGGCCTCACTCCCGAGGTGGAAGATCATCCAACCAGTTACGGGATGACGTGTGGTCAGCACGACGAACCCCAGTCGTTATTTTAGGTTTTCGTGAACGGATTACGCTACTCATTCGTAGCTCCGCAATTTTCTCACGATTGTGGGTCCCATACGCAGGCTTCAGAGGGCCCCAGACAGCACGGCCACGGTGTGGGACATCTGTTAGTAATTAGTAGGGACACAAATTTATGGTAAATAAAAACTGAGGAGAGCGGTAAATAAAATGTTACATCAGCGGTATATACCAGCGGTGAAAAGAAAAATGGCTCACACTTTTTCATCATGAGAGGAAACAACATACAAAAGAGCTATTAATTGATAAACTACTTCATTTTTATATACTGTACACATACACAACTACTTAGCTGTCCAACCAAAAAGAAAACATCAACACAAAATCACTTCATTTCTAAATTGCATATCTCAAGTGATTTATTCATTGTATGTATTTAAAGGATATCCTTGCTGTCCAACAAATAAAATAATCACTACTGCACATACACAAACACATGTTGAAAATCACATGATGATAAACAAAATTCATTCATGACTGGACACAAATGACACCATTCTTTCCTTTGATGTACGGGAATAGACTAATCTTATCGCTGCTACAGCTAGAATGAATGAAAGTGGAAGTTGAGTCGACATTCGGGGGAAGAAAGGAATGCAGCTTGACAGGGAGCGAAGTTTTCGAACTGAGATTATGTGCCTGGGAAATCCCAATTTGCAGCGTCTTCCTGATGTGATCGAAGATAAAACGTTCTCCAGCTGCAAGTGGTAGGTAGGAATCTTAAGCAAACGTTTCGTTACAAATCGACAGTTTGCGCGCACAACCTCGATTGCCGGTTTTTGCGTGTTTTTTTACTTAATTTGATGATATTTCACGGGTATTTCTCGAAAAAGCGTTCATTTCGTGGAAAAGCACACATTTCGTATTACTTCGCGAATAAAACTCATGCATATTTCATCATTGGGGGTGTAGTTACGTACAGAATGTTCAAAATTGCATATTTTTTTCACATTTCGCGATTTCGCGCATCGCAAAAATTCTATGTCCCTAGTAATTAGTAAAGTTTAATTTGATGCTTTATATATTTGGGGGAAAAGGGGATGAGGGGGTGGATTTCCCTATCCCTGAAAGTATCAGTAGATAGTGCGCTATTCTTGCCACGAGAATAGAACACATATAGGAAAATATGCAGGCAACATTTTGAAGCCTCACAGTCCCGGCGTAGCCTACGTAGGGTGTGACGAAGTTAATTCCGTAAAGAAAATGCTCTTTTTTACACTCGTCTTATTTTTCCACTTGATAAATGAAAATTGTTTCTTTGCGACCGTATGCTTACAACGTAATCTCTACTGAACAGAATAAGCTCAAATTTCTAACTCTAGAATTCGTAGTTGTTAGAGTTGGTGGTTGGTTGAGTTGGTGTTTTAAGTTCATTTTATGCGCAGTATGGCTAATAGGGACCGGGCCTACAGTTTAAAGTGAGACCCGAACCACTATGTGCCTCCATTGTGTATCGAACCCGGGACTCCTTGAATACAAGGCGAAGACGCGTTGTTTGTATTAATGGTACATATATTTTATCATTTCTTATTTCGAGGAATTAAGATAGCACTCCTCTGTGTCTAGTCTATTACCATTTGATATTTATATTGCTTCGTCTTACTTTTGAATAGGAGTTGTGCATTAAATACTTAATTCACGTTGCCATTTTAAATTTGATTAATGGTTTTTGTCTTCGGGTGCATGCACACTTTTGTCATTAATTATCTAGCATGCCATCAATTTGAAGGATCACGATTCGTTGGAAGTTTGGAATAATTAATGGACGGATATGAAATCATATCTCAATTAGCCCATTAACGAAGTACATTGTTGAATTTGGAGAATGCATGTGTATGTATATTTTTCGGCCAAATCCACACATAGAGGGTCAGGAAAGACAGCATTTGTTAACGCATCATTTTCTAACAGTTTCAATGATCATAGGCGCATGCAGAAAATTCTCAGTTGAAACTGGCGGGAAATTATTTTTTGAAATGTCTTTAAGTGGGATACATATTGGAAATCGTGACTTATTTTTATGGGTTATCGTAAAATAGAAATGCTTTAACAGACAGAGATGGAAAGAGAGAGAGAGAGAGAGAGAGAGAGAGAGAGAGAGAGAGAGAGTGAGTGAGAGAAAAGATAAAAGGTCAATGTAGTCTGAGTGAGAGAATGATAAAGGATTGATTTGGTTTATTTTACTTCGCTCTTCTGCCACTTGTGGCTAAGGCTAATTGCGAAGATTAGGATGGGTGACGATACTGAAGAAGGGAAACTCACAAAGAACACCCATGTCCACGCCGGGATTCAAACCCGGGACCCCTGACGTCCTGGCACGCTGTGCTAACTACTCTGCCACGGTGGTGGGTTCATAGATGAATAAGAAGCGAGTAAGGGAGAAAATGTAAGAAAAGAAAAGAACAGAAATAAAGCGCGTAAAAGAGAGAGAGAAAGAGAGAAAATAAGTGTTTGTGTGAGAGAAAAGGATAGAAAGAAACAAAGAAAGGAGGAAAAGAAAAGAGAGAAAGAAGGAAACAAAGAAAGAAGGAAAAGAAAGGAGAGAAAGAAGAAAAGAAGATAAAGAAAAGATGAAGAAGGTAAAGAAAAGAGAAAGAAGAAAATAAAGGAAAGAATGCAGAAAGAAGAAAAAGAAGAGAGAGAAAGAAGGAGAGAAAATAAAAAGAAAAGAGGAAGAAGAAAATATAGGAAAGAATACAGAAAGAAGGAAAAAGAAGAGAGAGAAGGAAAAGAAAAGTTAGAGAGAAGTAGAAAAGGAAAAGAAAAGAGGTCAAGAAAGCAAAGAAAGAAAGACAATAAGAGAAAAAGGAGGAAAGGAAGCAAAATACTGAAAACTGAAGAGAAGGAGAAGAAGAATAAAGGTGTAAGACAAAACGAAAGATTAATCTCGAGTAAGAGAACTCACTATCGAAGCTACGGTTGCGTTAAAATCTTCAGGGAAAGAAACTCGTCTGCGTATTCTGACGTGGAACTGTTTCAAAATGAAACTCTACCATCACACACCCAGCTTCAACTCAGGCCTTAGGCTCTGCTCGTCTGCTCCGCTCCACATGTTCCGTCTGCTGTTCCTTAGCCATGATGGATGAACTCGGCTTTAGGATGACAATAGCGGTTTCTAAGTAAAGAAAAATGGCGCCTGTCACAGCCGACGTATGGTTTGGTCCAGTACACGAGGTCTTAAACATCCCACACTGGATGACTAAAGTTATTATTTCTTCTGAACAAGAGTTCCATGCTGTGCGACCTTTCACAGCTGCCTCTTTATAAGCCCATCTATCAGAAACGATAGATCCGCTCTTTATTTGTTATTTTGAGAAGGAAACATTTAAGACAAATTTTGTAATGTAGTGGTCTTGAGTTTTGCACTTTAAAATGATGCAACTAAAAGAAACATTTTAGTGCATATATTAACATTTAACAGTATATCCTAACTCCACATATGCAGGTACGACAGTATTTATAAAAAACGAATCGACAATTTAGTTTAGAAGTCTGAATATACGAGGGCTATCCAGAAAGTCACTCACGTTTCTGCGGGGTGCCGCTAGGGGCCGGGCGAGCGCCGCCATTTTGTGCAGGGACTTCCGGCCGTTCAGTACGCATCCAGCTGCAGTTCGTGTCGCTTCTGCTCTGTTCATAATACATTGTCAACATGAGTGCTCCGATTGAAAATCCCCCCAGTTGTGAAGTGAGGTCGGTCCTGCAATTTTTGTTGGCGAAAGACACTAAACCGATTGACATTCATCGACAACTGTGTGAAGTTTACCGTAAAGATGTGGTGAGTGAAAGTGGAGTGAGGCGTTGGGGGCTCATGTTTAAAGATGGCCGCACGAACGTTCACGATGAAGACGGAAGTAGGCGACCGAGCATTGTGACAGATGAACTTGTTGCAAAAATCAATGACAAGATTCGTGAAAATCGCCGTTTCATGACAATGCCCGCCCGCACTCGGCCAACCTGACGCAGGAATTTTAGACGCCTTTCTTAGGGAGGTTTTCGACCATCCGCCATATTGCCCGGATCTCGCACCAAGTGACTGCCACTTGTTTCCCCACATGAAGAACTGGCTAGCAACGCAGCGCCTTGATGACGACGGATACCTTCAGACTGGTGTGCAGAAATGGTTGAAGTCACAGGCGCCAACTGTTTATAACAATGGACTTTTTATGCTTGTTCATCGCTATGATAAGTGCCTAAACTTGTACGGCTACTATGTCGAACAATAGTGTAAGAGTGTCGCTTCAAAATGTATATAATACAAAATGTCTACTTTAAAGTGTCTTCTTTTTATTCGAAAACGTGAGTTACTTTCTGGATAGATTTTCAGATAACAATTTCCCCCATAAGGAGCCACGGTGGTCCAGCAGGCTATTCGTAATGGTAAGATCCTGGCCTTGTAATCAAAAGGGTCTCGGGTTCGATACTTGTTGGACGCAAATTAAAAATCGACCTCCGTGGCGGACTGGTTGGCATAGCGTGCTACGACGTCAAGGGGCTCGGATTCGAATCACGGGAAAGACATTCCCTTAATGAAAAATTGAGAAATTAGAAAACTGAGTAAAAATGATGTGTAAAAGACAGAGAAAAGACACTCACTTACTCTCTAGCCTTCTTAAACCCGAAGGTTTATGGCTGCAGCAAACAAGCCTTCCATCTGTCCTTATCCTGGGCAAGATCAATGCAGTCTCTTCCATCCTAAACGATTTGCTTTAGGGACAACTACCGCTTAGGGGGTTTCCTTTTAAAAACTATATTTAAAAACGTCGGTTTGGCGTTTGACTGCCACGCGAGAGACCCGGGTTCGATTTTCGGAGTGGGGAACTAAAGTCAGAAATTTCCGGCTCACCCAGCCTCAAATGAATGGGTGCTTGGTGGCAAGCTTGTGGAGGTTAATGCGGTCGGAGAGTGGTGCAGATCACATCACCTCTACAAAGGGCCGAGATAGAGATTGTGTGGAATTCTAACTATACATCCCTCCTAAATGTGACTTAATGACACGGTACACAGAAAACTTTACCTATCTCCCACCCTTAAGATAATTGTATTTTTCTTATTTTACGTTGAATTTTCTGCCACTTTTATCTAATCGCGACAATGAGGATGAGTGATAAATAAAATTGATGATTGGACATTCACAAAGAACAAACATGCACAAGCTGGGACTCGAACCCGGGAACGAGGTGGGAAGAGATTAAAAGTCGACCACTGGAAATTCTGCAATTTGAAACAAAATATTGTAATTTAATGTGAAGAATATAGTTCTGTTCTATAATAATTTGAAGAATTGTGTAGAATAGATGCCTGGTGTATCTTTGAATTAAATTTCGTGACAAATTTATTGGGTGTGTCTACTATATTTCGCAACCTCCGTGGCTGAGTGGTTAGCTTCCGGCCAGAACATGGCTGTATGTTTTGCAAGTGTCTCTTCGTCAATCACTCATCCTCATCTTATGGTTTAGCCAAAAGTGGAAGAAAATTGAACTAAATAACGAAAAACAAATCAAATCAATTTTATTTCGAAAAGTGAAGAAAAAAAATCGCAGATAATTCCTGGCAAAGTACAAATTCAGAAATCCTGTGAAAGAGCAAATTGATATTTCTGGGAGAATTACGGTATCATTCAATGGAATTTCTGAAAAAGAAGTGTTGATCACAACACTATTCCAATACAAGTTTAACCCCATAACCAGAAATGTCCTGGAGAATCGTTGCTAACATATCCCCTTGAATTTGAAATAAAAGAGGGAAAAAGGATGGACAGAGAGGATTTTGGGGAAAAATGTACAGTGGCGGACTGAATGGGTTGGTGCTAAGGGAGAGAGGAGTCGCTTCTCAACGTCGATGCTTGTCGGTCCAATAAACGAACCTTTCCCCTCCGGAGAAAAAGAATCCTTCTCTGTAATTCTACGCCTCATCGCCAGATGTCGACACAGAGGCACGCCGCTAATGACCGAAACGAGGTTCTCTAACTAAAAGTTTGAATCGAACGCTTCTGCGATCGTGTTTTGTTTCTAAACACATCGTTTCCTTGAGGGCGAAGTTAGAATTTCCACTAGCTTCCACCCCCCTCCTTCCCCCTTGTCCGATTTCGAAACCGAAGAGAAGGATTTTTTTTATCGGAAATTCTCTTCTTTTGTTTTATTCAGTTTTTTTTTTTTTTTTGTTTTTTTTTCGTTTTTGGAATCATCGTGTAGTTTTCGTTCCCGACGCTTAACACTACGAGAACCGTCGAATGGTGTTCGGTTTGTTTTATCGTTTTCGATAAATCACTTTTTCCTTTGAAATGCCGCTTCGCTTGACCTGTGAATTCCCAGGGGGAAAGACTACTCCCAAGACCTATCTTCTGTTGCAGAAACCATTAAGTTTTTTTTCTTGCAGCGACCGACTTGTACTGAAATCTTGCTAAGGGATTTTCAGACGGAAGTGTCAATCGATAATTGACAGGAGACGAGTGGCATGGCATGCAATAAGGATCAACCCCAAAGTTGTAACACTTCACCACAAACTTCAAACCAAAATGGTGACACTTCGCCACAAACTTCACACCAAAGTGGTGACACTTCTCCACAAACTTCACACAAAAGTGGTATCACTTCGCCACAAATTCACACCAAAGTAGTGACACTTCACCACAAACTTCACACCAATGTAGTGACACTTCACCAGAAACCTCATACCAAATTAGTGACACTTCACCACAAACTTCAAACCAAATTAGTGAAAATTCACCACAAACTTCACAGCAAAGTAGTGACACTTCACCACAAACTTCACAGCAAAGTAGTGACACTTCACCACAAACTTCACATCAAAGTAGTGACACTTTACCACAAATTTCATACGAAAGTAGTGACACTTCACCAGAAACCTCATACCAAATTAGTGATACTTCACCACAAACTTCAAACCAAAGTAATGACACTTCACCACAAACTTCACACCAAAGTAGTGACACATCACCACAAACTTTACACCCAAGTAGTGACATTTCATCACAAACTTCACAGCAAAGTAATGACACTTCACCACAAACTTTACACCAAAGTAGTGACACTTCATCACAAACCTCATACCAAATTAGTGACAATTCACCACAAACTTCTCACCAAAGTAGTGACACTTCACCACAAATTTCACACCAAAGTAGTGACACTTCACCACAAACTTCACACCAATGTAGTGACACTTTAGCACAAACGTCACACCAAAATTAAAATTGCAAGTTACACGTCACCACAGGCGTCACAAATCTCAATAGCAGTTTTCCACGCCAGTATAAAAAAAAAACAAAGCATTCACTGCGCACCGGGTAGATAAAAATCATGATTTTTGTGTAAAAAATCATTTTTGAATTTTTTTTTAATTTAAATCGATTTTCTTTATTTTTATGAAAACACGCTTAAATTTGTTGTATGGTTTTGGCACAATACATATTGAAATGTTTTTATAAAAAGGCTTTCTCTAGTAAACGACTCTGTAAAATATTTGAACAGTTTGATTAAAGCAAATAAAAAAAAATGTAAATATGCATTTTTCTGTTTCCGATACTGTACATATGAACCTACTATGGAAATGTTTGTTGAGTGTGTTAGTGAAACTATATTAATTTCAGTAACGTTTCTTCCAGTGAAAAAAAAAACATTCTGGATAATCATAACTTAAAATATATTTTATAGTCTTTGTAGATGAATTTTGGCAATTTTTTAACGACAGTTTGCAAAATATCAGCTGCCATGTTTATTTACAGTTTAATGATATTGACACTATTTACAGTTTAACATGATTAGTATTTGTATAATTTTCTACACAAAATGTTTCCTATTTTTGCCTACAAAAACTATTGAATTTTAAATTAAGAGAAATTTAAATGTGTTTACAGTTTATATATTACATTTCCTTTCGTATGAGCTTCACCCCATCAGTAAACAGATTTTGCTTCCTTTCTTAGAGCCTAATAAACACTATTAAATGATTAGGAGATGAATGTACTTTCACCAAAAGTGAATCTGATATCTAAACAATTCTTATTAACATTGTTCTATAAATTATTTTTTAAAGTGATTAAAATGAGTATTTTTTTACAAAAAAATATCACCTGATTTAAATCTTTATTTATATCGCGATTTAAAACAACCTGATTTAAATGAATCCACAATGTTACGCACACAGAGGCCCTGCCCTTGTCTACGAGAATGTTATCCAATTCTCAAATACACGATATTTCTCTTCGCTGTCAAGTTTCAGATTTAATATTTAGTTTCTGAATCCTGAATGGACAAATCTTCACTAGTGAACTTTTTCACTTTTTGATATTCGATTCCCACGTACCAACAGCAAATACCACAAATGCTCGTATACAAAAGCTTCTGGGCTATACTTAGAACAAAGGTAGCTTCATTGTAATTTTTCTCCTACAAAATTGCCATTGTAGGAAAAAATCCCTCAGACTTGAGGCAGTAATTAATTTCTATATGGATTGAGCTGGCAATAAAATAAACTAATTGTCTTTTTTATAGTAAAGTGTATTGAGAAATTATTAATATAATGAACAATGTAATTAAGGTTTGAACAGCGGTGGTTTGGTAGTATGCAATCCAATTGCTACTCTAGGAATCCGGGTTCGTTTCTGGGTGGACACTCTCGTATATGAAATTTCACATGTGATTCCATAAGTGTATTTCCCAGCTTCTCAACAATGGCTACTTTTGGTTAACCCTGAGACTGAAAGAGGGATGATGGCGGTTAAAGCATGACGTTGATCACACAATCTGAAATATGACAGAAATCGAGAGTGAACGGAACTTAAAACTATTTAATCAAGCTTAAAAATAATACAAATTAAGCGAATTAGTGTATTTGATTTGACTTCTGTTATTTAGCACTGCTTTTATGCCACATTTGGCCATGGGCACAATGAGGGTGAGTGACGATTTGAAATGAAAAGGGACATTTACAAAGTACACCCATGCTCAGGCCGGAATTTGAACCCGGGACCCCTGAAGTCGTAGCACGCCATGGAAGTCGGCTGATTTAGTATACAGTTGTAGATGTTATTAACGTACTATTATACAGAGATAAAATTATGAGTTGCACTATTTGTCTCTGTAAGACTTTTGTTTGACTGGCAGACGATATCGCCTATCTTTTAAGTTTTGCGAACTTTTAATCGAGACACACGTAAGACATAATATAAGAATTCGAGATAAATTCTTTCTCTGGAATACGTCGTCTCAAAACGAGATTTTTCCATCTCTTGCTCCAGTGCTGCTTTCCTTGTCTGCAGCCTTATAGTGCGACGAGTTTCACGCTTTTATTTCATTCCTTTCGGAAGTGTCGAACGGAATATTGTAGCGCCTGCCATTCGTATTGATTCTTTGAGGTGTAGGCGCATTGGACGAGCTCAGATTCAAGGACCAATGACGTGTAGCGGCTCGGTTTCCTCTTGAACAATTTTCTGGGAATTAATATAAAGAGAAAAGCAGCAGTTGATAATCATTTATATCATTGAGGTGAAAACATGCCGATAGAGAATAATAAATATAAGGAAACAGAAGATGTGTCAAAGACACATAGAGGGATGGAGGTAATGCTACAAACATACTCTTTCGATTGATTTGGTTCATTGTACTTCGCTGTTCTGCCAGTTGTGAATAATCGCGAAGATGAGTGATGATATGATGAAGTTGATGAACGGACACTCAGAAAGAGCACCCATGTCCAGGCTGGGATTCGAACCTTGAACCCTTGGTGTCGTGGCGCGCCTTGATAACCACTTCGATGCGGAGTTCTGCAAAACAACCTCGATCTTGTTCATAATGGAAGTGTTGTGGTGATCACCATGCTTCGGCCTGCTTGGACACTCCAGGTTAAGTATGCACTAATGAGAGGCTAGGGGAGCCCCAGAGCCGCTTATGCAGATGCATTAAAGGGGAACAGACCGGGAATCGAGCCTAAATATATTACAAATTTCGATTATGGTGAACCAACACTCAACTTCAATTTTAGTGAACCTAAAGATGAAAGTCCATTAAACATTGCCACTGTTATTATAAGTACAGAACAGTACTTCAAAACAACCTTTTTATATTATCTTGAAGACTTGAAGAAACGTATTCCCCGTCTGTTTTTGTTTTTGTAACCCGAAGAGCGGTTGTAATGCATTTGATATTTTGTTTCATTGATAGAATATGTGCCAATCAAACTACTTCTGCCTAAGGGCTTTGCATTTACTTTGCTGAATAGATTCTATTTGGCTTTCGAGAGCTAATGTCACTCTCATCTTCAGGGTTGTACAGTTTCAACCCTGAAGATGACGTTAGCTCTCGAAAGCTTGGAATATTTTCCACAACTCACCTGGTCGTTAGCCCGAGATTATATATTCCTCATTTGTCGCCGGGAAAGCTTCATGTCTTACTTCATTTACTTCGCTGTTACTTCGCTGAACTTCGGATATACTGAACCAATTCTGAGTCAGTAAGGGTTCGTTATAGACGGAGTTGACTGTATGGAAACGAATAACGCTGTAAAGCAATGTATATTATTATATATGGAAAACGCTGCTGTCCGTTTGTATATTCCTCACGGTATTACACGTTGGAACAAGACATATTACACTGAACATTTCCCTTATTAGAGGCAGCTGGCATGCTATACATGCGATACAATGGCATTAGCAGATGGCGCACAGGGAACGGTGCTTGCGGGCATAATTGCTGCATCAATCCGTGTTCTGGCTGCGGTATGAGCATAATGAGTAACAGTAAGGATCTATGTGGTGTCGGATGGTGCATAATTGCCTGTGCTCGAATGGCCAGCATTTCAAGAACAGCTAATTCAGAGAGGCTTACAGTTGCACGGATGTTCAATGAAGCCTTCAGGCAATCCTCCAGTGGAACGAAGATGGATGGGAAGGGGGCCGGGGGGAATGACTCTTGAAGAGGACCAAGGAAAGAACACGCGTGCTGAAATGACAAATGGGCCTCCCGTCGCCTCGTAACCAAGGGGTCCCGGGTTCGATACCCGGTGGAGGCACATAGTGGTTCGCATCCCTCTTTAAGCTGTAGGTCCAGTCCCGGTTAGCCTTACTGTGAATAAAGTGGACTAAAAACACCAAATCAATCAATCAATCATGAAATGACAAATGTTTCCTACGTCCAATCATTGCATCGCAATAAGCCATTCTTTAAACTTTATCACATGTCTAACTTTCTACACAGTACTAAATTGTACTCTGCATTAAAATGAATAGATGTGCGTTTGTTCGCAACTTTCACATAACAAACATCTGATTTTCCTTTCGATTAAATTACAAACTAACCAAGAACGAGATATAGAGTTTCATATATTTCGGAATTCGTAATCTGTTTTGAAATCAGTTTTTGTTTTCAAATAACCATAGACTTAAAAAAATAAAGAACTGAAAATTATTTATCAAAACCATCAATTTAATAAAAACAGACATTAATGTGTGCTGTTCTAAAAATTGAATTCTCTATGCTCCCCATGTATGTGTGTTTGAGAAATCCATTTTAGATCACTATATGTATATATATATATATATATATATATATATATATATATATCATAATACCAATTTAGACATTCAGTTTATTACATTAGCAAACCGTAGTTCATAAATACCTAGAATATGCAAATCGATGCCTTATTTATTTAAAGCATCTTACAGAGAAATATAGAGTAGTTCTAATCCAGTGTGAGATTATCACGGAATGCAATGTTCCTACATCAAACAGATCTGCGCTTCACTCAGTCTTTAATAAACTTGGGGGACAGCCGTGAGGGTATAGGCGGTCGGAGGCTGGTGCTGATTAAATCATCCCACAAAAGGCCGATATTGTAAATGTTAGGCCAAAGAGAGGAGTTATGACCCCCACCAACACCCTCCTTGCGCACGCCACTACCTTCAAAGCATGTTGCAATGTGCAGATGTATATTTACTTTCTATATGTATTTTTGTTACAGGGCAATCAATAACTTCCTTAGTTGTCGGCCCTGATACAAAATACCTTCTTCACAATATTTTTCATCCTTACTTCCATGCAACCCAACTAAAGCTGCGGTAAGGTTGGTTACATAACATGCAGGATACTAACGATTGAAAATTTTGAGACTGAATTGGTTGATGAATTGTAAGCACGCAGACAGCCCTACATATTGTCAACAAATTGTTCTCAATTCCGTTCTCCCTTTACTGGGAACAAATGTTATTCTCCTAATTTACAATACTTTTAATATTTGTGCACAGACAGCAACTCCCCGGCCAAATCCATAACATAAATATGTTTGTGTTATATACGTGTGCTAGTTTAAAATAAATGGTACCAGTTCCATAGATCGGAGACACATTAAAATATCATATTTTGTGTTTCGCATGGTTCGTACTTACCAGTTGTGTATTGCGGAACATAGTTCAAGGTGCCATTATGCTTTGTACACGAAAACAAACGCAATTTTTCACATTCTGAGTGCTTTTTTATTTCTTCCTTTGCTTTCGGAACACACAATATGGCGGCCACATCTTGACTCACCTTGTAGGTATGCAGTGTTTCAACCTTCTTCACAGAAAAATATGCGACGAGCTACATGACATTCGTTCAATTTATTAATTTAGACCAGACAACAACGACTCAATAACTGAGTCTCAACGATCCTGAAACGTTCAATATGTCATTAGTTCGAATTATTTGTATTGATAAACTTTGCCTGGTAACGCTGGTGACGCATGCAGATCGCTGGAGATTGAAATTTTATACCTTCAGATTTCAAATAGGATTTCAAATCATTTAGAACTAACAATAACCACTTTCCATAGCAACAGCATTAACCCAATTTACACATGCGAAATTCCCCCCTTCTGAAAGAGAAGAATTATTCATTTAAACATTTACATTAACAACCAAATACAAATGGAAGAAAATGCTGTAGTACGTAAAAATGAACACAAGAAACAGTAAACTTGTTTATTGTATTGAATTTAGCACATATTTCCTGCGTATGAAAGCATCAACAATCTGTCCTCATTAAGTTAAGAGACGTGAAAAAACTGTCGATATGTGATCGAAAAATTACCATGCATTTAGCATGCACCTTTAATGCTATATAAGGAATTACAAAAGTCCTAATTACTTCCTAATTTGACATAGAACCAATCTTGGACCATGCTTCTCGTTTATTTTGGCAAGTGCTATGCGTTTCTTGCACGAAAATAGATCGTTTTACATGTGCACAGAGCCCTTTTTAGACATGGCGTCGATGGCCATTTTGTAAATAACGCATGGTCTGTGGCGTGTACTAGTACCGTTTCCCGTAAGATCCAACACACGCAAGATAGCTATCTCTTAAACACACTTTGCTTAAACGTAGTAAACACGACTCTCGAGAATTTTCTTCCTCTCAAAGTCACTTAAGATAATTTAATTTCCTCACCTGGTGTGTCGGGAACGAAGAATCCAGCACGCACGAGTCCACACTTTAACTCTCTCGTAACCGAGAGCTCGATTCCTTTTCAACGCTTTTTTCTGCGTTGTGCTTTTCACTTCATGCTATTATCTGCCGTTTTATCCTAACTGCAGATGTCAGATTCCTCCCGAAAGCACTGAAACCATTCTCCTTTCCTGCACTGTCGTGACATAACTCTGTTCACTCCATTTTTTTCTCCCGGAAGTCCATCTCGATCACCACGCACCCCTATCGATATCTACCATTCTTTTTCGCAGAGCACGATTGACTTTACCAAACAACAATTTACATGATTTAGAACTTACACGTTATCAAATATGTGTGTGCGTTAAAGAACCCATTGTAATGCTTATTAAGATAAACTTTTTGCTGTTAATTAACCAATGGCATCTAGACCAAAACGCTGTATATTTTATTATTTTGCGCCATAACTGCGAATTGCCCATGCGTGCAATGACCGACACATCAAAATGTCCTTGTGCATAAGGAAACCGCGAGAAAATCGGATCTCAAACAAAGGAATTTACAATTCAAATGCGCACAACGGTCAGAGCCATCTAGCGATTCTTCGCGTAAGTATTAAAGCAACAAAGTTTTCATATTGCATAGGCATTCCACCTATCGTGAATTCTCTGCACTAGACGAGTTCATCGTCATAGGACCTGAGTTGGGCTACTTTACCCCAGCAACACACACACGAAACCCAAGTTTCCAGAATACCTTATGACAGTTCGTCATAAATGGCGCCCAACATAGGGCTGAACCCTCACACAATACTTTTGATACAATACTAAAGTTAGACTTACATCAAATAAACATTCATATTCTACATATTCACTAATATACATATTTAATATATACAGACATATTACTTTATTGTTTACAATATGAAACATCCCGGATCACCAACTCTGGTGACTCCATCATTCTCCAGAAAGAAGGAACCCCGCATGTGTTTTGGCGTCTTGCAGTACATAGTGGCTTGTATATTTTTGGTTGGAGCAGGAAACAAATAAATGCCTAGGCCCACCGCAACATTATACTTACTTGACTATTAGCCCGCCGCAAGCATAACCTAACTTGACTTTTACCCCATCATACCTGCCCTCACCCGCAAACTAAACATAGCCCCCATGGAACTACCTAAACAACTTTTTATTTTGCTTCTGGATTCATTCTATCTGAGCTAAAAACTATTGTAAATGTTTCACCTTATTTTGGAGCAATCAGGAAGATTTCAGGCTCATCTCGCATGCTAGTACGCCGCAGAAATTTCACCTACTTGGTCAACTCACCCGCCGCAGGCTCAATCTCACTTTACCCACACGAGAAAATTTAACCTTGCACTTCCCCTACCCCATCTTTATTTACACTGTCCTTAACTACAACGTCTGATTCACAGCTAAACCCCATCGTCTGTAACATTTCATCCACACCATCCAACTTCAAATCTAGTAATCTCTTCACCCACATTTTTACCTTGTCCTCTGAACATTTCCAAACTTTACAATTTTCTATCGACTGGTGATCCAATTTTTCTCCTGTCACACAATCTATCAATGAAAGCGTGGAATCTTTACTGTTCTTAACACAAAGATAAGGGCCGACAAAGAGGTCACAATATTTCCTTATCACCTTATCTCCGGTGCCACTTAAGATCTGATTCTTAACGAAGACTAGCATACCCTCTCCCACTACAGGTTTCACATCCAACTTAGCATTTTGTTGATTCAATTTATTTTGCCTTTTACTGAGGCTAGACAAATTCGCCATAACTAGCTTGTCATTCCAAGTGACATTGTTAGCATCGACCCCCAGAGTCGGTATATCGGTCAAACTCTTTGTCATGTTTAATCTCAACTCCATTGGAGAATATCGTGTTTGTGACGAAATGGAGCCATTCAGAAGGCGCAGAGCTTCAGGTACTCTTTCCGGCCATTTGTTATGATTGGAATTACAGAGTATTCTCATCAAACGGTTCAACTCCGAATGATAGCGCTCTACCCAATTTGAGCTCGGATGGTACACCGGAGTGTAAACAAGTTGTACCCCCCATGTTTTCATTGCATTCTGAAAAATGTTCGACTTAAATTGTGGCCCATTATCAGAAACTATCCTCTGAGGAATTCCCAAATGAACAAAGTACACTTTTGACAATTTATTCACAATGGTATTAGCATTGCTATTAACCACCGGGTATGCCACCATGGCATAATTGGGAATATACTTCGCTAACCAGTTGAAACATCCCAGAACCCTTTAACATGTTAAATTTCTTTTACACAATATCTACATTCAAAATAGATCCCATATAACTCAAAATTTGGTGTGTCAGATAGCCGGAAATATGTTTTTCTTACAAACACAATTGTTTGGACAAATTCAGCAACGATAAATGCAACTGTGCAAGGAGAATTCACTGAAGCCAGAAGCTACATCAAACAGATGATGACAACAGCCCCGTAAATACATGGCGCGCAATCACTACCACCAAATGTACCACTAACATTTTTGTTATTACTACTGGAACCGAACCAGGATACTCGCCCTGAGTAAACCAAAGATACGTTTTATATGTCTTATAATTTCACGCTGCTATGCAACATTAATTGAAATTAATTTGTTCCCTCTTGAATACTGGTTACCATCGGGTGGCATATCTCAGATACCCCCTACCATCACCATGTCATGTATACAGAGAAAGCAAACCTATTGAATGTCGTTACTTAAACTCTCCAAAATACAGACTCCAGACGAACTTGTGTCAGGACTAAGCCTATACTAATGGCAAATGTCCCCTCAACACTTTATCGTTCTCACATTTCCTATGTGTGGAGACGTATTTTCCCAAGGACGAACAAATACAACATCTAGTGTCCCTGATGTTCCCTTGTGTTTCTTTAGAACGCCAATCAACACGATTGTACCCGAGAAATTCGCACAAAATTTTACAATGAAACTTGCATGCACATGTAACAACAAATTCAAAATGATACTGCCCACTTAAAAGCTGTTGGCTCCAAAATGATAGTGAGGCTGCTTGACTTGTTAAATGCTCCCATTTCAAATTTCCCGCACCAGACTGTCCATCAGATATCTTTCCTGAGCTATAAACTTGACACTAGACCCCAACTGAACTGACGTTTCAAAATAAACACAAGTTAGTATTCAAATGACAATTATATTCAAATATTTATTTTAAACTACCCAAAGACACATTCGTTATTAAATCCGTCAAACTAAATATATTATCTTTAATATTTACATTTTGTACAAAGCGAAGTTACTATCAATGATTAAAGAGTGATGATCGCGCCGATGATCTCAACAGGCTTCATCTTTGAGCAATCATACTCAACCATATGCATCCCATGCCATTTTCTTCTGACATGAGTGCGATGCCAGATCATTCTAACCCTGTACCAAAGAGACAAAGCCAAGAGAAGACAAATACTCAAAATTTCCCCCAAAACTTTTGTATTGGTACTTTTCCGAGGAGACCTCTTTGTTCTTCTCTTCCTAATATGGCTTGGATGGAGGGACACTCTTCCTCCAGCAACAGTTCGACTTACTACCAAAGTTTTCTTGGGAAGTGAGTCAGTAGGTGACTTCATTTTAACTCTGATGCGCCTCCCATATCTGACTGAATAACCAGTGCCTAATTTCATGAAAGAAACGACACATGCCATACTGGCAATTCTTTTGAGCATAAGAACACGCATAGGACCACACCTAATGCAACTTCTGGGTTCGATTACTGAATTCCTCACAACAGTCTGCAATGGATAACCAACTACTGGTATGGCTACGTTGTGTACCGAATAATCTTGAACTATGGACACTAAAGGTAAGTCAATACTATTTTCCCCAACAGACACAACAGACAGGATAGATTTGTTCTGAGATGATACTGAATTTGAGTGTAGACACTGAGAATCCACCTTACTTTCCGGACATCCTGTATCAACTTGCACCGTGTAGACACGCTTACTCAACGAAGATGAACCCAGAGAACCCCTTTGTTTACCACCAACACCCAGTAAAGAAATTTGCAAGCTCGGTTTTGGGAAAGATGCATCTTTTGTGCAAAAGCCGACAGGGAAAGACTCGTCTCTGTTACCCGACACCCCAAAAGACCACTCCTCGCTTATCAAATATTTTCCTTTATTACCCTTGTGGTGTTTTTGCTCTAACGTTCTGTTTCGGTTCAGTTCGCTGGTACTCTGTGCATCACTTTCTGACCAGGAAGTCAGAGTGCCTGTGCAGTGGTCATGTTCGACCGAATGTGAAGTACACATGCAATTGGTGACCGCAGAAGAAGTTACAACACCATTCATCAGTTCAACTTTACTCCCTGACAAATCAAACTCCTTTGTCAAAGACTCACGCCTTTTTTCTACCAACTCAGCCCTGTACTGTGATACTGAAAACGTGAGATCATGCAGACCCTCACTTGCTTTAATTACCTCTTGCTGCAGCTCTAATATGCATTTACTGGTGCCCTCTAGATCAGACTGCAGTTTCCCCACTACCTTACTTGTATGAGCTGCAAGTTCTGATTTGAGCAACTGATTGCTGTCTCTGAGTTCTGATTTGAGAGACTGATTGCTTTCATTGAGTTCTGATTTAAGCAACTGATTGCTGTCTCTGAGTTCTGATTTGAGTGACTAAGTGCATTCCTTGTTCCTTTCCTCACTCTGTTTAATAAAGGCGAACAAGGAATCTAATGTAACCGGTCCCTGCTCTTTTGCCATTATTAATATTAGCTTTAACAACAGCAATTAACCAACTAAAGATTAACCTACTTGAAACCCAACAAAAAATTCAATAACGCAGCCCCTCTGCACTTGAGTCCTCGTAATCTTGCGACGAGCTACATGACATTCGTTCAATTTATTAATTTAGACCAGACAACAACGACTCAATAACTGAGTCTCAACGATCCTGAAACGTTCAATATGTCATTAGTTCGAATTATTTGTATTGATAAACTTTGCCTGGTAACGCTGGTGACGCATGCAGATCGCTGGAGATTGAAATTTTATACCTTCAGATTTCAAATAGGATTTCAAATCATTTAGAACTAACAATAACCACTTTCCATAGCAACAGCATTAACCCAATTTACACATGCGAAATTCCCCCCTTCTGAAAGAGAAGAATTATTCATTTAAACATTTACATTAACAACCAAATACAAATGGAAGAAAATGCTGTAGTACGTAAAAATGAACACAAGAAACAGTAAACTTGTTTATTGTATTGAATTTAGCACATATTTCCTGCGTATGAAAGCATCAACAATCTGTCCTCATTAAGTTAAGAGACGTGAAAAAACTGTCGATATGTGATCGAAAAATTACCATGCATTTAGCATGCACCTTTAATGCTATATAAGGAATTACAAAAGTCCTAATTACTTCCTAATTTGACATAGAACCAATCTTGGACCATGCTTCTCGTTTATTTTGGCAAGTGCTATGCGTTTCTTGCACGAAAATAGATCGTTTTACATGTGCACAGAGCCCTTTTTAGACATGGCGTCGATGGCCATTTTGTAAATAACGCATGGTCTGTGGCGTGTACTAGTACCGTTTCCCGTAAGATCCAACACACGCAAGATAGCTATCTCTTAAACACACTTTGCTTAAACGTAGTAAACACGACTCTCGAGAATTTTCTTCCTCTCAAAGTCACTTAAGATAATTTAATTTCCTCACCTGGTGTGTCGGGAACGAAGAATCCAGCACGCACGAGTCCACACTTTAACTCTCTCGTAACCGAGAGCTCGATTCCTTTTCAACGCTTTTTTCTGCGTTGTGCTTTTCACTTCATGCTATTATCTGCCGTTTTATCCTAACTGCAGATGTCAGATTCCTCCCGAAAGCACTGAAACCATTCTCCTTTCCTGCACTGTCGTGACATAACTCTGTTCACTCCATTTTTTTCTCCCGGAAGTCCATCTCGATCACCACGCACCCCTATCGATATCTACCATTCTTTTTCGCAGAGCACGATTGACTTTACCAAACAACAATTTACATGATTTAGAACTTACACGTTATCAAATATGTGTGTGCGTTAAAGAACCCATTGTAATGCTTATTAAGATAAACTTTTTGCTGTTAATTAACCAATGGCATCTAGACCAAAACGCTGTATATTTTATTATTTTGCGCCATAACTGCGAATTGCCCATGCGTGCAATGACCGACACATCAAAATGTCCTTGTGCATAAGGAAACCGCGAGAAAATCGGATCTCAAACAAAGGAATTTACAATTCAAATGCGCACAACGGTCAGAGCCATCTAGCGATTCTTCGCGTAAGTATTAAAGCAACAAAGTTTTCATATTGCATAGGCATTCCACCTATCGTGAATTCTCTGCACTAGACGAGTTCATCGTCATAGGACCTGAGTTGGGCTACTTTACCCCAGCAACACACACACGAAACCCAAGTTTCCAGAATACCTTATGACAGTTCGTCATAAATACCTACTATCGTGTTCGTGACCGGTGGTTATACATTATGCACGGGTAGCTTACGATAGCCCGGGTAGCTGACTGATAGCCCCACGAACCATACACGGATAGCCCCACAAACCATTCACGGATAGCCCCACGAACCATTCACGGATAGCCCCACGAACCATTCACGGATAGCCCCACGAACCATTATGCACGGTAGCTGACCGATAGCCCCACGAACCATTCACGGATAGCCCCACGAACCATTCACACATAGCCCCAGGAACCATTTCCGATAAGGTTAGGATAGGTTTGGTTACGTTAGGCAAGCATAGTAAAAAAAGGGGGGGTTGAAACACTGACAGGGGCTTACGTCATCAAACGTACGCAGCATCCGGTTGTCGCAGGGCAAGCAAATGAAAGCAATGGCAATTGTGCGTCGGTGAGATATTTCTCTTGAAAAATACATGATTTCCCGGTCAAATATATTCCACGGTGAAAGAAAATACCTCAACGAACTTTGTAAACCTTGGAGAAACTCATTTTCGTAAGTTTCTTGTGTAAAATTGAAGAAATGTGTGTCCGATGTATGAACCTGTTACCAAATGAATTTCTCTATCAGGGAGATTTCACGCATGGACACGCGATACATGCCGCTTGAGAATTTTCAGCAACGTTTCACATCCTCACAATAATATAACATTAGTCATTACTCTAATGTTAAGTGTATGCTGTTATATGGGTCTGAGAAATGGAAGTTAACAAGAACGATCACCTCTAAACTACAGACATTCATCAATCGCTGCCTGAGAAAATTTTTGAATATCCTTTGCCCAGAAGTGGTTCAAAACCAAGAACGTGGGAGAAAGGTTGGAGAAACTGAGATGTCCATGCTGATAAAACGGCGAATATGGGATTGGATAGGGCATACGTTGAGGAAGGAAAATGAGGCTGTGGCTGGGACCCGCAGGGAAGAAGGAAAAGAGACAGACGTGGAGAAGATGTTTTCTCGCTGAGGCATTGGAGAAAGGAAAGATAGGAAAAAGGAAAACATACTTTAATACCCATATTTTATACATATATTTATCCCAAACAATAATTTTTTATTCACTTACATAAAACATCAAAAACAATACATTTATTCACAAAACATTTTCAAATATATATCAACAAAATAAACAATTAATAAATACATACAAAATTTTGTGTGCAATTACACACAAATAAATACAAAACTAAATACAAACAATTTTTTGTATAATTAATTATATACATCAAATATTTTTAATCAAACATCAAAATATACAAAATAGCCATTAAAAATTCATATATTTATAATAATCATAAATAAAATAGCTACACTTTTAGCAAAATATAATATATATTGGTGATTTTTATGGTTTTTTTAAAATTGGAGTTTATAATGGATTTTTTAAATAAGCTATAAAATTGTAAGGTTTTTATAAGTAAGTATAGATGTAAGTTTAATTGTAAATAAGTATGTAGAATATAGGTGTTTGTTGTAATTTTATTACAATATATATTGTTTTATATTGTATTGTTTTGTTTGTAAAAAGCCTGGGTACAACAATATATATTATATTTTGTTAAATGTGTAGCTTTTTTATTTATGATTATTATAAATATATGAATTTTTATTGGTTATTTTGTATATTTTGATGTTTGATTAAAAATATTTGATGTATATAATTAATTATACAAAAAATTGTTTGTATTTAGTTTTGTATCTATTTGTGTGTAATTGCACACAAAATTTTGTATGTATTTACCAATTGTTTATTTTGTTGATATATATTTGAAAATGCTGAGAAGAGAATTGCCATCAGAAGTACCAGATGGAGATGCTTTGTTGATGCCCTTTGTGTTCCACAGGGAACAACAGGAATCAAGCCATACTAGTCAAGTCATAACTCTAAACATCATGAACAAAACTCATGAACTAACTGTTTTTAAGCAATGACAGTACCAGTAGAATTTACATGTAATTCTTACCACAGAACGTGAGCAAAGCGAGTAAGACTTTCTATCATTTAATTGCTTGCAAACTTAGCATAATATTGATTTATCACGGCGCCAATACTTTCGCGGGGAGGCGTGACGTATACTCGTTTCTTAGTTCGGCGCCAAAAGTGACCACTCCCCCTGGCTACAGCGCTTTTGGCATCTCTAACCAGTACAAATCTGCAAAATATCGCTGTATTCCACGCACTCTGAAGTGAAATGTACTAAGTTTGAATCCGTGATGAGCATGGTGTGAATATTTGAACGTATCGTTTCGTGTGTGGAAGTGATTGGAAAAGAGACACCTGTTCATGAATAGGCGTGCGCACGGGGGGACAAGAGGAGCAGTTGCCCCTTCTAATACTCTCATTTAGAAATTTAGTGTAGAGACATCTTTTTACCGTTATTAAACAATTATTATGCTTTTTTTAAAAAATAAAGTATTTTCAAGCAGACGAAAGTTCCAAGCAACTACGGTGGATATATTTCCTATGTAATTGGACTAGCCAACTTCGTTCTCCAGCAAATTACTTGTTAGTAAAACTCACACGTTTTATTCATTAGCCTAGTTGTGTTACACCTATGTGGTCGCAGAATAAATTGTTCACACATTGGAAATGAATAAATTGTGTATAGTTTTTTTTAGTCTGCTACGCGTATCGTGTTTGTATGTAAATTAGTCTGAACCACAGAGAAGGGAAATAAAGGGCGAGTAGAACAGTAAACTTTTGTGCACGGAAGCTGCAATTCTTCTAATACAGTGATTTTCGGTGGGTCGTGAAATAAAACAGTGAGATGGAATGAGGTTTTTCTTTCTCCGACTGAACTTTCATCAAAACCTTTGCCCCTCTTAATCAGAGGGTCTGCGGACACCTATGTCTTCATGAGTCGCAATTTGATTACAAATTTGATGTGATTTCGTTTCATAAACCGGGTAAATAGTATGCGTCTGGTAAATTGAATAATGGACGCACACGAATATTTATACCGTGAGCATCGAACACGCGACACTCTACAATGTCAGCGGTATTTACGTTAAATCTATGGTTAAGTATGTTTTTTCGGAAGTACCGTCATCATTTCATTAATCACCATCAGTCATACGGATTCGTGGCAGTAACCCACAGGTAGAAAGACGACATTACCTGACGAAAGATCAATCAACCAGTCACCGCATAGATATACAGGGTGACCCAGAGATGTATACCCATTTTGGAATGAACATTACACAGTTAATTGTACACCAAACTGTATTATTTTTGTTGTATAATGTGTGTGATATATTGCCATTTATTTTACATTTATTTATTGCAGTCACCATGGAGTCGTTGTCGGTGGAACATCGCGTGTTCACGTATGATGCCTATGTGAGAAACAGCGACTCAGTGGTTGCAGCTCAGAGGTTATTCCGCCGGCACTTCCACGTTAGCCAGCATGGATCAGTTCCAACATGCAAAACAATCTTAAAATGAGTTAAGCAGTTTCGAACCACAGGCACTGCAACTCCAAAAACACCACCAGGTGCTGAACCTCTGAGCTGCAACATAGGCATCATACGTGAACACGTGATGTTCCACCGACCACGACTCCATGGTGACTGCAATAAATAAATAAATAAATGTAAAATAAATGGCAATATATCACACACATTATACAACAAAAAATACAGTTTGGTGTACAATTAACTGTGTAATAATTATTCCAAAATGGGTATACATCTCTGGGTCACTCTGTACTGTGTAAAATAATTTTAGGTCATTTATTGCTTGTTATATTATTAAGGTTTAATTATTTTCCTCCTAAATTCTGATAACGCAGCGCACATCATTTTTCTGACCGCCAGAAATAATACAGATACCGGACTTTCATGCCATACACCTAAGGTTTCAAAACTCTTTGTGTTGCACAGTTCAGGTGATTGAGGTCAGGTGACCGTGAGGCCCATTCCAATTGATCCAAGACTTTATGTTCACCCTGTACACTTATGGATACATACATGTCTAGATGTTTAAGAAATGCCAAATAGTAGGTTAGTCACCTTTTTTGCGTAATAGTTTCGGATTCAGACACCACTGAAGTCAAAATAAAGCAATACATTGTACATGGAACTTTAATTTTGCTGCCTCGTTACGAACATAAAATCAAAAAAGCAAGCACCTCAATGTCCGCATGGCAACTACCACATAACATTACAGATACTTCCTACACAATAATATCCCAGCATATCGAATGTGCCAAAAAACGTTGAAAAAAGTGCACGACGAACAAAACGCCATCTACCTGGAATATGTCCTGAAGGTTTAATGAATGCTTTGTGGCATTATCGGAGCACAAAGAGCTTAAATTAAAAAAAAATCAGAGAGAAATGACACAGAAAAAAAATCTTGGTAGATGAAACGCAACTCTCGTTAGCAAAACGGAGGACGATCTGCGACGACAGCGCCATTAGCGGGAGATATCTGAACTAATGACACAGTGACGACATTTGGGGACATTGTAGGAGGAAAATTAAACTTTTGTTTAAAGAGTGAGAAGGTAGGAACGTCAACAAAAGAGAAACAGGAGAGGAGAGAAGGAGAAATGCCAATATAAGCGCGGAGAGCGCATAGAAGTGGATTCTCCAGCTGACAGGTGAGAAGAGTAATGCAGCTTGTGGAAACAATGGGACTGGGGTAATAATTCATGTTTTTTTAAATGACAAACGAACATTGTTGCTCGAGATGGAATGATGCAAAATAGATATATACGAGTCATTGGATGCTGTAGGAAAGAAAATTGACATAGACTTGCATTGAATAACGAAAATACTCGGGATGCGGCCATGAGACCAATTTAAGCATGTGTGTTGTTGCCATGGAGATTAGAAACGACTTCTTCCCTAATTCAGGAAAGGGCAGTGCTTGTGATTTAATTTCTTCGGCTTTAGAGGTATGTTAGGAACATAGGCGTAGCTAGAACTTTATATTTGGGTGTGCACAAAGAAAAAAAATGAGGTCTTGTACCTTTTTAATAGCATATTTTGCAACACAATCACTTGGCTCTTTAACTGCACTGATGTTTGTAAAGGAATATAAATTCACTAAATGAAAGTGTTGAAAATTTCTGAATATATGTAGTAGAAAAAAATCAAATTGCATAGAAATTACACACACAAAATGTTCATAAATGTTACAAACAAATACATCAAAATACACATCATCTATAACAAGAGACGTCTGTCAAAAGGTAAAATGTTCTTAAACTCATAAATAACTTCATTTACATCAATAGACTAAGCTTTTTCCTGTTCCACAAATAGCAAGAGCAGGGCATCCAATCTATCCTGCTTCTGAGTTGCTCTTAATTTAGTTTTAACTTGGGTAAGCTTGGAGAAAGCTCTCTCACACGTGCAGCTTGTGACAGGTAGCTATAGAAGAAATGCGCTGCAGTACAGAGTAGAATGCAGAAAATATCTTCTTTGTCCAATGACATCAAAATATCGAAAAACTACAGACACCCGTTTCATCAGCGATAATGCACACGTTTGTACCAAGTAATGACATTTTCAACTTCTTATAAACTGCCGCTTATTTTATCTCTTATTGAAATATCTTTCTTTAATTCTCTTTGATAAAGCAGCCCATTAGGGTGTGCCTAGGCACACCCGGCACACCCCGTAGCTACGCCTATGGTTAGGAAATCAGTTCTCTTTTTGAAGCAGATATATGCATCACATTATTATTATTACAATCATTGATTGGTTTGGTTCAGTATACTTCGCTTTTATGACACTTTTGGCTAATGGCGCAGATGAGGATGAGTGACGAAATTGATACAGAGACAATCATAAATAATAGCCATGACCAGGTCTGGATTCGAACCCGGTGTCCCTGGCGTCGTAGCGCGCTGTGCTAACCACTCCGTTATAGAGGTCTGGTAAAATTATTACAACTAGTACCATAGATACCTAGACAAAATTTCCTGATTTCAATAAATACTGTAATTTACTGCAACAACGCTGGTGGACTGAGCAAAGCTCTAATAGATATTTAAATAATTATGTATGGTGAAGTAATTCGAGAATGATTGGACATGGTGCTGTATCTGTTCATTGTTGTGCTCTGCTTTAAGTAACAATCAACTCTTATTATTAGTGGTAGTAGTAACAGCAGTAACAGAGACTAAAGGCAAACATTAAAGTAATTATTGGAGTTGGGGAATTCCATGTCGAAGTGTCCCTGATTCTCAATTTCTGAAATTAAATCATATGCTGTAACTTTTTCAATCTTGTGAATGAACAATCTAAAATTGTTACAGTAAAACCTCGTTAATCCGGACTAATGGGGAGGATAAGTTGACCGGTTTAACGACAACAGTAGAAAGTGCATTAAAACTCCGTTTATAGCAACAAAACACGTTTATTATGGCGTGAAGGGCATAGGCCTAAATACACTTTACAGCACAGTACAAAGTCTGCGGAAAACAGAATTTCATCAGTGGTTGACTGCCCTTTCTTTGGAAGTTCTCTTGTTGACTTCTAGCTACATTTAAAATCTTGCATTTTTTTGCCTGTCCGGATTAAGCGAAGTCCGGCTTATCGGCGTCCGGATTAACGAGGTTTTACTGTAACACAAATTCTCGATTGTGCCGTGAACGCAGTTCATACCTGTGGCAGTAATCTTCCAAATGCGACCCTTGAAAGTTGAGAAAAGCTAACACGAATCCTTGTTAAACTGTTGCATATACGAGATTCACATTCTCATATGTCGTCCTGGTGTAGAATTGCAAATGAATATATTACATGGAAAGGCTGCACAGTCTACAGCATACAGTTTCGCCTATCCCTCCGAATATTGATCCGTGAGAGTTGAGAAAAATCTTCACGTCCAAAATGTAATTCCTTGCCGTCCCATCTGGCGCGTCGAAAGAAATATGATACAACGTACCGAAGAGTTGGTTGAGTGACATCCAGCATGTGGCATTTCCTCTTAATTGTTATGCATTGAGTAGCCATTCCGAGCTTTGAAACTGTGAACAAATACGTGCCTGCAATGCAGAATCGAATTACAGAATTCTTAGTGTCTGGTCATCCCTGCGAGCGTATTGTGATGTGGATGTCAAGCACACACTCTAGTTCGTACTGGGATGAGAACGAGAAGGAGGGAAGCATGGGGAAAGCTGGGTAATGAAGGGGAAATATCAACCTTTCCCATCCTGCTCGTATGTTTCCCTGCACCCTCTTTCGTCTCGGCGTCGAGAGGAGTGCAATTTACGATTTGGGTACTGGTGGTTTAAAAAATGCATGTGCCAATTTTCGAACCGAACTGCTTCTTGCTTTACAACCCTCTTCTAACGGGCTTTCCCCTTCAAGAAGTCTACACCCCCCATCGCTTATATAACCCCCGCCAGGAGGACCCAAAGAGGAAGCGGGTATGTAAATATTTAACTACAGTGGACACACCCAAGACATGCCTCCGAAAAAAGTTATGTCTGAATCTTCTCTTCAGTGGCGGAAATGGAGAAAGTGGTCCATTATTCTTGTATTGCTAATGTGAAAACTTACAAAGTTTGGGGGAACGCAAGAGATGGTACAGGCAGGGTTGTGAAAGGTGCAGGGACCCATAAGTGTATATTAGGCGTTTCAAAATAGTACTTAGTAGGTATGGTCTTTTTTTACCAATTGAATATCACTTTTTGACATACTTTGACAATTTTTTGTCGATGTTTTAGCGTTTAGCGATGTTTTAGTACAAATTTTCACTATACTCATTTTTCCCCCACTCGTACTTGGTAGGTATATCATGATGTTACGTGATACGACTTAACCTATCCTTTTTTTACGATTATTTAATTTTTTTACGATCCTAAGTGATATAACTTAACCTATCATTTTTTTTATTTAGGTACTGTTTGAACGTTATTATTTGAGGATCATATTTTGTAGGTATTTTTTTTATCAATCGAATATAAGTTTTTGACATATTTTGACAATTTTTTGTCGATGTTATAGCGTTTAGCGATGTTTTAGTACAAATTTTCACTGCACTCATTTTTTTCCCTACTCGTACTTGGTAGGTATATCACGATGTTACGTGATATAACTTAACCTATCTTTTTTTTACGATCCTAAGTGATATAACTTAACCTATCATTTTTTTATTTACGCACCGAACTAACCTACAAGGGACTCTGTTTGTTTTAATATTTCAGTATTATAAGGTTTTCACAAATTTTATATAACCTAAAATGTGTTGGATGTTGATTTTTAGTATGTGGCAATTTTTTATGAATTTAAAACTGCTCTGTGACCCTCTCGTTCTTCACGTCGTAGGCGAAGGACTTCTCTGCAATCAGGATGACACTGCATAGGGTATCCTCGGGCAAGGCATCGTGGAACTCGCAAACACCCACTCTACAAAAATTCTACTATATGATCTTTCACTGGCTAAGCTAACCTACAAATAGGAATTGGTAGCACTGACTTATAAACCCACTGGGTCTTCTTGGCATGTTTTTTCATGATGTGTTGCCAGGCTATTGGGCATCTTGGCGTATACAATGTATATATTTTTGAGGGGGAGGGGTTATAGCTTTTTATGCTGTACGAATACTAAAAACTTGACAGTGACAACCAACAGAGTAGGTAAACCTACATGCAGAAACTGGCAACACTAGTTTCTGACAGTGAATTTGAAATAAAATATTAAACAAAATACATGAGTAAGCACTGTGATTACAAATAATACCAGTGTTATGCCCCCAACTCCAACTGGGCAACTGGGGGAAATAATTGTACAACAATTTGTACCTAATTGTACAATACTTGTACCTAATTGAGAGAGCCTTCTCGTAACTTACTTCATGCACAATTTATATGATTTTACAACTGTGAAAAGAAAGCATATGTGTTCTGTATGCACATATTCATTCTTATTTTTCGAAGTTGAATGGAAGCACGTGTTTTTTACGCTCTCGTAATACTGACCTTGCCCCAGTGATTTTAAATTGCTTCCATCCGGTTTTTTTTTCTGTGCTATTTCCGCGTGCACGCAACATTCGCTTTCAATAGTTTAATGAAATACAGAAGGAGTGTTAGTTTAGCAGGCTCCGAGTTTTACAATTTATTAAATTAAACAATAATTTATGTAAGAATATACTTGTACTTACCGAACACAAAATAATAAAAGCACATGTGAATCTTTGCCTGCGTTCATGTTATATGACGACTGAGTAAAAAATAATGTTGACTCCCCGAAAGATAAAAGTTCCTGGTTCGACATCAGATGCATGCAAATTTTATGTTTTGCTCTCCAAAATCTTGATTTCTATGTTTGTGCTATTTGCCATACAGCAGAGGAGAAGAGGGGAGAGGGGAGGGGAGGGGGTACTATTAGCGCCATCTATTAGCAAACAATAGAAATAAAAAAGTAGGGTCAAACTTTTTCAACACCCAAAAATTTTAAACGTCCTCGTTTAGTAATACGATCAGCAGAAGACGTTTGAAAGAGTACTCTTAGTCGAGAAAGCTAATTGCTAGGGCCCATATATTGCTAAAATGTTCTTTGATTTGCATATTTCTCATACCGCCATATGTTGTTCTAGTTGACTTCTTCCAAAAAAATGCTAATTAGCGAGAGTTAATTAAGCAAGGCAAGTAAAAGAAGCAAATAGGACAATATGTGGCGGCGTGGAAATATGTAAAAATTCGACTCGATTCGAATTAAAATTGGAGGATATTTTGCATTTTTTTCCTATAATGTACAAAACATTTACCCGGGTTCGATACCTACTGGATTCCAATTCTATTTTAAACTGTATGCCCAGTCTTCTGATTAATCTATCTGTGCATAGAGTAAACTTAAAAAGTTGGTTAATTATTGTTGCGATTAAGCATTAAAAAAAAAGAGTGGGTGAAGTCAGATTCAAAAAGAATGCCACGTGATTATTTTGATTCAATAGCTTCGTCTAGTTTGCAGCATTTTTTAACTGCACTTACGCGTTTAGTTGGTTATACGGTGCAACCTATCTTGTTGATTTTGGGTGTTATGTAGTGTATTTGGTGTCTGCACCACGTCTTAGAGAGGTGTAATATGTGGTGTGGTGTATGACCACGTGGTGAGTGGTTAACTAATCAAATGAATGTTTAAAGCAGCAGACAGGTATTTGTTGAATCTTCTGAACTTGAACACTGCTATTTGTCTACTCGGTTGAATGTTATTTTTTTTCACCAGCCTGACACCGGGATACACCTGCACTGCATCTAATGTCAAAGAAGCGCAGCGTACTAGACGAGGATATTAAATTGCATACTGATCTATTGCATGCTAACCAAACCTCTTGGGAGGTGGGCCACGGTCCTCCACATGTATGTATGTATGAAATGCGATTTAGGGGAGGCCAAATTTTAAATTTACAGCTTAATTAATCTGCATGCATGCTTAATGTTTGATTTTTTTGTTTCTAGTTCGACATGAGATACACACAATTTTATTTTTTGAAGTACAGTTAATATTACCTAGGTTAATCTGTGACATACAACTAGCGATCGATACGACCACCTGATACACAGACACAGAGAGAGTGAGCAAATTTAAAGTGTGATCTATCGTGAATTAAACTAAGTTTTTTCACCCACCCACATATAGTCTTACAGGTGACTCAAAAGCAGAAATTGGTCATAGCGTGACAGGTCGATCTATCGTGAACTAAACTAACCTCCCCCCCCCCACTCATACATACACACTATGTCTTACAATAAGTAAAACTGCTATATCACATGTAAGGGCTGACGGTTGCCAACACACGCAAGATCTATTGCAAATTTTATTAACCTACGACATAAGCCATGGACACACACACACCAAGTCTTCCAGATAGGCTATAAGCAACTCACCTCTTGCAATTGTATAACGGGGAAAATTAACCTACAGCTAGCAACACTGTTTGAGCTGCTTTCGACGAGTAGTGTTACCAAACTTATTTTTTTACAAATAGACTCTACAGCTAGAGGCTTGAAACATATACCCTACCAGAGTATGCCAACTTACCTCATGTAAAAATATTACCTAGTACGGGTTAAGCTGTGACATACAACTAGCGAACGACACGACCACCTGACACACAAACAGAGAGAGTGTGATACAGCTTATACGCAGTTTTTCCTACACACGTACTGGGTTTAAAAGGTAACTTACAACAACTATTTTACTCACCTCCTATCATATAATAAAATTACCACAGGTTTTTGATACTTGCTGCCAGAACATGGTAGTTTTAGACTGGAAATTCAGCCCGATTATTCTATTTATGCAAGAGAAAAATGATGATGCCTGCATTTGGAATATATAATTCTTCTTACGGTATTTTGCGTGCCCCAGTAACCTTGCTTTCGATTCACGGAAGCTATGACGTGTATTTCCTGTTTCGCGAACATACGAGAACTTTTCACAATGTTGCATCAGAGCGAGTTGGTTGTGTATATAAATCTAGTTTGGGGAATGGACATGAATATAATGTCAAAATTATTGCATAACTTAAAAAGAATATTTATTGCACTGCGCTTTCTAGCAAAGGTAAATGTGGAATGCCCCCGGCCCCCTCAGAGATTCGAATACTGTTAGTTAAACAGCAAGCATTGTCATATGGACTGACGATTATTATTTTTTTTAAAAAAAAAAACAGACCTCGTAATAAATTATAACCTGAGCTGTCTTGCAAGTCTCTCGAGTTTGATATCTGGTGAAGGAATATGATGCCACTATAAACTGTACACAAGATATACCCAGTCCCTGGCATGAGATGGACGAGGACCTATACAGTTGTACAATGGTTGTTTTTTATTAAAGCATAGCGCTTATTTACATGTCAGCACAACATGCATGCAAAGAAGGGAGGGAGACCATAACGGATAATTCTTATTTCGATTTCAATATTTTTGCTAGTCACGCTATCTAGACGAACACTGGAAGATGGGCAAAAGCGAGGGAAAGAGAGAAATGTTATTTTTTGCCCCTCTGCCTGTGTGTGATATACTAGTTTTACATGCATACGGCTGTATTGTGAAGCGAGGCCGAAAATAATTTTTGAAAGCAGTCTCGAGCATCTTCGCGTTCAGCCAACAAGAGAAATAAAATATTACACATGGGTGTGGGGTGCAACAGCCACAGTACGGTAATGTGCATGGATGTTAAAATTTTTGGGTTTTATGAATAGACATACATATCAGTTTTGCAGTCTCCAGATGGGACCGGAGCTTATTTTTTATTTGGACAAGGGGGTTCAGATCAACTATAATTTTTCTTCACATCAAAATGAAACAAAGGATTTTACTCCACTGCTTACTTATTCAATATTTTTATTATTGTAAAGAATGGGGCGGTGTGTTTTATTGTATATAGTCTTCCAACAACCACCTCGGGGGCGTAAATTTATGTTTCTGCATGTATGCAAAATGCACTTAACTTCAGTTGTGAAGTTTGTTTTGCTGTTGTGATTAAATACTAAACTAAAATCACTGATGTGATATGAACCCCCTTCACTTATGTGTATTTGAATATGCGAACATGAGGTATTTTGAATAATCGAGGCGGACAATCACAAAAACAGCTTGCAACGGTATGGAGAGTTCAAACTTCAGACGATTTTTGTTAATCTACGAAAAGCCAAGGGGCGAACGGAGATCACTACGAAAATTGTAACGCGAGGCTATTTTGGCTAATGGCAACGATGAGGATGAATAATGGTTGTTTTGATGAAATTGAAAAAGTGGGGCACGTCTGCTTCGAAGTGCATTACACCAACAACTACAATTGTCCCTCTTCCCCACACGAGGCGATTAACAGAGGTGTACTTTTGCCGGTCTACGACTCTGAGGCCTCAAGTTACAATGTTTACCTATAGCTGTACATATTTAAAAATGACCTGAGCAATTAAATGTTACAATACCGATCCTGATTTTTGTCGGATGACGTAGGTTGCAATCCCACCCCCGATGGCGTATAGACTTAAATGTTTCCATAACATGAAATACTGTTAATGGAAATCTGTTGTTTCTAATGTAAAAATCATATAACAAGAAAAAGAAGAAAATAAATGTTGCGAGCAAATACGGAGCCTCAACCCAAACACATAAATAATTAGACAAGATGTCAACGGTGCGTTCATAACTAACAAGTGATTATTCAAAAATTGAAATGGTGCAGGGGGAAACAACCAACTAACTAACTAGGCTTCTTAAACCCCGAGGGACAGCAAATACACGCCTATCCTGATCTGAGAAAGATCTCTATCTATTTTTTTCCATCCCAACCGATTTTTTAGGTCTATTCAACCCCTCATGGTACACGAGCTCCTACTGCCCTGATGGTGGAGGAAGCGAATCTATTTGGACATGAAAGAGCATTATGTGTGGGAGACTATAATTTATACATGTGGTTGCTTGGATGCTTACAGAGGATGCCATAGCTCGTGCGATTGAGGTATTTTATTAAGCACATATTTTGATGAGTGTAAAGAATTAAATAAGTCACAAGGGGCTGAGGCATGGTTCGAATTTCTCGATCTAGGTATGGATGCAGACAGACACGAAGTTTTGTGTGTGGACACAAATGATAATGGAAAAATGCCGTTCACCCCGATAGCATAGTGGTAATGTTGTTCTTGCCTCGTTTCCATCGACAACATAGTGGTTATACTGTCCAATATTAAGAAGTTCTCAAAATTATTCAATCATTTTTTTTTCTTCTTCTATCATCTCGGTAACCAAAAAAAAGGTTTTCTCAAACGTTTAGACGGCTACGAAAATGTTGAAATGTAAAATATTGTTGCATTGTAATCAAAAAAGAATTTGTTGAATATGCCTAACCTAAAATAAAATTCAAGAATTAATAGAGTTAAATATTTGCCACTCTGAAATGGCGACGGCTATCATAACATTATTTTCAGCAGGATAATAATGACAATATTATATATATTAAGGATTAGGCCCGAGGGATTCTTATTCACTACACTCGTTTCTAACCTGTCCACACAGGAAACCGAAAACACAAGTACGAGACACTAACTTGGGAGAGGACATGCAAAAACTCTGCGGGGGCTCATCTTAAAAACTTCAGTAGATGTTTGTCATGGAACTCCCTCCTTAAATTCGATTCGAAAGGCACAAATATTCCGGTTCTTGAATAAGAAGCGCGTATGCCTTCGGAAAGAGAGAAGAAGAAATAAATAAATCAACTCATGCATATTCTTCATGTACGTATGCTTGGTGACAAGAAACAGTATTTTTTTTTTCTCTTCAAGAAATTGTTTTCAACTTTTTGCTAGGTGATCCAACAGGAGTGGACGAAATAGCTTATTCATTCAAACTGGAAGCTTGCTTTTTTTCAACAATAGAAAACATATTATTTCCAGTGAAATATCGACTCAACTACCTAGAATGGCTACCACGGGCTTGGTGACTGAATACTAAAAAACTATCGAGCGACTTACTTCACAGCAGTGTCACTTAGTTTCAACAAGAACAGTTCAAGGCTTCCCGGGTGTCCTGCAAGGTTCGGTATTTATTTTTTTAATAGCAAGCAGATGAACTGGCCTTACAATATGAAGACCCCTCTCACTGTGTCGGTTGCAGTTATTTTCTGGTAATTATGTCTTGCCGATGGCGTTGTCGCTTTGTAATCATACTTAGGAGTTATTTTTTTTATTTTGCCTTTCGCGACATGTTCGACTAATCGTGACAATACGTTTCAACTTTTCTGCATAAACGTTGATCATCGTTTATCTTGTCCGCATCGATTAATCTTCTTATGTTTTTTTTTTGTTTTTTCGTCGCGTCCATCTCTTCTGTTATCACAATCGAGACTTCTAGATTATTATTTTTTCTCCCTGCAATTTTAGAAATGTAATTTTTCATGATCATCCAGCGAACGTCTGAGACATTTCAGCAAAATGTCGATTATTCAATGGAAGTTGTAAGGTTCCATGTTTTTTTTCACTATCTCTTGTTTGGTCGATTTTGAATTTGGGAGTTATTTTTTTTATTTTGCCTTTCGAGACATGTTCGACTAATCGTGACAATACGTTTCAACCTTTCTACATAAACGTTGAAACGTTTCAACGAACAAACGTTGAATTATAGTCTCCCACACATAATGCTCTTTCATGTCCAAATAGATTCGCTTCCTCCACCATCAGGGCAGTAGGAGCTCGTGTACCATGAGGGGTTGAATAGACCTAAAAAATCGGTTGGGATGGAAAAAAATAGATAGAGATCTTTCTCAGATCAGGATAGGCGTGTATTTGCTGTCCCTCGGGGTTTAAGAAGCCTAGTTAGTTAGTTGGTTGTTTCCCCCTGCACCATTTCAATTTTTGAATAATCACTTGTTAGTTATGAACGCACCGTTGACATCTTGTCTAATTATTTATGTGTTTGGGTTGAGGCTCCGTATTTGCTCGCAACATTTATTTTCTTCTTTTTCTTGTTATATGATTTTTACATTAGAAACAACAGATTTCCATTAACAGTATTTCATGTTATGGAAACATTTAAGTCTATACGCCATCGGGGGTGGGATTGCAACCTACGTCATCCGACAAAAATCAGGATCGGTATTGTAACATTTAATTGCTCAGGTCATTTTTAAATATGTACAGCTATAGGTAAACATTGTAACTTGAGGCCTCAGAGTCGTAGACCGGCAAAAGTACACCTCTGTTAATCGCCTCGTGTGGGGAAGAGGGACAATTGTAGTTGTTGGTGTAATGCACTTCGAAGCAGACGTGCCCCACTTTTTCAATTTCATCAAAACAACCATTATTCATCCTCATCGTTGCCATTAGCCAAAATAGCCTCGCGTTACAATTTTCGTAGTGATCTCCGTTCGCCCCTTGGCTTTTCGTAGATTAACAAAAATCGTCTGAAGTTTGAACTCTCCATACCGTTGCAAGCTGTTTTTGTGATTGTCCGCCTCGATTATTCAAAATACCTCATGTTCGCATATTCAAATACACATAAGTGAAGGGGGTTCATATCACATCAGTGATTTTAGTTTAGTATTTAATCACAACAGCAAAACAAACTTCACAACTGAAGTTAAGTGCATTTTGCATACATGCAGAAACATAAATTTACGCCCCCGAGGTGGTTGTTGGAAGACTATATACAATAAAACACACCGCCCCATTCTTTACAATAATAAAAATATTGAATAAGTAAGCAGTGGAGTAAAATCCTTTGTTTCATTTTGATGTGAAGAAAAATTATAGTTGATCTGAACCCCCTTGTCCAAATAAAAAATAAGCTCCGGTCCCATCTGGAGACTGCAAAACTGATATGTATGTCTATTCATAAAACCCAAAAATTTTAACATCCATGCACATTACCGTACTGTGGCTGTTGCACCCCACACCCATGTGTAATATTTTATTTCTCTTGTTGGCTGAACGCGAAGATGCTCGAGACTGCTTTCAAAAATTATTTTCGGCCTCGCTTCACAATACAGCCGTATGCATGTAAAACTAGTATATCACACACAGGCAGAGGGGCAAAAAATAACATTTCTCTCTTTCCCTCGCTTTTGCCCATCTTCCAGTGTTCGTCTAGATAGCGTGACTAGCAAAAATATTGAAATCGAAATAAGAATTATCCGTTATGGTCTCCCTCCCTTCTTTGCATGCATGTTGTGCTGACATGTAAATAAGCGCTATGCTTTAATAAAAAACAACCATTGTACAACTGTATAGGTCCTCGTCCATCTCATGCCAGGGACTGGGTATATCTTGTGTACAGTTTATAGTGGCATCATATTCCTTCACCAGATATCAAACTCGAGAGACTTGCAAGACAGCTCAGGTTATAATTTATTACGAGGTCTGTTTTTTTTTTTAAAAAAAATAATAATCGTCAGTCCATATGACAATGCTTGCTGTTTAACTAACAGTATTCGAATCTCTGAGGGGGCCGGGGGCATTCCACATTTACCTTTGCTAGAAAGCGCAGTGCAATAAATATTCTTTTTAAGTTATGCAATAATTTTGACATTATATTCATGTCCATTCCCCAAACTAGATTTATATACACAACCAACTCGCTCTGATGCAACATTGTGAAAAGTTCTCGTATGTTCGCGAAACAGGAAATACACGTCATAGCTTCCGTGAATCGAAAGCAAGGTTACTGGGGCACGCAAAATACCGTAAGAAGAATTATATATTCCAAATGCAGGCATCATCATTTTTCTCTTGCATAAATAGAATAATCGGGCTGAATTTCCAGTCTAAAACTACCATGTTCTGGCAGCAAGTATCAAAAACCTGTGGTAATTTTATTATATGATAGGAGGTGAGTAAAATAGTTGTTGTAAGTTACCTTTTAAACCCAGTACGTGTGTAGGAAAAACTGCGTATAAGCTGTATCACACTCTCTCTGTTTGTGTGTCAGGTGGTCGTGTCGTTCGCTAGTTGTATGTCACAGCTTAACCCGTACTAGGTAATATTTTTACATGAGGTAAGTTGGCATACTCTGGTAGGGTATATGTTTCAAGCCTCTAGCTGTAGAGTCTATTTGTAAAAAAATAAGTTTGGTAACACTACTCGTCGAAAGCAGCTCAAACAGTGTTGCTAGCTGTAGGTTAATTTTCCCCGTTATACAATTGCAAGAGGTGAGTTGCTTATAGCCTATCTGGAAGACTTGGTGTGTGTGTGTCCATGGCTTATGTCGTAGGTTAATAAAATTTGCAATAGATCTTGCGTGTGTTGGCAACCGTCAGCCCTTACATGTGATATAGCAGTTTTACTTATTGTAAGACATAGTGTGTATGTATGAGTGGGGGGGGGGAGGTTAGTTTAGTTCACGATAGATCGACCTGTCACGCTATGACCAATTTCTGCTTTTGAGTCACCTGTAAGACTATATGTGGGTGGGTGAAAAAACTTAGTTTAATTCACGATAGATCACACTTTAAATTTGCTCACTCTCTCTGTGTCTGTGTATCAGGTGGTCGTATCGATCGCTAGTTGTATGTCACAGATTAACCTAGGTAATATTAACTGTACTTCAAAAAATAAAATTGTGTGTATCTCATGTCGAACTAGAAACAAAAAAATCAAACATTAAGCATGCATGCAGATTAATTAAGCTGTAAATTTAAAATTTGGCCTCCCCTAAATCGCATTTCATACATACATACATGTGGAGGACCGTGGCCCACCTCCCAAGAGGTTTGGTTAGCATGCAATAGATCAGTATGCAATTTAATATCCTCGTCTAGTACGCTGCGCTTCTTTGACATTAGATGCAGTGCAGGTGTATCCCGGTGTCAGGCTGGTGAAAAAAAATAACATTCAACCGAGTAGACAAATAGCAGTGTTCAAGTTCAGAAGATTCAACAAATACCTGTCTGCTGCTTTAAACATTCATTTGATTAGTTAACCACTCACCACGTGGTCATACACCACACCACATATTACACCTCTCTAAGACGTGGTGCAGACACCAAATACACTACATAACACCCAAAATCAACAAGATAGGTTGCACCGTATAACCAACTAAACGCGTAAGTGCAGTTAAAAAATGCTGCAAACTAGACGAAGCTATTGAATCAAAATAATCACGTGGCATTCTTTTTGAATCTGACTTCACCCACTCTTTTTTTTTAATGCTTAATCGCAACAATAATTAACCAACTTTTTAAGTTTACTCTATGCACAGATAGATTAATCAGAAGACTGGGCATACAGTTTAAAATAGAATTGGAATCCAGTAGGTATCGAACCCGGGTAAATGTTTTGTACATTATAGGAAAAAAATGCAAAATATCCTCCAATTTTAATTCGAATCGAGTCGAATTTTTACATATTTCCACGCCGCCACATATTGTCCTATTTGCTTCTTTTACTTGCCTTGCTTAATTAACTCTCGCTAATTAGCATTTTTTTGGAAGAAGTCAACTAGAACAACATATGGCGGTATGAGAAATATGCAAATCAAAGAACATTTTAGCAATATATGGGCCCTAGCAATTAGCTTTCTCGACTAAGAGTACTCTTTCAAACGTCTTCTGCTGATCGTATTACTAAACGAGGACGTTTAAAATTTTTGGGTGTTGAAAAAGTTTGACCCTACTTTTTTATTTCTATTGTTTGCTAATAGATGGCGCTAATAGTACCCCCTCCCCTCCCCTCTCCCCTCTTCTCCTCTGCTGTATGGCAAATAGCACAAACATAGAAATCAAGATTTTGGAGAGCAAAACATAAAATTTGCATGCATCTGATGTCGAACCAGGAACTTTTATCTTTCGGGGAGTCAACATTATTTTTTACTCAGTCGTCATATAACATGAACGCAGGCAAAGATTCACATGTGCTTTTATTATTTTGTGTTCGGTAAGTACAAGTATATTCTTACATAAATTATTGTTTAATTTAATAAATTGTAAAACTCGGAGCCTGCTAAACTAACACTCCTTCTGTATTTCATTAAACTATTGAAAGCGAATGTTGCGTGCACGCGGAAATAGCACAGAAAAAAAAAACCGGATGGAAGCAATTTAAAATCACTGGGGCAAGGTCAGTATTACGAGAGCGTAAAAAACACGTGCTTCCATTCAACTTCGAAAAATAAGAATGAATATGTGCATACAGAACACATATGCTTTCTTTTCACAGTTGTAAAATCATATAAATTGTGCATGAAGTAAGTTACGAGAAGGCTCTCTCAATTAGGTACAAGTATTGTACAATTAGGTACAAATTGTTGTACAATTATTTCCCCCAGTTGCCCAGTTGGAGTTGGGGGCATAACACTGGTATTATTTGTAATCACAGTGCTTACTCATGTATTTTGTTTAATATTTTATTTCAAATTCACTGTCAGAAACTAGTGTTGCCAGTTTCTGCATGTAGGTTTACCTACTCTGTTGGTTGTCACTGTCAAGTTTTTAGTATTCGTACAGCATAAAAAGCTATAACCCCTCCCCCTCAAAAATATATACATTGTATACGCCAAGATGCCCAATAGCCTGGCAACACATCATGAAAAAACATGCCAAGAAGACCCAGTGGGTTTATAAGTCAGTGCTACCAATTCCTATTTGTAGGTTAGCTTAGCCAGTGAAAGATCATATAGTAGAATTTTTGTAGAGTGGGTGTTTGCGAGTTCCACGATGCCTTGCCCGAGGATACCCTATGCAGTGTCATCCTGATTGCAGAGAAGTCCTTCGCCTACGACGTGAAGAACGAGAGGGTCACAGAGCAGTTTTAAATTCATAAAAAATTGCCACATACTAAAAATCAACATCCAACACATTTTAGGTTATATAAAATTTGTGAAAACCTTATAATACTGAAATATTAAAACAAACAGAGTCCCTTGTAGGTTAGTTCGGTGCGTAAATAAAAAAATGATAGGTTAAGTTATATCACTTAGGATCGTAAAAAAAAGATAGGTTAAGTTATATCACGTAACATCGTGATATACCTACCAAGTACGAGTAGGGAAAAAAATGAGTGCAGTGAAAATTTGTACTAAAACATCGCTAAACGCTATAACATCGACAAAAAATTGTCAAAATATGTCAAAAACTTATATTCGATTGATAAAAAAAATACCTACAAAATATGATCCTCAAATAATAACGTTCAAACAGTACCTAAATAAAAAAAATGATAGGTTAAGTTATATCACTTAGGATCGTAAAAAAATTAAATAATCGTAAAAAAAGGATAGGTTAAGTCGTATCACGTAACATCATGATATACCTACCAAGTACGAGTGGGGGAAAAATGAGTATAGTGAAAATTTGTACTAAAACATCGCTAAACGCTAAAACATCGACAAAAAATTGTCAAAGTATGTCAAAAAGTGATATTCAATTGGTAAAAAAAGACCATACCTACTAAGTACTATTTTGAAACGCCTAATATACACTCCCATAAATTCTAATGGGTTCTATTGGGTTCCCCTGCAGGAACGGAATTTTTTTTTCTCGCAAAATTTAAATTCGAGTCAAGTTGCATTGTTTCATTGAAAAAGGGTTCTTGGACCGACCGTTGGACGGAAGAAATGTTCCTGGGTATTTAAATCGATCCAGAAAAACATATTCCTGGACCGTATTTAATTTCATCCAGAAAAAAAGGTTCCTGGACCGAAATGAAATCCTTTATACATAAAAAGGTTCTTTACTGCCTAGAACCCATCTACACTTGCTGATTTTCTCTTCCAGAGCGGAATTGAATTTATTTACAATTCGTGGAAATTAACAACCCCAGGATTATTAAGGATCCAGAAAATCCATACATTCTAATGGGTTTTATTTGCTTCCGTAACAGGAGGAGAACTTTTTTTTCGCACATTTCGATCGAAGTTGCATTTCTTTTCATTGAAATAAGATTCTTGTACCGTATTTAAATCAAGCCGGAAAAAAGGTTCCTGGACCGAATTAAAATACTTTACCGATAAAAAGCTTCTTTACGGTCCAGAACCCATTTACGCTTGCCGATTTTTTTCCCGGACCGGAATTGAATTTACTAAAAATTCCTGGACCATTACGAACCCTGGGTACAGGGCTAGAACGAGAGTTGTCGCGTGAGGAGCAGCGAACACAACAATTGTAGCGGCCTGCTTCAAATTCATATCTCCTCTCCAGCAGTTCCCTGTCTTCAGAGATGCCCTCGGTCCTCCCAAAGCAAAGCACGCATCATTCCCCAGATCATGTCCCTATAAAGTATACGTACAGCGTGGTCCTCTTAGAGAATTCGAGAAATAATTGATAATTTGAAGTGTAAATAATGGTTTATTAACTCACCTTTTACATACATTGATGCAGGTCCTCCCCCATGGCGCGGTGGTAGCGTCGTTGCCTTTTAATCAAGGGGACCCGGGTTCGATACCCGTTGGATCGGATCCAACTTTAAACTGTAGGTCCAGTCCTGGTTTACATAAAGTGTACTTACAACAGCATTACATTGATACAGAAACTCTCCGAGCTCAGGGAATTGGTCAATGCAACTCGATTGAGTTGCCCTGCAGACATCTAAACGTCCACAATCTGTGACCGATTACTGTGGGTCACGTATGACAAGTTGCACGTAAGACGAAAGGATGTTTGTTTCGATAAGAATTTTATATCGAGGAACATAAATTGTGCGTAGGAAGAGTGTTTCGTTTCAGTGAGCGTGTTTAGTTACATGTCCTGAGCCATGATCCTAGCAAAGCAAATCAACTAGAACAATGGATTGTATAGTGTCGCAATAGAAGCTGTAGCCAGGCCGGTAAGAGACTGAATGCCATTGAAGAACATTGCATGGCATGATTGTGTTAAGGCTAATCACAGTCTTAGATTTGTAATGGGGTGAGTGGTGAAAAAAGGACGTGAACAGTTCAGTTCGGGACACAGAAAGCTTAACATTGACTTCCTCGATTAGCTGGAGTGCCATCAGACGTCGCGTTGCGAGTTCCCCGCGGTTGACCAAAGTTTATCCGAACGTCGTGAAATTACTTTTAAACACTTTGGACGGTAGCTTAAATCGCTAGTAAAAGTACGCTTATGAAGAGTGGTTATTGGAAGTGATTGCTACTACTACAGAGTGATCAAAAAGTCACGCAACCCATGGAGGGACTATAAAAGATGTTGGAAATGGCCACCATTCAGTTCCTCACACTTGTGCACCCTTTTGATCATGTTCCTGAAGACCCTCTGGAGTGTACCACATGAAATGTTGTCCACAGTACGTTGAATATTCGTCTTCAGTTCATCCAAAGTGTGTGGGTGCGTTACGTAGGTCGCAGACTTCAGAAATACCCAGAGGAAAAAGTCCTGCGGAGTGAGATCGGGAGACCTGGGCGGCCATAGTGGCTTCGTAATGAAGTCACCTGCAACACAATAAAAAACAAATGTTACATGGGTTGCGTGACTTTTTGATCACTCGGTATAATCCCTTACCATATTCTCCGAGAGAGAAAGAAGAAAACAGAGCAGCGTAAGAAGAAAAGTATATATTTGAAAGTTGTTGATTTGTGTTTTAAGACCACTTTATGCACATTAAGGCTAATCGGGACTGAACCTACAGTTTAATGTGGGATCCGAACCACTTGTGCCTCTACCGGGTATCGAACCCTTGACTACAATGCGGCGACGCTACCACTGCGCCATCGGGGAGGTCTATGTATTGGAAAGTGGAAATACCATGATTTATAGTGTAAAATCTACTGTGATGCAGTGATTAAAGTGATTAAGATTAATTTTCAAATATAAGCTAAAAGATAGTTGTTATTTGTAGCTTATTTCCTTCTTTGTCAATCTTATTTACTGTTCACTAATTAACTAACTAAAGACTTGAGAGTGACTGGTCGGTCTGGTACAATAAACCCAGAGCTCGCAAGACGAATAAGGCCAACATATTCAAAGCAAGAGTAAAATGACTCGTCTAAATTAGAAAATAAAGTAACCAAAAACAAAACGGTTGCAATTCTTACCGTCTCGTCGCGTGTCTATTGCTCTACTAAATAGTGCCAGGCTTGTTGCGCGCATGCGCAAGCACGAGTATTCACTATTAGTGTATAAACTGGGAGAGTTTCTGTATCTTGTAAAATGAAATCATAACAATATGAGGCCATTAAGCCTTGTTTCAATGATATGAAAAGCTAAATATGCTGATCAAGGCAGTAATTTTTTTTATTATAAAACATAAACTAAACGTAACGTTTCAACCTTCTAGCAAGGTCTTCTTCAGACTCTGTACCAATTACAAATGTAACAAGGTACAAAACAGTACCAAGGTGAAGAAGACACAATGAACTGGAATGGGGGACTGATGATAAACAAAGAATGGAAGAAAGTGTCAGAAAGAGTGGAAAGGACAAGAGAGAAAGAGGAGAGGAGAAGGAAGAAAAATGAAGGAAAAAGAGCGTGAGATAAAGAGTCCAACCACATTCTAGATGGAAGTAAATATGTTTAGCCTTTTAGGTGAAAGTATAGTTGACAAGGTAAAGCCACCTGCTAGAATGTTCCAGAACAACTTTTTAATAGTCTGGAGGGGAGTAATGTTTGTGTATATATAATGTCCTCTTTTGTATCTTGTTACATTTGTACTTGGTACAGAGTCTGAAGAAGACCTTGCTAGAAGGTTGAAACGTTACTTTTAGTTTATGTTTTATAATAAAATAAATTAATGCCTTGGTCAGCATATTGAGTTTTTTAACATGAGGCGTTGAGGATACGAAGGGCGAACTCAACATTGGGCGAAATTATTTTTTTCCATAAATTGGTTTGTCAGGCATTAGGGAATATGCTAGATAAGCTTTTTTATTGAAGACGCCCTTCTAACCGTATATAACTAGAGCTGACAGAAGCTCTCCTATCTTCTGAGAGCGATAGAGCTCCGTGGGGCGAACTCAACACCCTAGCTCCCTGCTACTCGGTCACACCCACCCCACTCCACCGCTTGGCACGTGGCTTGGCACGCTTCAATCCGTTTAGTTTAGTTTAGTTTGCCCGTCACTTCTATTGCACACGTTGGTGGAATGTTATCACGATCTCATTACGTGAATTATGGACAATCGAAGTTCCATCTGGCCAGAGTTAAGTTACCGAGTCTTTATGTGCCTGTTCCCTCTGCAAAATTGAAGGATATTCGAGATCTACTGCCATGCGTTCCGTTCCCATGGTCACCATACATTCACAGCCATTCTGGAAAATCAACCTGGAAATAGCTCCACGCCAAACGAGGGTGACGCTGAGGAAATATAAGACGACCCAAGTGGATTACGATAACTAAATTACATACTGTTCAGTTTAAAATAAAGTTATAAAAATGTTTTAAGTTCAATGAGAAAAAGAGTTGTGAGTTCTGATTTTGTTATTAGTATATTGAGCATTACAGTTCCTTTCATTAGTATTTTTGTGCAATAAAGTTCTTTTCATTACAAGTCTGGTTTTCCCTAATTTTATCCTTGACATTTATTTTCTTTGCTCACTTTCGAATGTTAAAATTTCTTAACAAAATTTAGACATCCCAGAGCAAAAATAGCTAAAATGACTCTTTTGTTGAGTTCGCCCGAGTTCAATGCGTTTTTCTCGAAACCAGCATTTGTTGAGTTCTCCCTTCGTATCCGCAACGCCTCATATCTTCCTCCGTTTTTGAAAGGTGAGCATTTTTTCTAGATCCCTCTAACCAGAACACCCTGTATAATTATGACAGCGTGTCTACTACTATTTTATTAATTCTTTATAGCATTACTGAACACCCATAAATTCGTCATTTTCTTCATCTAGCGGATTAAAATTGATGCATGTAGTATCAAAAGTAACTTGAAACGAGCTGTAGTAAATGTGTTACGAAGAAAATATATTCCGATTCCCTCCTCCTCCCTCGGTAACAGATGTCTCAGGAGAATATTAAATGTACATTGGCCAGAAGTAATCACAAATCAATGACTTTGGACACGAGCATCAGAAGACCAGATTAAAAATCAAATTAAAAGAAGAAAATGCAACTGGATAGGACACAGACTAAGGAAAGCAGACAGTGCAATCGAGAATCAAGCACTTGATTGGAACCCTCAAGGTGCTAGAGAAAGGTGAAAGCCCAAAAGCTCATGGAGACGTTTGAACAAGAAGGAGGACAACAGGGGAAAAGTTGGAGAGAAATGAAGAAGATCGCATGCAACAGAGTGAGGTAGAGACGCTTCGTGGATGCCCTATGTTCCAGTAGGAACTAAAGGAATTAGTGAAGTAGGTCCTTCACAGCCTGATCGCACATACTGAAGCATATATTTTACAAAATTGTACACAAATTGAATTTGTATTATTTTAAGAAAAAAAGGCCACAAATACTTTGATGGTGCGGTCCGCACCATTATCCCTCCCTGTGGGCACTCCCGCCTATATTTGCTAGAATGCCAGTTCTTGGAGCTTAAGAATACGAAATGCGGGTTTGAAATCAAGGTGATTGATTTGCGTTATTTTACTTCGCTTTTTGTGCCACTTTCGGCTAATTTGCGAAGATGGGGATGAGTGATGATATGATGAAATTGATGAATGAATTCTCACAAACATTCATGCCGAGGCTGGGATTCGATCCCGGGACCCCTGGCGTCGTAGTGCGATGTGCTAACCAGTCCGCCGGCTAAAACCAAGGTGAGAATGAATTTCCTTGAAATAGACTAGGGATATACAATGAAGTAATAATGAACTTCTGTGTAGTTGACAAGTAATGATAAAGTCATATACAGGGTAATTCAAAACAAATGGTATAACTTTACACAGTTATTACTACTTATGATAGAAAATCAGACAAGGCATCAACATGAAGAAAATCTGTGGAAGTTTTACTCACATGACTTACATTACAAAGATTCAACGTGGAAACCACGTGTAGGGCGGTAAACGTCCAAACGATACGAGACAACAAGTCATTGTCCATGGTTTCGAAGGCACTAACAACTCACAGTTGTAACTTTGGCAAATCTTTTGGAAGGGTAAAACCATGTGCATTACTACCAAAACGCATGTGGAAATGTCTTTGCATCATTGTGAGTGAATCAGTTCTTGATATCTCCAACACACGATATACCTTCTACTGGTCACTAGCCATTTTGCAACACTGGCGATCCTGGTGGAACAGCGGCAAAGCAGTATAAGCCCGCTTGGTGAAAATAAAACTTCAAGAGTTTTTCTTTATATTGAGGCCTTGTTTGATTTTCTGTCACAAATAATTACGTCATAATAACTGTGTAAAGTTGTACCATTCTTTTTTAATTACCCTGTATAATTGACAGTGGTATACGGGTTTACTAATGAAGTGAGAATGAGCTGAAAAATAGGCTAGTGTAATGGGGTGAAATTAATGAAGATCCGACATACGATGTGTCGGGACATCAGGATACAAGGTGTTTGTTCCTAAATCAATACTTGTCTGCGATTCTCCAGATTTCGTGAGCAATTTGCAACAATAACGACACAGGACTCTTTTCTTTCACATCATATTCTGAAATGCGTACACACGCGCGAGGATCTTCATAAAATGAAAGTATGTAGACCTTCAGGCCCGTTAAAGGAGCGGCAAAGTGTAGCAGTAACAGGATGGTAGGAGGGATACCGTAAGACTGTAGACTCTCGCATCCAATTTTGTGTCTCAGGTCTTAGCCAAGATATTGCAGCTCGAGTGAATACGCAGCGTACACACTCCTGGCCTAGTTTAACTGCAAACTCGTCGCTGTGTTATAACGCCTGGGAGTGGCGTCGGCCGACTTCAGATCTGTTTACCGTGGGAGGAGGCAAGGGGAGGGTGGATCAAGAAAGTAAACAAGATCGAAAGCTCGCGAAAGGTCTTAGCGGGAAAGTTTTCTTTTAGGGAGATTGATTCTTTCGAGATAATATTTTACCAACTGGGTGCATGGAAGCAGGGCTCGAAATTGAAATTTTCACGGAACGGAACACTTTACCTTCGTTAACATGGTGTTGTTTCTCCTTCGTCTTCTATACCATAGCAACGAGATTAAGAACTAATACGAGAGTCACTATTTATATTTTGAGCCTAACAATGAAACAACAGGAATTTGGCATTGAAAACTGCTTTATTGTTTTCCGAAGTATTCTCCTTTATGGTCAATACACTTTTGCATTCGTTCGAACCATTTGTCAAAGCAGTTTTTCCAATCTTCTTGAGACACCTCCATAATATGGTTTTTGAACGCATCAACCGCGTCTTCCGCCGACGAAAATCGTTGTCCACGCAATTTATTCTTGACATTCGGGAACAAGAAGAAGTCATTGGGTGCCGAATCAGGACTGTACGGCGGATGACCCATCAATTCGATTTTTTGACTGTTCATAAAGTCGGTTGTTAGACGAGATGTGTGACAGCTGGCATTGTCTTGATGAAGAATGATCCGACGGCGTTTGTTTGTTTTCCGTATTTGACCGAAGACCTCTGGCAAACAAATTGTTATGTACCATTCAGAGTTGACCGTTCTACGTTCCTCTAAAGGCACAGTTGCCACATGACCAGTTTTCCCGAAAAAACAGGCGACCATTTGTTTCGATGTGCTTCGAGCGCGAACAACTTTTGTTGGATTGGGTTCATCTTGAAACACCCATACAGTCGACTGCTGTTTACGTTCCGGCTCATATGCATATATCCATGATTCGTCACCTGTTACAATCTTATATACGTCTTTTGAAGCACCACGATTGTATTTATTGAGCATTTGTTTGCACCAATTGACGCGAGCGTCTTTTTGAGTTTTTTGTCAAATTGTGTGGGATCCAACGAGAACATAGCTTTCTCACAGCTAAATGATCATGTAATATTTTATATATGCTGGTGGAACTAATGCCTATGGTTGCCTCAATCTCACAGTATGTCACATGACGATCTTGCAGTATTAGGTTTTGCACAGCATCAATGTTTTCTTGAACAACAACTGATTTTGGACGACCTTCGCGAATCTCGTCGGTGAGCGAATGGCGGCCACGATTAAATTCGTTATACCAGCGTTTCACAGTGGCAAAGGATGGGGCTTCATCGCCAAATGTGGAAGTAAGTTGATCGATGCACTCTTGTCTTGATAATCCACGTCGAAAATCGTAAAAAATCATCGCACGAAAATGTTCACGAGTTAATTCCATTTTATTGTTGTCGCGCAATCTCCAAGGCAACATAAACAACACAAATGAAACTATTGACAAAACATTTGAAGTACGTTATGGTCAATAATACCAGACGATTCCGTGCAAACGTCAAATCGCGCCTAACTTCAATCAGTGTTGCCAAGGCTCAAAATATAAATAGTGACCCTCGTATAAAACACATTGGATACGAGTCTTCTGGAATCTTCTTCCTTTCTCGAAAGTTAAATTCTTGACGCCCGCTGAAACGCGGCAACAGAAAGCAACAAACCCGTTTTCGGCGTTTCAGTGGACGATAACCTTTAAGATAACCTGCAGACTTATGGAAATTCCCGCTTCGGTTCCGTGCGTTTCCCTGTAGTGTGCGTTACGCCATTTGTTTCCAATTGCAACGTCCCCCCGTTTGTACACCAGTCGTCGCAAAGTTAGTCCGCTACTCCTTTAGTCGGGAACATGAGAATCTTGGGCAATTCATTCACATATATCGAAAGTCAAATTACATAATTAATTGTTTACTTTCAACTTATCGGCAAGAAGAAAACTCGAAAACCTAAAGTCTATACTTGAATTCTCTCCCTTTCCAAGTTCTTATTGATCCTTCACCTTCATCTGTTTTTCAAACTCAGTCTGTCGTCAGGTGAGGAACATTCAGGTGGGTTCACTTCCTCGGCCGAGATGAGAAAGTGACGTCAACACGAACAGATTATGACGTATTTATAAAGATATATACAAGTTCCAAACACAACTGTATCAATCTAACTATAGTTGTCTGTGAGGGCTTGCACATTATTTGAAGTAACAAACATTTTAAATATCTTAACTTGTTACAAATATAAAACATTAAACTCTCAAGTTCGTTACACAATAGAAGCAGACAACAGAAGTTCTGTTGCTTTCTGTTCCGCCGCTTGTCATAAGTAGGGCTAGCATTTTCATGACTTAGTATATTTATTTTGTTAAGGTTGATGTGTTCCCTAAATATGTAGAAATTCATATTATGAGAAAACTAATTAAATTAGGGTGCCGTGCCTATTGAGGGCATATTTTGGCGTATTGAGCCATTTCTGCGTGATAGAGCATATTTTGATGGATTTTCGGTCATATTCAGCATATTTTCGCTTTTTGAGAAATATACAGTCATTTTCGAAGTGGATTCGTTCTTGCTCCCAGCTTCACTCGAAGTTTATTTTTTGGACTGCAGCAAAATCTTTTTCATTTTTATTTAGAAATTTACAGAAAGTATTCATTCTGGATTGCAAGTCAGGGTCCATAAAGTGAACTAAAAATTGTACGCATGTGAAAATATCTCAGCATTGATGTTTGAAACAGTCCAGTTATAAGGGCATATTTTTCAAATTATAGTGCATATTTTTTAAAATTTTAGGTCATAAGAGCATATTTTATTTTGCATATTTGGGTGATTTTTAGGCCATAAAAATCCTAGCCCTAGTCATAAGCTAGCCCCAACCGGAACTTTTTAAAAATTCAATATACGTAAGCTTATTGAAATAATCATATTGTGTAAGTGAAAGATATTTGCATTTTGTTACTTTGCGTATGATCAAGAATTGGATTTTTTTGCAAAGCGTCAATATATATATATAATAGTATATCTGCCCAGCTTAAGGAGAATAAGAGACCATAAAAAGAGAAGTCGAATTTGTGTAAAGATCTTGTATACACGAGGATATCTCTATCGGAACAATCTAATTCGCAAGACATGACAAATAATAATAACACCATTAAGCCTTTGTTTCCATGATATGAAAAACTCAATATGCTGACCAAGGCAGAACTTTATTTTATTATAAAACATAAACTAAACGTAACGTTTCAACTTTCTAGCAAGGTCTTCTTCAGACTCTGTGCCAAGTACAAATGTAACAAGGTACAAAACAGTACCAAGGAAATAGAGAAGAAAGGTGAAGAAGACACAATGAACTGGAATGGGGGACTGATGATAAACAAAGAATGGAAGAAGCTGTTAGAAAGAGTGGAAAGGACAAGAGAGAAAGAGGAGAGAAGAAGGAAGAAGAATGAAGGAAATAGAGCGTGAGATAAAGAGTCCAACCACATTCACTTTCAGGTGAAAGTACCGTCGACAAGGGAATGCCACCTGCTAGAATGTTCAACTTTCTAATTGTCTGAAGGGAAGTATTTTTGTGTACACTGTGTTGTACCTTGTTACATTTGTACTTGGTACAGAGTCTGAAGAAGACCTTGCTAGAAGGTTGAAACGTTACGTTTAGTTTATGTTTTATAATAAAATAAAGTTCTGCCTTGGTCAGCATGTTGAGTTTTTCAAATAATAATAATTACCAAAAAATAAAAAGTGAAGCACAAGGCAAAAAATATGAAGGCAACATAGACGGTATCATATTCTGCTAAGTCCCGTCGCAGCAACAACGCATCTCCACGAAGAAAGCTTATGTAAATGGTACAATATATACTATTAAAGTGTATTAACAATTTAGTTCATACTGAAAAGGAAAATGTAGTGAAATTATAATAAAAAAAATAACGAAACTCAACGATCCGCTGCCATTCTGTAAATATGACATAATGTTACACGCAAATTGTATATTTGGTCTACAAATTTATGTAACTACATTTCTTGGTGGCTCTGACAAGCTGATTAGAAGGGAAGCAATTTCAAAGATCGCAAATCAGAACCGCAAGAATAGACGAATAGTTTCAACATAATAAACGATGTGATTATGGAAACTATTTAAGTGGAAATTGAAAGTTATGACGTTCAGAAACTTGCTGAAACGTAATCACTACAAAGACGCGATCATGCATAAAGATCCTGACAATACGACCAAAAGAATCAAAGGTGTTCCTGCGGACACCGTACGGTTCGAGGCAAAACTTTCCCAATAAGCCCTCCGGTAGTAGTCAGGTGCTGCCCTCTTGTGTGGCGGCGAAAGATAACGCTGCGTTGTCTCCCGAAAGTTGTTGGTAATGGGTTTTGTTAGGCTTCTCCCTCACTCCTCTCCTCTTTTGCTCGTGCTTTTTGTCCCAACGAACAATAACACTTTGGTCCTATCTCTCGCTGACATTAAAGCCTCTCTCAGCCCTACTTCCCTGAGGAATGGGATCGATGCATTATATCACTTTAAGAAAAAAACTTGGAAGTCGACTTCATTCCGGCGTATAGATGGCACTGCACTTCATTCTTATCTTGAAGAGACCATTCCGAATCTGCACGCATTCTCAACAGACTATAAACGTGTTTAAAATTTCTCATTATTGTTCTCTTGTAAATAAAAGTAAATCCAAACCTACCTTATTTTCATATCCGTTCCCGCAGCTATAACCATTATTCTTCCTGCAAAGAAAAAGAAGTAAAATTTAATTAATTTGAAATCTTCATTGCATAACTGTAAATAGTGAATATCAACACTTCGAGATTCCCAAGGTAGTGTAGTAGTAGCTTTAATTAAGTACAAGTAGTGTACTGTGTTAGTGTATTGTATATGTGCATGGTATCGGCGGTGTAGTGGTAAGGTCGTCACCTTGTTATCAAGGGGTGCCGGTTCCGATACCCGGTGGAGGCATATTGCACTGTGGCTAAAAGCCCACAGTAAACTGTAGGTGCAGTCCCGATTAGCTTAACTGTTCATCAAGTATACTTAAAACAAAAATTCATTTCAAAGCGTGTTTTCTTTCCTCTTAGAAAAAATAAATTTCTATGGATTTGGAGTACATTGGATCGACTTCCGTGGTCCAATAGTTATCACAGCGCTGTACTACATGAGGGGTTCCAGGTTCGAATCTCGGTCTGGGTATGATGTTCTTTGTGATTCTTTCTTCAGCAGTTTCATCATATAATCACTCATCCTCATCGTTGCGATTAGCCAAAAGTAGGAGGAAAGCGATGTAAAATAAACCAAATCAATCAATTGGAGCACTCTGGTGCCGTTTGCCAAAGTGATCTATGTCCGAATGTTTAGAGAAGTGATGATTCAAGATATGATGGAGCAAAGTATAGAACGTCATTTTCTGAATACCTAGTAGCATTACATGGTTAGTTATATAACCCTTTTTAAAACTACAATACGGGGAGACGACTAGTTATACATAAATATATCTCTAGTAACAGTTTCGATTGAGTAATAGACAAAAACAAAATGCAATTTCCCATTTTAGCTCAGATTTGCGCAATACTGAACTGTCAGGAAGAGCTGCGGTAGCTCAGTTGACTACTACGCTGAACACTCGGTTTCGAATTCCGGGACAGCAGGAAATTTTCCTGTCATTTCCTTGTTTCTGCGCGGCTCTGAGACCCACTCAACCTCGTAAATGGGTGCCTGGTGACAACTCTGGAGGGTAAAAGTTGGCCGAGCATGATGCTGATCATCCCAACTATGGCCGAGATCAAGAGTATGTGGAGCTCTATACCACAACATCACCCAATATGCCGTTATGGAATGTGTGAACACTGCACAGGGGTACCTCTACCTGAACTGCCACGTCTTTCTAAAAAGATTTCAGTTCGCCAAGAACTGGTAGATTTATCTTTCTTCTAGTACAAGACTAGAACCACCGCTGCGGCGCCAAAATCCAGCGAACCAAGAAAATGGCTTAGTTCGAAGCCCTGCTTGTAACCAATTTCCGTCAGACGTCATTCCACGAAATGAGTTTTCGGCGTGTGATCATCATTATGTTTGTTGCACAGCGTGGAGTTCCCCCAATAAACTGCGGTTTGATTCTGCTAGAGAGAGAGAGAGAAAGATGGAAGGAGCATCTGTCTACCTCGCTTCGTTAGCGCTTCGGCAGGAGATGGATGCGATATTAATGAACTTGCAAATGGCACCCTCGAATCTTCTTCATTCAGATCAAACCAAAGTTTTGGGGGAAAAGAGAAGACAACGCCTTTGTCGTTCCAAGCGGTGCAAAATTGAAAACTAGAGAAGCCTGACAATAATAAGGATGCTGCCTTGTTTTCAGCATCGTGTTGTTGATGTCATTCATTCCTCTGTTCAAAGCTCTCGTCTCCATAAACGCTGCTTTTTGTTGTGAGTGATCTTCTCTCTTTCTCTTTGTATCTGCCTCTCCCTCTACCTTTCTCTTTCTCAGTACTTTCACATAACGTAGTAGAATTGTTGTCGTCTTTTTATCAAAGGGTCCGGGTTCGATATCCAGTGGAGGTACATAGCCATTCGAATCACATTTTAAACTGCATGTTCAGTCCCGATTGGCTCATCGATGCATAAAGAGGACTTAAAGCAAACACTAAAACTCAAATCCCTATTTCTATCTCACTGTTTGTCTGCCTGTATGTTGCTTCTCTCTCTTTCTCTTTGTGTCTGCCCCTCCCTTTGTCTTTCTCTCTCTCTTTTTGTGTCTGCCCTGCCCTTTGTCTCTCTCTCTCTCTCTCTCTTTGTGTCTGCACCTCCCATTCTCTCTCTCTTTTTGTACGCCCTTCTTTTTGTCTTTCTCTCTCTTTGTGTCTGTCCCTCCCTTTGTATTACTCTCTCTTTTTGTCTGCCTTTCCCTTTGTCTTTATCTCTTTTTGTGTCTGTCCCTCCCTTTGTTTTTCTCTCTCTTTCTGTCTGCCTCTCCCTTTGTATTTCTTTATCTTCTTGTCTGCTTCTCCATTTGTCTTTCTCTCTGTTTGTGTCTGTCCCTCCCTTTGTATATCTCTCTCTTTTTGTCTGCCTCTCCCTTTGTCTTTCTCTCTCTTTGTCTCTATTTCTCCATTTGCCTTTCTCTATCTTTGTATTTCTCTCTCTTTCTGTCTGTCTCCCCCTTTGTATTTCTCTCTCTTTTTGTCTGCCTCTCCCTTTGTCTTTCTCTCTCTTTCTGTCTGTCTCCCCCTTTGTATTTCTCTCTCTTTTTGTCTGCCTCTCCCTTTGTCTTTCTCTCTCTTTGTGTCGGTCCCCCCTTTGTATTTCTCTCTCTTTCTGTCTGAATCTCCCTTTGTATTTCTCTATCTTTCTGTCTGTCCCTCCCTTTGTCTTTCTCTCTCTTTGTGTCTGTCCCTCCCTTTGTATTTCTCTCTCTTTTTGTCTGCCTCTCCCTTTGTCTTTCTCTCTCTTTGTATCTATTCCTATATTTGTCTTTCTCTCTCCGTGTATCTACCTTCTCCTTTGTCATTCTCTCTCTTTGCATCTGCCTCTCTCTTTGTGTCTACCTCTCTCTTTGTTTTTATCTCTCTGTGTGTCTGACTCCCCCTTTGTCTTTCTCTTCCCTTGTGTCAGTCCCTTTCGTTGCCTTTATATGTATTTCTCTCACTTTGCGTCTGCATATCTCTTTGTCTCCCTCCCTTGGTCTTTCTCACTCTTTGAGCCTCTCTTTCGCTCTGCCTGACTTCATCTCTATATTTCTCATGTTTCTCCATTTTCTTCTGTCCTTGTGTCTTTCCCTTCTCATTATATCTTAGTGTTTGTTTTCCCTTTTGTCGTATCAAACTTCTTATCTTTGTTTCCGTGTACCTCCTTCTTTCTGTTTTTTTTTTAACCGAACCGTCCACAGGTAAAATTTTCCAAACAAATAGCTTTCATTTCAAAATTTAAAATTGAAGAGTACCTTGTGATCCTCACCTTAATCAAGTCACTGCCAATACGGTCCATGTCTATTTTCCGAAATGGAGCCCTCCTTCAACGAAGAACTGCCCCCCTGAGTTCAATGTATACGTATGAAAGGCATACGTAGAAACAATGGACTATCTCCATGTACCTATCACCTGGCTGTCGTCACGTCCTCATTGTGTCATCGCTCAACCTCGGTTTCCGATACGAGGCGCGCCGGTTCCACGCACCGTAACGAGTGGCTGTACCCTAACGTCACGCTTCGCATTCCCACCAGCACCACCCACCTCCCGCGAACCAACTTAGCGGCTTAATAATTGCATAGTCACGCGCGATCCATTGATCGTTCGTTGCATTCGGCCCCAAAACGTGATGCAGATACAATCCAATTTCCGATCCCTTTCCTCCCCCCCCCGCTCCTCCGAAACACACACACAGAAAAAGGTTGCTGAATGAATGTGGGAAAAAACAGCGAAAATGGATTCCCGCTCTTAGTTGATGTGGCGGTTTGACATGTGTGTGTGAGAGAAAAAGGGGGGTGGGGGTTGGAAATGAAGGGGAGAAAGAGTAATCCGGATAAAAATAGAGCTATACGTATAATGAAAATTCAGGGCCAAGTTGAACGAACTCGACAAAACCACATCCGTGGGCGTGTTGATAAAAGTTTCGTCAAACAAAATTGATGATCCGTAGCTTTTGTTCAAAATATGTCATATAGCTCAGTGTTAAAATAGGATATTGTTACTTTAATATAAAATATATCTTGTGCTCCACAACCGCGCTAAATGTGTTTTGTTGTACTAAGTTTAATTTCCGCCATCTTGAATCGCGTCAATAATCCCGTTAAAATGAAATAATGCTGTTCTATAGTCAAGTACGTGACATGACAAGTCAAATGATTGGCAGTGCGAAAGGCACAACTAAAACAAAATAGCTTAACAACTAGAAAAGACAATGGTCACTCATTGGGTTTTATGAACCTTCGAACCTGAATCATGGCTGGGTTAGGATAATTACCTGTCTATCTGAAGAGTGATGATAATTTCGAAGAATAAAATAAACCAAGACCTGTCTAGGCTTCGTTGCTCGTTGACCAGGACTCGCCCCACTTTCGCTGAACTCCTTTCTCCAAGCTCCTCTCACTCCTCAATCCAAATCCAAAGTCAGTCCCTTCTCCGTCTGTCTCACCTCTATATCACCCAGGCCAGGAGACCTTCCTCCATGCCGAATCGTGATTTTTACTACCTCTATTGCAAACAGCTGACTCCATAAACCTGATGGAACTTCCTATATCCTGAATATATCAGGAAGTTTGCATAGCACAGCACTGTGCATTATTCACATACCACAGAGGTTGAGACATCTGGAGTAAACAAGTGAATGCCCTGGTCAACATGAAGCATCCAGAGAGAGTTTAAATAAAATATAATCTTATAGATTAATACGATATTATTTGCAATAAACAACACTTTCATTTTAATATAATTACAAAAACTGGAATATTACATCACTTTCTGTTACTTGAACTTCCTCTCTAATTACGCTATATCGCAAGCCGTTCATCATAAATATTTCCTCATTGGTCGCGGCTCGTCACTCAGCCATCCTCATACAGTTTTCCTCTTCTTCCCTTTGCCTCACGAGATCGAAACACAAGAACGCTATATTCTGTGGCTGAAACCTGTGGCGAGCAAGGTTCAAGTTCGCTCAGCGATCAAGTGTGCAGCGCTCACGGAGCAACGCCTATTTGGCCGTCAAGTTGTTCGCTGAGCTCTCAGATACTTGACGCGACCCAAGTCGGCGTCAGCATTCATCATCAGGGAGTTTAGACTTGACTTGGAGACTAGTATAACCGGCTTAACCTGACTGGTAATCCGAGACAACTTACAAGTCGTATTTGATGACACTTGACTGGAAACATCCCGTTACGGAGTGATTAATAAGGACATACAGACCATACTTTGACACTTACTGAATTGAATTGTTACATTATGTCTATAGTTGACGAGCTGTATCTTTGCGAGTGAACTCTGCCCAAGCCTGGCTGCGCAGTAGCAAGGGGGAGGAGCTACCGGCTGCGCGTCATGATCCTTGCGTTCTGTCCTTGCTGTCGACCACCCAAAGGGCGAGTAGGTGGCAACTACATAAACGTATCTCGCTCACAAGGCCAAGGCCACCCGCAAAGATACAGCTCTTCAACTCTAGTTTATGAACAGATAGGCTAATGGAAACTGCACATACAGTGAGATCCGAAGGACTGTGCAATGTGCCTCTAACGGGTATCGAACCCGGAACCTCATTCATTACAAGGCAGCGACGGATTGGAAACACGCACGCTCCTATAACGTTCAACTACCTTGTTCTCAATGCAGTCTCCTCTGTCGTCATTGTCCAAAGTTGTAATCCGTATGCTACACGAGGTCTTATTATAATTCCATCTTTGCTCTCCTAGATGAAAGACGAGATTTTACCATGTTCCCATGTGTGTGTCAGAGTTGGGGTGAGGGAAGAAAGGGCAGTGGTATGACCTGGTTTCTGCCCATAGAGTACGTGGGCAACATGACGAGAAAATACCCCGTAGCCCAGAGGATTACGTTCCCATTTAGAGAATGCGCGAGATCCGGTTAGCGAAGAAGGGTTGGAGAAAAAAGAAAAAAAAGAAGATCTCGGGGAAAAAGTGGGTTCAGACGGGCTTTGTGGTTGTTTCGACTTGTGATGCGGGTCTGTGATAGGATCGGCCTTTTTCCTCTTTCTGCGGCACGCGGACGTGATGCCCCGCATGGTGGAAAGCTCCCCTCCTCCCCCGTGTCAAGGGAAGACATCTGAAACCGCCTCCATGTATCCCTGTTTCTCCTGATTGGGACACACGTCTACAACCTGCAGATCAGCAAGGATGCTGTGGACACAATGGTAGTATCGTTTTGCAGCATTTCCCATTCGAAAGCCTACATTCGTTTCTGTTTTTTTATATTTTAAAATCAAACTTTCCCTGTTGCTCATTTTCTCCTTTCCTATTACTTTTGCAATATTCCATTTTTGGAGAAACGTCTCTAAAGATAATTTTTTGACTTTTCTAAAATATATCTCTTTTCTCAGAAACGAGATTTCCGTTTCTAAGAAATAAATTGTTTTTCACAAGAAGTTATTCTCTAGTAAATTACACCTTTCTCACAAGCCGGCCTTGTGAGAAAGCACAGCAAGCAACGACCCCGGTCTGTGCATGTTGCACCCTTATCTTCGCGATTAGCCAAAAGTGGATGAAATGCGAAGTAAAATACACGTATACCAAACAATCAATCGTTCTCACAAAATTATACCATTTTAATATAAATCTTACTTTAAATTCAACCAAAGTTATACTCAGTTTAGGTAAGTTAGGTTAGGTTAGGTTAAATTCACTGGCGTATGCAGGATTTTCTTAGGAAGGGGTTGGAGTTGTACATGTGGATTGAGAGGCGGCATTCACAATATGATATTTCGTATTTTTAAAACTTTCTACTTTGAAGATTGGCAATCAGGGGTCGTTTTAAGACTTTTATTTGAAAATATTGATTTTCCAACAATTTCGGAGGGGTCCGTAGCCCCATCAGCCCCCTTTCCGTACGCCAGTGGTTAGGATAGGTTAAAGGTTAGGTCAGGTTGCGCTCGGTTGGGTTACGTCAGGCCTTTGAAGTATTATGTGATTAGTAGGGAAAGGATTTCAAGGTGCAAAATTCTGGTCTGGGAAGGGAATAAAGGTTCTGAATATGTATTCAAAAAGTGCTGATAAAATGCCTTAATTCAGGTCTAAACCATTCTTCATTCAACACTGTAGCAAATAATATAATTTATGGTAAACATGGTATATTTTATATATGATACAATTTTATAGCTGTCGTTCTGCTGTACAAAATTAGAATTAGAAATTCTTTATTCGTGGGCTAAGTTCAGCCTGTGGCTTCTCTACCACTATAGAATATAGCTGCTCAAGAAGAGTGAAAATAATTTATTTTTCTGTCCATTTTTTAACAAAACATAAACGAAAAGGAAGGAAAAATGTGCTAATCTCACAAAAAGATGTAAAAAGGTGCAACAAAGTGTGTTCATTTTACTTGATATCATGTCCTGAAATACATATCTCCAACGATTGGTATGAAAACAGCTATATTTTTGGAAAGATGCTGCACCTTAAAATCCCTTCCCTAGTGATTCGGAATTTTATTTGAAGTATAATGTGATACCTCTTCTTTAAGTATGAGAAATGCACAACACGGCCAACGCGCGTAGTGAATATGAAGTAATTGTTGAGTCTTGACTCTGGGCGGAGGACCGTTATAGAATGTTCCATAAAGTCTTGTTGGATGGATAACTTAGTGAAGAAGACACGTTGTGTTTAAAAATTCTGTATTGGGTGCAAATATTCATAACAAGTGTAAATTGTAAATGACTTAAGCAGGAAGTGATATAGTGCAAATACTTCCGTAAAGATGGCGTTAAATTTGTTCTCGCTTCCGATGCAGAAATTTCAAGCTACCGGCCTTGCAGTAACCCGTTGAAAGTAACGGTAATTTATCAGTATCAGTTACTTAGACTCTTAAATCTTGTCTGTGTGAAATATCGGAGCGACGGAAGGACTAAATCCTACTTCAAAACTTATGATTTTTACATAAAAGAAAATGTTCTGCCATTTAAAGATGTACAAATAAAATGTCTCATTCATATAACTTGACAAGTTAAAAACAAGACGCTGCAAATAGCTGTTGACTATCTCGCACCACATTTCCCCACTCCATTCTCCGCAGCGACGTTGGTTCGCAATGTTGCAATCTGGAGGGAGCGGAAAGGTCGGAAGATTTTCAACGAAATTTGTATTCCCTTTTTCCTGTGCTGTTTTCTACCTGTCGGAGTACAAAAATGCAGCTCACCTTTCGCCAACGACTCTTTTCCTTCTTTTAAAACTTGGCCTCCCCGATGGCGCAGTGGTAGCGTCGTCACCTTGTAATCAAGGTGTCCCGGTGGAGGCACTTAGTGGTTCGGATCCCACTTTAAACTGTAGGTCCAGTCCCGATTAGCCTTGCTGTGCATAAAGTAGACTTAAAACAACACATCAATCCAATCCAATTCTTTTAAAACTTCAGAAACTATTAGATACTCTCGTGGCGGCGCTTGTGTACTTGACAATATTATACTTAAGTTTATGTAACTCCTTCTGATTTCGCAAATATGTTGCAACACTGTAAACAATTTCTCTGGCCTGTCTTCTAAGGGACTTTCCAGAGCAGATTGTGGATTTCCTTGGACCCGGCATGACTTAATTTTTGCATTTCAAAAATATGCAGGCAAGAGTAAAGAGCAAGAACATTTCAATGCTTTAAAAAAGAATACAGGCAAGCGTGTTATCAGATTGCCTTCTCGTAGTGATTGTTGTACGATAAACTAAAGAACCCCCACCCCACTCTGCTTTAAGAAAGGACCAGGCCACTGCTCGATGTTGCATTCAGAAAATGAAGTAATTCGCCCAGAAGTTTCTCTTCGTTATAAACCTTAACGCGCGTGCGTAATAATATAGTATATGATCCGCGCACCGCTCGCATTCTCAAAGACCGGATTAAATTAAATGAACCACTGATAAACTGATATGAGCCAGCACTGTCAATCCACACAGTAAAAATCGTTTGTCATATTTGTTTTAGCTTAATTTTGCTGAGTTGGCACCACTCGTATTCTCAAGGCCAGACCATTAGGTCATCCTCCCCACCAGAAGACCGGTGGGGAGGATGACCTAATAGGAAGTGCTCCGCAGCGATCTGCGTATATCGGTACTTAACTTGTCAGGCTATAGTGTATCACGATGTGTTTGTAACTAGACATAATGAACAGAAATATTAAAGATGCAACAGAATCTTTCTATTCTTGACTTGCTTTTAGAAATAAGTAAACGAAGCAATTTTCATGTAAGAAATAGTAACCCAGTTACTTCTGGATCTAAAAAAAAAACTCAACCCCACATACTTCACATCTAAGTAAATGCAATCTGGTTACCCTGTTACTGGTTACTTTTTCTAACTATCAGTAACTTTTTGTAATCCGGTTACTTTTTCCATGTAACTGCAACCCAGTTAATTTTTCATATTTTGTTAAAGTGGACAAACAAGGTTCATTTTATTTTATTCAAAGTGTAAGTTATTATACATGAAATTAAAGGGGAAACTATCCAGAATTTGGAATTATTAATACAAATATTAGTGTCATGGCTTATAAATAAGATACTGCTTCAAACCTATTATTCTTTATAGTAGAAGTGGAATTTTATTAGGTTGTGTTTTCACTTAATTTAGTTTCATTATGATATAGCATTATACCATGAGAAAACTAAATTACCTAATTCTAATTTACTTCTAATATATCTAATTTATTGTTTCTATATCTTAAGCTCTGAAGTATCCTACTTCTTTCCTGAAACAAACCTTAGTTGAATAATATATATATATGTTAATTTTCAAAGCCCTTGAGCCGGCAGAGTGGTTAGCACATCGCGCTACGACGCCAGGAGTCCCGGGTTCGAATCCCGGACTGGGAATGGATGTCTGTGAGTGTCCATTCATCAATTTGATCATGTCATTACTCATCTCCATCTTCGCAAATTAGCCAAAAATTGCACAAAACGTGAAGTAAAATAAACAATCAATCAATCAAATCATAGCCCTTGCATTGTTTCATAACACTGGTGTTACACCCGTCACAGGAAAAAAAATGAATTAAGAAAGTGTGTAGTAATGTTTTTAGAAACCAAAAGTATCTAAATGTCGCGTAAAGTTTGCTTTTTGAAAATAAAATAAAATTGTTTCAGTAAACCCATTTCATACAGTTTTCTGAAAGACTGAGAAAGATCCTAAAGACTCAGAAATGTCACACAAGTCACAATTACAAGAAATGTATTTTCTGTAGCTGAAAATTGAGATGGGGGGAGACACATTCTGAAATTAAATAACTTTCATCACAAAAAATGAAATTACATGAACTGATGAGAGTTGCATATTTGAAACTGCTAAGAAAATAATTACAAAATGAATGTAAATTTGTCTGAATGTCACATCCATCATGGCGGCGATTAGTGGGAGCAGTCCCCCCCCCCCAGTTTTGGAACCCAATCGTCGCCACTGCCAATGGAATTTTCTTGAAGTAGTATACTTATTTTGATCCTAATAATTATTTTTGCTATCAATGCCATACAGAATATGTGATAAGGTCATTTGCATCTAAATAATATCTCTGTCCCATAATTATAGTCCGGTATGCCAAAATGGTGACTTTTTATTTATGTTCTTTTGGATACTTGATCGGCTAATTTGTACTGATCCTTGAGTAATAACGTTGTATGACTCATTCCCGTGTTTCATTTTCTCCTTCTGTATACACCAATGTCACAGTTTGCCTATCAGACAATTATTATGGGACCACAAACAAAATTGTACCGGACAATATTTATGGGACAGAGGGAGTAATAAGAAATGTAAGCAATTTATTAGAATAATTTGAAGGAGGCAGAAAGTGGGGTAGTGCACAGAATTCCGTAAAGATGGCGTCAAAATTTGTTTTCACTTTCGGCGCAGAAATTTGAAGCTACTGCCCTTGCAGTAACCCATTGAAAGTAACAGTATTTTTTCAGTAACAGTTACTTTCACAGTTGTTTCACTGGATTCTTAAATTTTGTCTGTGTGAAATTTTGGACTGACGGAAGTATTAAGTTTTACTTTAAAACTCTTGACTTTTATGCACAAGAAAATGTTATGTAAATTATTAAAGATGTACAAATAAAATATTATCATTACAAAATCCATGACTAAGCATATAAAAAAGTGTGCGTTATTGACTTAATTTTAAAAATAAGAAAAGAAAGTAATCTCTCGTCTAATCAACAGTGAGCCAGTTACTTTTTCATCTAAATAACTCTAACTCACTTACTTCACATCTAAACACCGATAAAGAATTTACTTTAACTAAATCTGTTACTTTTTGTAACCCAGTTACTTTATACATGCAAGTAACTATTTTTTCATCTAAGCAACTGTAATACATTTAAACCAGTGGAATTCTTTTTGCACTAGTTGTGTGTGAATAAACTTAATCTTGTGATAACATAACATGTAATTTAATATTAGTATATGATTCTTGAATATCGTAAAGTAAAAATCTTGGTAAATTGATGCATATAATTAGAATGGAATAATTAATTACACACACATATTAATCAATTCTTGAACAACATTTTATTATTGCAATTTTCAAGTATAGATATCTGTGAGGGTGTCACTATCGCTTCAAAGTGGTATCTGATTAGTCTATTAATTTATTATCTTAGTAACTATATCTTACTTATTATTTCATCCCAATAATTCTAACCCATTTACTTTAGGTCTAAATTAATTGCAATCCACTAATCCATTTCTGTACATTCTATTGAAAGACGCCACAGTACGTGACGTTCCTTTTGGTGGGAGCCACAGGATTACTACGTCACGCTAGTTGCCCAATCCCCGTGCGTGGCGGAGTTATGAGCTCTCCTTTATGTTGCGGCTACACTGGGTCCTCTCAGGACGTGATGTTGAAGACATTAAAACATAATTTCTTACCTTTGTAAAGCTTATTTTGTGTTCCATCTTAATTAAAATCAACTACAGCGTTATAATAGCACAATAGACACAAACATAATCAGAATTCAATGTCTGATAAATTATTCTAAACTCGCATGCACATTTTTTTTTACATCGTCGTCACTTTGTTGGCTCACACCGCGTAATTTTGCGATTTCTAGCCAAAGTTGCTGAGTTCAGATACTATTATCACATGCAATTACGGTTCCAACATGATGATTACTATCGTCCACTTTCTTCGAAATAATATTGACTTCTTACTGAGCGCTTTTGTCCATTCTGGTCTTATGATAGTATGACGACTAAATAATTGTGAGGGTCATAAATGTATAAATTGTAATCCGACGTTTCCGAGCGAAACTATGAACTATCCACATAACTGCAGTACGAGGCTCAGAGATTAATGTAGATATTGGTATCGTATATAGAACCTGTAAGCGTAATAAATTTTAAAATGTAATGTCTCGATGTTCTTGTGTTAAGTGTCATTAGAGAAAAAAATGATTGGGCGATCTTTTTACATTTTACAATCATAATGAATCTGTCTTTTTTCACCGTTGTCCTGGCAACCGATTCAACAAAACATTAGACAGTTCTAGATATTTCTAGATACCAGACATGTCTTTTGCTTCCGGAATTGCGTTTAATCAACATATCCTACAAATTTAATAGCAACATAACAACAATATTAAAACAAACAAATAAATCAAACATATTACTGCGAAATAATAAACAAATAAAACACGAACACCCATATTGTTTTGAAGACAAACATGGAAATCATGTGACTGTCAATGGGGAGCGTTACAGGAATACGGTGGTGAAGTTTTTGGTGGCCTAAACTGGTAAATCTTGACATCAACAATGTGTTTTTCCAACAGGACGGTGCAACTTGCCACGCAGCTCGCCAAACAATCGAATTATTGTAGGAAACGTTCCCCGGACGAGTTCTGTCCAGAAAGGGTGATGTGAACTGGCCATCACGATCATGCGACCTAACCCCCTGGATTATTTTCTATGGGGTCATGTCAAATCTAAGGTCTATGAGACTAATCCACGCACACTTCGTCACCTGAAACGGAACATCGAACCAACCATTGAGGCTATGCCGCTCAATATGTGTGCAGACGTGCTGGAAAATTGAACATCATAGGGGGAAACGTAGCTGCAGCTACCAACCGTTTGTATCAGCACGAACTGCTTTTTCTGTCCACTCGCTCTCTCCCCTTCTCTACCGTTACACGTGGGGTTGTTGCACAGATTCCCGAGACAAAGTGTAGCCTCCCCGATGTTGAAGTAGTTAATCAAATGGTCACGGGTTCAATTCTCAGAGGAGACATATTATGGTTGGAATCCTAATTTAAAGTTAGGTCATGTACCGATCAGCCTATATATGCATAAAGTGGACTTAAAAACTCATAAACCAACAGCAACTCACTTTCCCTAACATACAGTTGCTGAACTTGAAAAGAAAACTTCTCCTGTATGTTTTCAATAGTTTTAAGACTTCCCTGTATGCGATGTAACTGACTGGAAACAATTGGAAGTTACTGGACGTTGCTATAGCAACGAGATGCTGTGCATGCGGCTCAATATCCTTGTATGGCCTCGTGCAAATTTGTCATCATTTAGTTAATTATCCTCTCATCTGTGGCACCCGCATGTATGCACTAGCGAATCTCGCAAACACAGTACACAATGGCAACAAAGGGTCACAACAAAGGTTTGAAGCAAATAATCTTGGGAGTCAAAAGAGAGTAACGTAGAGAGGATGTAAGAGAGTGGAAGAAAGAAATAAGAAGGTGGAGATAATGAGATAGAGAACAGAGTCTGTGGGGAGAGGAAGAATCGTAAAAGAGAGGAAAGAACGAGTAGAAAGAGAGAGAGAGGGGTTGAGAGAAGGGAGAGAGAGAGAGAGAGAAATGAGAAAGATAAAGAAAAATGGAGATATGATAAAATAAAAAGGAATGTATGATAACGGAAAGGGAGAAATGATAAAAAGAGAAAAAGGAATGCTGTAAGACAATGGAGTAGAGAAGTTAAATGGAAGAAACAGAGGGAAAAGTGGAATATATAGAAAACATGAAATGATAAAGAAGGAGAGAAACCAAGAGATAGCCGATAAAAAGAGAAAGAGAGAGAGAGAGAGATGGTTGGAAAAAAGAGACAAAAAGAATGTGAAGGATAAGAGAGAATTACACAGAGTGAATAATAGTGGATAATTTCGATTTGTTTGGTAATTCGAACATAGGTTTATTACCTTTAAAATTCCTTTTAAAACCAATGTTAACAATTCATATTCGTACTTCGAATTTTCGAACCTTTTAATTGGATAATTCAAAGGCAGCGATCCAAAGACAGCCGTAAGGAAACGAGAGTTTCTGTTTGCCGGTATGCTGTTTTCTCCCTCTCCTTAAAGCTTAACGCTCACTGAGACGCGTGGAAACACGGGGTTGCTGTCTGCTTCTATTGAAATCAAATGGTGTAACACCCACTACAGGGAAACGCGCGGACTTTCAGTGCCAGAAGCCTGCAGGTAATGTTAAAGGTTATCGTCCACTGAGACAGACATACGTGTTCAAAGAGCGGGAGAAACGGAATGCCTAATGTCACAATTCTACACAAAGGAAGTTCCATTGTATTTGGAAGAGATTCTGTAATAAGAATCAAGAACAAGAGAAATTTCGTATTCTCCTAGAATTGTTTTGCGTTAATTACTGATGTATTTGTTGAGACGAACGCAAGTGTCCTAATTGGCATTGTTGTAAACAGTCGTAAGGTTTCCTGGCAACCAAACAACCCTTGAACAAAACAACGAAGGATACAATTCATTAGCAACTCCAAATAGAGCAACACAACCGCATGGATAGCTCCATTTAGAAGTCTTGTTTACTCGTAAGTAAATATAACAATCGGGTTCTTAATTGCTAGGTTCTGTATGGAATTCTTTCTCCCTACCACCCTCTGTCTCTCTGCCGCTACAACTCTTTTGGTGAATCTGCCGTTACGTTGCTTGGTTTCCCAGAAACTACAGAATGTTTCCAAAGTCACGTAACCCTACTTTGGTTTACTTTTAAGTGGAAGAAACATTTATAAGAAAAATAAAATTTCTAGAAAAATATTTATAACTAAATGGGATGAGGAGATAGGTGAGTGGAGAAGGTTAGCTTTAGAACTACATAATTTGAATTCATGTCCAGATATTATTATAATAAATAAATGAAGAAGACTTAGTTGGGCAGGCCATGTGGCACGAATGGGAGAGGAAAGAAGGGTATACAGGATTCTTGTTGGGAAACCTGATGGTAAGAGACCTGTAGGAAGGCCAATACGAAGATGGAGTGACAACGTTGAGATAGACCTAAAGGAAATCGGTAGGGATGGAAAAGAGTATATAGATCTTGCTCAAGATAGGGACAGATGGAAGGCCTGTGTTGCTGCAGCCATGAACCTTCGGGTTTAAGTAGGCTAGAGGGTTAGTTAGTTAGTTGCAGAGAAGTGCGGGCCTCTTACACTGTTTCCGAGGAAATTTGTAGTCTATATTTGCCTTTTTTGAGGGAAAAGTTCCTGATTGATTGATTGAGTTTGTTTGTAAGTATGCACAGAATGGCTAATCGAGACTGGACATAGAGTTTAAAGTAGGTTCTGACAACCATGTGGCTCCAGCAAGTTTTGAACAAGGAAAAAGTTACGTAAACAATCAAATAATATTTAAAAAAATTAAAATTGGCTGAAGAGTATGAAGTGTCAAAGTTTCAATGTTACACAAGAATAAAGAATATGAAATATATAATATCAGTAAATTTCTCGTATCGGACAAACGGATTTCTTCAAATTTACAGGAGAAATTACTTACCAAATGCAGTTTCTTTATAGTTGTTGAAGTTCGCGGAAGTGTTTTCTCGCATCGTTCATTGGATTTTGGGGTCGGGTACCCTTTTCTACACCCTCTATTTTTCGCACATTTCAAATATTCTCGTTACAACAATTAGTTCTTCATAATAAACGATGTTTCTAAATAGCGCGGAAAGTAATTTTTTAGATCTACGTGCTACGAAACTTACGTTTTTTATGAAATTAAAATTCCTTGCGTAACGTCAAACGACCCCGATTGATTGTTTTGAAGACAAACATGGAAATCATGTGACTGTCAATGGGGAGCGTTACAGGAATACGGTGGTGAAGTTTTTGGTGGCCTAAACTGGTAAATCTTGACATCAACAATGTGTTTTTCCAACAGGACGGTGCAACTTGCCACGCAGCTCGCCAAACAATCGAATTATTGTAGGAAACGTTCCCCGGACGAGTTCTGTCCAGAAAGGGTGATGTGAACTGGCCATCACGATCATGCGACCTAACCCCCTGGATTATTTTCTATGGGGTCATGTCAAATCTAAGGTCTATGAGACTAATCCACGCACACTTCGTCACCTGAAACGGAACATCGAACCAACCATTGAGGCTATGCCGCTCAATATGTGTGCAGACGTGCTGGAAAATTGAACATCATAGGGGGAAACGTAGCTGCAGCTACCAACCGTTTGTATCAGCACGAACTGCTTTTTCTGTCCACTCGCTCTCTCCCCTTCTCTACCGTTACACGTGGGGTTGTTGCACAGATTCCCGAGACAAAGTGTAGCCTCCCCGATGTTGAAGTAGTTAATCAAATGGTCACGGGTTCAATTCTCAGAGGAGACATATTATGGTTGGAATCCTAATTTAAAGTTAGGTCATGTACCGATCAGCCTATATATGCATAAAGTGGACTTAAAAACTCATAAACCAACAGCAACTCACTTTCCCTAACATACAGTTGCTGAACTTGAAAAGAAAACTTCTCCTGTATGTTTTCAATAGTTTTAAGACTTCCCTGTATGCGATGTAACTGACTGGAAACAATTGGAAGTTACTGGACGTTGCTATAGCAACGAGATGCTGTGCATGCGGCTCAATATCCTTGTATGGCCTCGTGCAAATTTGTCATCATTTAGTTAATTATCCTCTCATCTGTGGCACCCGCATGTATGCACTAGCGAATCTCGCAAACACAGTACACAATGGCAACAAAGGGTCACAACAAAGGTTTGAAGCAAATAATCTTGGGAGTCAAAAGAGAGTAACGTAGAGAGGATGTAAGAGAGTGGAAGAAAGAAATAAGAAGGTGGAGATAATGAGATAGAGAACAGAGTCTGTGGGGAGAGGAAGAATCGTAAAAGAGAGGAAAGAACGAGTAGAAAGAGAGAGAGAGGGGTTGAGAGAAGGGAGAGAGAGAGAGAGAGAAATGAGAAAGATAAAGAAAAATGGAGATATGATAAAATAAAAAGGAATGTATGATAACGGAAAGGGAGAAATGATAAAAAGAGAAAAAGGAATGCTGTAAGACAATGGAGTAGAGAAGTTAAATGGAAGAAACAGAGGGAAAAGTGGAATATATAGAAAACATGAAATGATAAAGAAGGAGAGAAACCAAGAGATAGCCGATAAAAAGAGAAAGAGAGAGAGAGAGAGATGGTTGGAAAAAAGAGACAAAAAGAATGTGAAGGATAAGAGAGAATTACACAGAGTGAATAATAGTGGATAATTTCGATTTGTTTGGTAATTCGAACATAGGTTTATTACCTTTAAAATTCCTTTTAAAACCAATGTTAACAATTCATATTCGTACTTCGAATTTTCGAACCTTTTAATTGGATAATTCAAAGGCAGCGATCCAAAGACAGCCGTAAGGAAACGAGAGTTTCTGTTTGCCGGTATGCTGTTTTCTCCCTCTCCTTAAAGCTTAACGCTCACTGAGACGCGTGGAAACACGGGGTTGCTGTCTGCTTCTATTGAAATCAAATGGTGTAACACCCACTACAGGGAAACGCGCGGACTTTCAGTGCCAGAAGCCTGCAGGTAATGTTAAAGGTTATCGTCCACTGAGACAGACATACGTGTTCAAAGAGCGGGAGAAACGGAATGCCTAATGTCACAATTCTACACAAAGGAAGTTCCATTGTATTTGGAAGAGATTCTGTAATAAGAATCAAGAACAAGAGAAATTTCGTATTCTCCTAGAATTGTTTTGCGTTAATTACTGATGTATTTGTTGAGACGAACGCAAGTGTCCTAATTGGCATTGTTGTAAACAGTCGTAAGGTTTCCTGGCAACCAAACAACCCTTGAACAAAACAACGAAGGATACAATTCATTAGCAACTCCAAATAGAGCAACACAACCGCATGGATAGCTCCATTTAGAAGTCTTGTTTACTCGTAAGTAAATATAACAATCGGGTTCTTAATTGCTAGGTTCTGTATGGAATTCTTTCTCCCTACCACCCTCTGTCTCTCTGCCGCTACAACTCTTTTGGTGAATCTGCCGTTACGTTGCTTGGTTTCCCAGAAACTACAGAATGTTTCCAAAGTCACGTAACCCTACTTTGGTTTACTTTTAAGTGGAAGAAACATTTATAAGAAAAATAAAATTTCTAGAAAAATATTTATAACTAAATGGGATGAGGAGATAGGTGAGTGGAGAAGGTTAGCTTTAGAACTACATAATTTGAATTCATGTCCAGATATTATTATAATAAATAAATGAAGAAGACTTAGTTGGGCAGGCCATGTGGCACGAATGGGAGAGGAAAGAAGGGTATACAGGATTCTTGTTGGGAAACCTGATGGTAAGAGACCTGTAGGAAGGCCAATACGAAGATGGAGTGACAACGTTGAGATAGACCTAAAGGAAATCGGTAGGGATGGAAAAGAGTATATAGATCTTGCTCAAGATAGGGACAGATGGAAGGCCTGTGTTGCTGCAGCCATGAACCTTCGGGTTTAAGTAGGCTAGAGGGTTAGTTAGTTAGTTGCAGAGAAGTGCGGGCCTCTTACACTGTTTCCGAGGAAATTTGTAGTCTATATTTGCCTTTTTTGAGGGAAAAGTTCCTGATTGATTGATTGAGTTTGTTTGTAAGTATGCACAGAATGGCTAATCGAGACTGGACATAGAGTTTAAAGTAGGTTCTGACAACCATGTGGCTCCAGCAAGTTTTGAACAAGGAAAAAGTTACGTAAACAATCAAATAATATTTAAAAAAATTAAAATTGGCTGAAGAGTATGAAGTGTCAAAGTTTCAATGTTACACAAGAATAAAGAATATGAAATATATAATATCAGTAAATTTCTCGTATCGGACAAACGGATTTCTTCAAATTTACAGGAGAAATTACTTACCAAATGCAGTTTCTTTATAGTTGTTGAAGTTCGCGGAAGTGTTTTCTCGCATCGTTCATTGGATTTTGGGGTCGGGTACCCTTTTCTACACCCTCTATTTTTCGCACATTTCAAATATTCTCGTTACAACAATTAGTTCTTCATAATAAACGATGTTTCTAAATAGCGCGGAAAGTAATTTTTTAGATCTACGTGCTACGAAACTTACGTTTTTTATGAAATTAAAATTCCTTGCGTAACGTCAAACGACCCCGATTGATTGTTTTGAAGACAAACATGGAAATCATGTGACTGTCAATGGGGAGCGTTACAGGAATACGGTGGTGAAGTTTTTGGTGGCCTAAACTGGTAAATCTTGACATCAACAATGTGTTTTTCCAACAGGACGGTGCAACTTGCCACGCAGCTCGCCAAACAATCGAATTATTGTAGGAAACGTTCCCCGGACGAGTTCTGTCCAGAAAGGGTGATGTGAACTGGCCATCACGATCATGCGACCTAACCCCCTGGATTATTTTCTATGGGGTCATGTCAAATCTAAGGTCTATGAGACTAATCCACGCACACTTCGTCACCTGAAACGGAACATCGAACCAACCATTGAGGCTATGCCGCTCAATATGTGTGCAGACGTGCTGGAAAATTGAACATCATAGGGGGAAACGTAGCTGCAGCTACCAACCGTTTGTATCAGCACGAACTGCTTTTTCTGTCCACTCGCTCTCTCCCCTTCTCTACCGTTACACGTGGGGTTGTTGCACAGATTCCCGAGACAAAGTGTAGCCTCCCCGATGTTGAAGTAGTTAATCAAATGGTCACGGGTTCAATTCTCAGAGGAGACATATTATGGTTGGAATCCTAATTTAAAGTTAGGTCATGTACCGATCAGCCTATATATGCATAAAGTGGACTTAAAAACTCATAAACCAACAGCAACTCACTTTCCCTAACATACAGTTGCTGAACTTGAAAAGAAAACTTCTCCTGTATGTTTTCAATAGTTTTAAGACTTCCCTGTATGCGATGTAACTGACTGGAAACAATTGGAAGTTACTGGACGTTGCTATAGCAACGAGATGCTGTGCATGCGGCTCAATATCCTTGTATGGCCTCGTGCAAATTTGTCATCATTTAGTTAATTATCCTCTCATCTGTGGCACCCGCATGTATGCACTAGCGAATCTCGCAAACACAGTACACAATGGCAACAAAGGGTCACAACAAAGGTTTGAAGCAAATAATCTTGGGAGTCAAAAGAGAGTAACGTAGAGAGGATGTAAGAGAGTGGAAGAAAGAAATAAGAAGGTGGAGATAATGAGATAGAGAACAGAGTCTGTGGGGAGAGGAAGAATCGTAAAAGAGAGGAAAGAACGAGTAGAAAGAGAGAGAGAGGGGTTGAGAGAAGGGAGAGAGAGAGAGAGAGAAATGAGAAAGATAAAGAAAAATGGAGATATGATAAAATAAAAAGGAATGTATGATAACGGAAAGGGAGAAATGATAAAAAGAGAAAAAGGAATGCTGTAAGACAATGGAGTAGAGAAGTTAAATGGAAGAAACAGAGGGAAAAGTGGAATATATAGAAAACATGAAATGATAAAGAAGGAGAGAAACCAAGAGATAGCCGATAAAAAGAGAAAGAGAGAGAGAGAGAGATGGTTGGAAAAAAGAGACAAAAAGAATGTGAAGGATAAGAGAGAATTACACAGAGTGAATAATAGTGGATAATTTCGATTTGTTTGGTAATTCGAACATAGGTTTATTACCTTTAAAATTCCTTTTAAAACCAATGTTAACAATTCATATTCGTACTTCGAATTTTCGAACCTTTTAATTGGATAATTCAAAGGCAGCGATCCAAAGACAGCCGTAAGGAAACGAGAGTTTCTGTTTGCCGGTATGCTGTTTTCTCCCTCTCCTTAAAGCTTAACGCTCACTGAGACGCGTGGAAACACGGGGTTGCTGTCTGCTTCTATTGAAATCAAATGGTGTAACACCCACTACAGGGAAACGCGCGGACTTTCAGTGCCAGAAGCCTGCAGGTAATGTTAAAGGTTATCGTCCACTGAGACAGACATACGTGTTCAAAGAGCGGGAGAAACGGAATGCCTAATGTCACAATTCTACACAAAGGAAGTTCCATTGTATTTGGAAGAGATTCTGTAATAAGAATCAAGAACAAGAGAAATTTCGTATTCTCCTAGAATTGTTTTGCGTTAATTACTGATGTATTTGTTGAGACGAACGCAAGTGTCCTAATTGGCATTGTTGTAAACAGTCGTAAGGTTTCCTGGCAACCAAACAACCCTTGAACAAAACAACGAAGGATACAATTCATTAGCAACTCCAAATAGAGCAACACAACCGCATGGATAGCTCCATTTAGAAGTCTTGTTTACTCGTAAGTAAATATAACAATCGGGTTCTTAATTGCTAGGTTCTGTATGGAATTCTTTCTCCCTACCACCCTCTGTCTCTCTGCCGCTACAACTCTTTTGGTGAATCTGCCGTTACGTTGCTTGGTTTCCCAGAAACTACAGAATGTTTCCAAAGTCACGTAACCCTACTTTGGTTTACTTTTAAGTGGAAGAAACATTTATAAGAAAAATAAAATTTCTAGAAAAATATTTATAACTAAATGGGATGAGGAGATAGGTGAGTGGAGAAGGTTAGCTTTAGAACTACATAATTTGAATTCATGTCCAGATATTATTATAATAAATAAATGAAGAAGACTTAGTTGGGCAGGCCATGTGGCACGAATGGGAGAGGAAAGAAGGGTATACAGGATTCTTGTTGGGAAACCTGATGGTAAGAGACCTGTAGGAAGGCCAATACGAAGATGGAGTGACAACGTTGAGATAGACCTAAAGGAAATCGGTAGGGATGGAAAAGAGTATATAGATCTTGCTCAAGATAGGGACAGATGGAAGGCCTGTGTTGCTGCAGCCATGAACCTTCGGGTTTAAGTAGGCTAGAGGGTTAGTTAGTTAGTTGCAGAGAAGTGCGGGCCTCTTACACTGTTTCCGAGGAAATTTGTAGTCTATATTTGCCTTTTTTGAGGGAAAAGTTCCTGATTGATTGATTGAGTTTGTTTGTAAGTATGCACAGAATGGCTAATCGAGACTGGACATAGAGTTTAAAGTAGGTTCTGACAACCATGTGGCTCCAGCAAGTTTTGAACAAGGAAAAAGTTACGTAAACAATCAAATAATATTTAAAAAAATTAAAATTGGCTGAAGAGTATGAAGTGTCAAAGTTTCAATGTTACACAAGAATAAAGAATATGAAATATATAATATCAGTAAATTTCTCGTATCGGACAAACGGATTTCTTCAAATTTACAGGAGAAATTACTTACCAAATGCAGTTTCTTTATAGTTGTTGAAGTTCGCGGAAGTGTTTTCTCGCATCGTTCATTGGATTTTGGGGTCGGGTACCCTTTTCTACACCCTCGATTTTTCGCACATTTAAAATATTCTCGTTACAACAATTAGTTCTTCATAAGAAACGATGTTTCTAAATAGCGCGGAAAGTATTTTTTTTTAGATCTACGTGCTAGGAAACTTTTTTTAGATCTACGTGCTAGGAAACTTACGTTTTTCAATATTTAGATTCCTTATGTAACGTCGAAACGGTTTTGCAGAGATTTCATCATGGCGCATCTTGGATTCATGTCACAGGCGCACGTCTGAACATTTTCTTTTTCTTCTTATCTTTGACTTGTGCAATGGGATAATTTGCAATTTCTTCTTGTTATGAATGACTTGTGCAATGGGATAATTTGCGCTTTCAATATATTATTTATGTAATTTATTGGCGTATTGGATATTTGAGACATTGCAATTGTTTTGTGCGACTTTAGACATTGGAATTGATTTGTGTGACATTGAATTAATACAAAAGGACTAAATATGAGATTGACACACGTTCAACGGATGAAGGACATAGAGGGCTTTGTTCGACGAGACATACGGGACATTGTACTTGACTTACAGGGAGATGGTCTGCTGCCTCACGAACCATTGGCGCTAGGCCCACGAACCATTGGCGCTAGGCCCACGAACCATTGGCGCTAGGCCCACGAACCATTGGCGCTAGCCTCACGAACCATTGGCGCTAGCCCCACGAACCATTGGCGCTAGCCCCACGAACCATTGACGCTAGCCCCACGAACCATTGGCGCTAGCCCGACGAACCATTGGCGCTAGCCCCACGAACCATTGACGCTAGCCCCACGAACCATTGGCGCTAGCCCCACGAACCATTGGCGCTAGCCCCACGAACCATTGGCGCTAGCCCCACGAACCATTGACGCTAGCCCCACGAACCATTGGCGCTAGCCCCACGAACCATTGGCGCTAGCCCCACGAACCATTGGCGCGTGGATAGGTTAGTTCAGTTAGGTTGAGATCGATAGTTAAAATTTGGTGTCGTGTTAGTATCACGATCTAGAAATTGGAAATAATTGCGAACCATTTCAAACGACAAAATTTCAACTTTAAACGGCTGTACAGTCGTAAATACTTCCTTCCGCGCTCCAATTTTTTTTTATTCACAAATAGGATCACATAATCTTCATAATGAAAGAAAAAAAAATTCAAAATTCGAGGGTGTAGAATAGGGTACCCGACCCGGATTTTGCCGGTAAATCATCTATTTTTCGATATAAATGTGTGACCGTGCACGGAAGCTGTTGCATCCATTTCCTTCCAGCCGGATGTTGTCTGTGTATGATGACGTAATCACGGTCAATGCCGGTCAGTGTTTCCAAACACATTTTTTTGCAACTGAAGAAGGTACGTCTCCGCAAATGGTTTGTGGGGCTATGTGTCAATGGTTCGTGGGGCTATGTGTCAATGGTTTGTGGGGCTACGTAGGTATTTTTGGGTGCAGTAGGGTGGAAACACTGCATGTCGAGTACGGTAGTGAAACTGTGACCGCCATTTTGCGTGTTACCGAAGGCAAAAAGAAACGAAGAAAACTTACTCGATATGTCGCAAATAGAGCTTATTTCCGTGGAATAAGAGAAATGGCACCTTCAACAATGTTTCTCAATGCAGAATACGTAAGTACGAATATTCAAATTAAAAGAACTAGCAAATTTCAGCCATTTGTCCGATACGAGAAATTTACCAATATTACGGTTTCCGTACCATACCTGGTCAGATAGTTGTCCTGTTGAGCTTTCAACGACTAAGGACTAACAGCGAAGTATTATAGTGCTATGGGTAAGATCTATAATTAGAACCTTATGAGATTCTAAAAACTTTCTCCTTTCCAAATGTAACGCATCTACAGCTGTTGCGTGCTTCGTGCAACCTAAGTGGCGCAAACAATGTTGAAAATACTTTTTTTTGCCCATTGTTAAGATATGGTTTGTGGTTCGAACAGAAAATAAATTTCACTCGAAGCATCATGCACCGATGTTATTCAGCTGTTTCTGGAATTTTGGTACTTTTTTTTTTGTCGCTCCTTCCTTCGAGTGTAGCTCTTCATGTCGTCATGGCTACGACATCTATTTGTTCTGTCGAGTAATTAACTTTCCCCCGGCTTGTTGGCCGCCCCAAGGACGAAGACTTCAATGGAGGAGGACTGGAAGGAAAAGGCGGAACGAGATGGGAACAACAAAGAAACATTCGTGGAATTGACTTTTTTTTCTAGAAGAGAGAGAGAGAGAGAGAGAGAGAGAGAGAGAGAGAGAGAGAGAGAGAGAGAGAGAGAGGTGTGGGAGGGGAGACGGTGGGCAAAAACAAAAGTGATTTGGAGGGAAAATCAGGATGCTACGAGATAAAAGCCTCACTACTGTACAGGAACGGTCCTAGGTGGCATACAATAAACAAGGAACATGTAACCAATTTTTTTCACAAGTCAGATAATCAGAAATTTCTGTTCTTTAGTCTGAAGTACTGGTGTCCTATATGAGTTATTCCATGCCAAATCAACACAGATAGTGCAATTTCCAACCTGTCCATCTCCTATTTTTATGAAATTTTGGGAGTTGAAACTATGCATGGAACTTAGTAACGATGAAAATTTTTAGTTTCGTTTGTCTTGTAATTGTTAAATTATTCAAGGTCAAAGTTCGCAAGTAGGTGGAATGGGCGATTCTGGAAGGGCCCTTTGACCTACTTTTTATTTTACGACGTTTTACGCACTAAACTAACCTACAATGAGAGAAAAATGGACAGAAAAAAGCTCTGGCATCACTTTTTAAGCTATTTTTTTTGCTAACTCGTTTTTTTGACCTACATTTGAAATGACTTACGACATTTTCCTATAAGGCTGCCTTTTTTAATGTAAGGCCCCCCCCCCTCAGTGTAATCTACTACGACCTGCTAATAGGCTTCTGCTCTCAGCGTAATTCGTTTTACGGGCTAAACTAACCTACAATGAGAGAAAATTAGACAGAAGAGAAGCTCTGGCATCAGTTTTTAAGCTATTTTTTACCTTCTGCAAATCTTGCTTTTATGCTAACATCGTTCTTTGACCTACATTTGAAATGACTTACGACATTTTCCTATAAGGCTGTCTTCTTTTACTGTAAGCTCCCCCTCGGTGTAATTTACTACAACCTGCTAATAGGCTTTTGCTCTCAGCGTAATCTGTTTTTTACGGGCTAAACTAACCTACAATGAGAGAAAATTAGACAGAAGAGAAGCTCTGGCATCAGTTTTTAAGCTATTTTTTACCTTCTGCAAATCTTGCTTTTATGCTAACATCGTTCTTTGACCTACATTTGAAATGACTTACAACATTTTCCTATAAGGCTGTCTCCTCTTACTGTAAGGTCCCTCAGTGTAATCTACCACGACCTTGCACTCTCAGCGTAATCTGCCACAATGTTTTGTTTTTAAAACTCTCAGGTGTGATCTTTTACAATGTGTGTGTGTGATAACCAAAATTTATTTTTTGTTAAGGAAATCCCTGGCTCCCAAAAAAAAAATATCCCGCCAGGGGTGCGTGGTGCCCAACACAGTTCTAATGGCCACGGCTAACAAAGCCATGCCTTTGTAGAGTTTCATGGGTTCTTTTATTTTAAACCCCCCATGACTCCCTACAGAGGACCTCCGTGTGTAATGTGTGTGTTTTATGATTGAAGAGAAGAAAAATTTTTTGGTTAAGAATGGAATGTGTAAGAACTAAAAAAGTTTCCGTAGGGGGTGCAGCATCTGAAAGAAATAAAAAAATATCCTCAAAAAATAGTGTACATAATATGATAGAAAAAATATAAAAAAAGTGTGAATGCAAAAATTAGTGTGAATGATTGTTTTTTTTAAAAAAATAATAGAAAAAATATAAAAATAATGTGAATGCAAAAATTAGTCTGAATAATTGTTTTTTTTTAAAAAAAAAGTGGTACAAGAAATAATACATACTTTTTTTGATGAAGAAGTCTAATGGTGCGAGCAGATTTCTTCCTCGTCATGACATCCCCATTCTCGGGTGTGGATGTTGCAGTCCAGTAGCCTCAATTTGGTGTCGTGGGGATCAAGCGCCACTTTGTTGATCGTGGATGTACGCAACTGGTCGATGGTGCTCGTGATCCGATGTTCGGTCATGCGTTTGATTTTTTTGTCGAACAAGCACGACTTGTAATGTTCTACGGTCAGTTTGTTTGTGCTCGAACGCCCCACCCCTTTTGCTTTTTTTATTTCGGTCTCGTCCTGGATTTTCACGGCATACATTTTCGCTCGAAGACCCGCAAACTCTGTGATGATGCGGCCGTTGACTTCATCCTTCATCTTCCCGATCGTCATTTTCTGGCTGTTGTCGAAGAGAGCGTGATCTTTTGGATAGTTCGAGAATTCGAAATGCTGGCTCATGTTTTTCAGATCTTCGTATAGATCATCGGTGTGGATGTTGTACACGAAGCTGTCTGTGTCGGTGTACGCCACCTCGATCGCCTCTCCATAGCGTGGTTTCATGATGTTGTAGTGAAACTTGTACATGGCCAGCTTCGACAACTCGAGGATCGCGACTCCCACGGCGATTGGTTTGTTGAATGTTATGTGGCGGAGAGCACGTTCGATCAATACCAACGTGTCGCTCAGTATCGTGAAGTTCTTGTACGTGGGCTGAGCGACGAGCTTGTTTATTTTCTTCGGGTCGGAGACCAACTTGATATTTCTTCTTTTCCTGGCATCTTCCATGCTCTTGCCGTAGATACTATTGTTCATCAATTTGTATAGGTTTTTGTCTGCGGAAGAAGAAGCTGATGCTCGACGTTGAGTGTTGCCGTCGATATAGGGTGCTAGCCACCTGGTCTGTTTAAACTTCAATCCCGAGTGCACATGCTTCAAAACCAATCCATGCTGGAGGTAGAATTGTAGGAGACGATAATGCACCACGTAATTCTCTTTGCTCTTGAAGGTGAGCATCACCTTTTTCTCCGGAGCCGTTTCCATTACAGGTGCCATCGCAAATCCATGGTGTTCTTGATGAAGCGATGCAGGATATTCCAAATCTACTTTCAGGAAACATCCATTTTCATGATCTTCGCTCCATTCTAAACAATCTTGAAGTTCCTGCTCGCTCATCCATTCGTATTCTCCGATGGGCAGAGGCTCGGACATGGCATAACCATACAGGTTGTTCATGTCCCAGTATGCCAAGAAGTTTGTCGGTTTCCCTGCATCGAAATCGGCAACATATGGATTGTTGGCTTTGACGTATCGAAGGGGACACTGGACGATTCCACCACGTTTTGCCTCTTCGACAAACAAAAGTTGATTGACGTCCTTGATGAGTTCTATCTTCACCTTCGTGGATTTTAACATCGCCTGCCAAGAATAACCCGGTGTGGTGTAGCTGAAAGCGGGGTCCAAACCATATGCTGCCATTCCTCTCGAGCGATGGAGATGAAAACGGTCGCTCAATAGCGTAACATCCAGTTTCAGATACAGATCGTGATAGTCGGCCATGGTTTGACAAGAGAATGTAGACCAGACGAGGTGAGCATGATGGTAGTCCTCTTCGGTGCAACAGGTGTCGCTAAGATGACTGTAGAATGCTTCTCTCGGTGGTAACGATGTTTCTGAGAATTTGGAAGCATCCGTCATGTATTCGTAGGGGTAAACACCCTTGCGTCTCAACAGTGCTAAATGTTGGTCGCCGAAACATTTCCTGGTGGCGACCAAATCATCGTCGGTGAGTTGAGACGCGAGTGTCGCCAAACTCGAAGACAGAAAGTTGTAGGAGTCCAAGAAGCGAATTTCTACGTGATTGCTATTTCCAACGTCGACCTTCTTGCTGAATGAAATGAATTTCTCATTGGTGCGAGCTACGACGCTAATGGGTTGAGCGTCGCATCCCATCTCCTTTATGAAGATTTTGGCGTCGTAGCCCTCCAAATTGTGAATGAATACAGGAATAAATTTCGGTTTCTTGATTTGTAGATTGCAGTTGTTACACAGGGGGGCCACATATTTTCCCGTGTGATGATTGTGGTGGCGAACTTTGATATTTTCGAGGGTGAAGTTACATTCGCACGCATCACACTGAGAGGCAAGGTCGTATGCTTCCTTCTCTTCCTGGGTAAGAGGCTCCATTGCTTTGTCTTCTCTTAGTAGAGGAGCGAATTGTATGGCCATCTGTTTCAAGGTTTGAACGAATTTTTGTGGAGCATCATTGCCGCGATGTAAAATAACATTGCCTGTGTTGTTGACCATCAATCCAAAAGCGCAGGCTTCGTGATGTAGAATTTCGGTGGTGCTCGATACGCTGGGATTCGGTTCGCAGATGGCGAGTGGAAGTTGGAAACTTTCAAAGTCGGCGCATATCACCAAGGGATGCCAGAGTAACGCCTTGTAGTTGGAAAATGTCATGTCTCGAGAAGGCATTTTGATAGCCGTAGCCGGATGTTTACTACACATTTTATAATGATCTTGGAGTTCTTCATCAGCATTTTTTTTCCCTCGAGCGTAGAATATACTCAGACATCTGTCGCACACTTGAATTTTATGTTGATGTGTGGTAATTTGACTTCTTGTTAATTTTGGAAGATTCTGAATTAGACAATAATGATAATTATCATCATCTTCGATCAGAAGTAATCTGATGACACGATTACTTTTAATGTTGCTATGTCTGAGAACGTAGATGGTGTTGTTTTTGTCTAATCCGAAGATGTGTACTGCTATACTTTCGTTTTTATCTGTCTTGTACTGTGCCTCAAATTTACTAATGTCTCGTAGATTTACAGGGTAATTAATACCAGCCATAGGTTTTTCAAATTCTGAGAGATATTCTGGCTTGTTGTAGTGGTATAAACAATGTTTGTTATTATTGGCTGGGTGATGATCGGCAATGATGCACCACAAAAAGCATCTGTTATCCTCATTTTGTATGTTGATTATGGCTTTCTTAGCGGCTATTTCCCGAGGCAAATTGATGTAGCTGGATGCTCCCATCGGGTTGTATCGTGCCACCTTCAAAGTTAAAGTGTGAGGCGAACCGCAAAGTGTCCAACCCGATCCACGTTGTTCGAAAGTCTCGTGCTTGTTCAACAAAGCGTCAAACATCTGGTTGCAAATGGCATCCACCTCATCGACGTCGGCGGCGTGGAGGCTCTTTACACCAGTGTAATGATGGAAAGTTTCTCGCTCTTTTTTTACGTTTTCGTAAATGACGGAAACGATGAGGTGGATTTTCAACGAGCATTGCAACAAAGCTTCGGTGATAGACGAAATTAACTTGGTTTTGACCGAATGAAAAAAGTTGTTTAGATCAGATGTTTCTTCAGATTGGAAAGTCTCCTTGGTTAAAATATTTCTAATATTTTCGCCGGTACTTTTCTGCTTTTTTCGTGGCGCTTGATCGTCAACATCAAGCTCTCTCTTACTTGATCCTCCCCCATGCACATCCTTCCGATGTCTACTCAAGTGAGAGATGGATATATATTTCCCACAGTCGTCACATGCACGTTTCGCTTCCTTCTTCTCCATTTTTTTGCTAAGAAAAAAAAGATGAAGTTGCTAAATTGCACTCATTTTTTGTGGTGTTATTTATATTAGACCACGAAACCATAAATGATCTACCATAGATGAAGTTACTATTTGTGGTGTTCTTTATATTAGACCCCCAAGCATAAATAATCTACCATGGATGAAGTTACTATTTGTGGTGTTATTTATATTAGACCCCAAAACCATAAATGATCTACCATAGATGAAGTTACTATTTGTGGTGTTGTTTATATTAGATATGTTCTCAATTTTTTTCTTAAATAACCAGCATGAATCTCTTTGGTTTTCGAAAACAAACCAACATGGAGACTGTACACCGCACGACGACAGATCTACCTTCCATGTTAACTAAACTCAATGGTCTACTGATTGTTCATCTCAACAGTATTTGGACGAAATTGGATGATGATGTGGGCAAGATGTTTTACGTCTTCAACAACAATTTACATTTTTACGAAATTCCGATCGGTGGGAAACTTCAAATCACCGTGAATCCGGAAAACGTAGGCGAAATCAAAATATCTACCGGCAAGAACATTTTTCGAATCAAGCACGACAAGATGCTTTCTAACATTACGTACGATGTTTCTGCAGGAGATTATCTTTACGTTCAACTCCTAGGAGATTACGATAAACTCATTCCTCTCTTCGTAGAATTACGTATCGTCTATCCTATTATAAATAACCGTTAACCAAAAATGCCTAACGACATTTTCGGCAACACCAAGCGTGTAGACCACGCAGAAGAGATTCTCATGTTGGACGTCCGAATTAAAAAGTTGAGGAGCGATTTGATCGCTTTGCAGGAGACCTTAAACAAAAGTTTAGAGTCGGAAATCGCTACGCTCCAAACGCAATGTCTCGACCCCATTCTGAAAATCGATTCCGAACTGAAAACGCTCATAAAAAATTATGTCGACGTACCTTCTTACGACAGCGTTCAAAATATACAGTTGAGCGTGGATTCGCTTCAAAATGATTTGGCCAAATTACAGCAATTTCAATCGAAAAATGAAGATTTGGAAAAATTGAAACTCGAAATCGAAGAACGAACTTCCGCAATCGAAAAAAATTTCTCTGAACTTCAAACCGTCGTGAAGGATATTGATGTAGAACGCTTGCACGTCGTCGTTTCCAAATTACAAGAAAAATTCACCAGCACGTTGGAAGAAATTAAATCCAAGTTGCAGACTTTGGAAGATACAATGACGAACCTACCATCGTCGGACGAACTGCAGGTCATCGGGAAGAGTGTTGCGAACATAAAAATTCAATTGGAGGCTTATCAAGATTTCGAACACATTCAAACCACCATCGCTACGCTTCAGGCGTCTCTGGAGTTGATCAACGAAGAAATTAAAAATATTCACGCTGAAGCGAGCGCGTTGACGAGCATTCAGGACACGTTAATCACGGTTCAGCAGAAGATCGAATATTTAGAAAATTTGAACGTCGAATCCAATCTTGCTCATTTTCTTCACGTACTCGACAACATACAGGGTGATTTGGAATCGTTACGGACGAGCGTACCTTCGAGCGAAGATTTGGAAAAATTGAAAACGGCGGTGACGGCACTATCCGAATCGAGCGACATCAAAAGTTCGTTGAGCGATCTCGAGAGTAGGGTGGCCAATCTCCCCACCTCCAAAGAATTACATGCTTTGAAAAGGAACATATCACGTATGCTGAAACGATTGGAAACGGAAACGGCGAACGTGGAACAGATTCGAGATGAAATTGCTTCGCTGGTGTCGACGCTGCCCACTTCGCAGAGCGTCGCCGATCTTCACATGCAGTTTACCGAGATGCGAAGCATCGTGAACGATCTTACCGAGAAAAGTTTGAAATTGAATCAAGTCGAGAACCTTCAGAGTATTGTCGTCAACATCAAAAATCAAGTTGGAGTGCTGGAATCCACGCAGGAATCGACGCTGGCCTCTTTCGGTGCCAAGTTGCAAGAACTCAACGAAAACTACAAGCAGTTGAACGTGGAAGTGAAAATCAAACCGTCGTTTTCTGCCGTAACGGATACCATAATCGAGCATTTGCTGCCCATCGAAAATAAACTCGGACAAGTTCACAGTAATCTGCTCGGCGTCGACACTAAATTCGCTAAACTGCATTCTCTGCAAGCCATCGAAATCAACAGCGTACCCAATCAACAGAGAATCTCCACGTTCGTCGAAGGTAACAAACTGTACATGTTGCATCCTTATCATCCGTACTACAAGTTTCTCCTCGATGGCACGATTCAGATAAACGAATTTTCGTACTGGTCTCACGGTAGAAAAGCTAGCGTTCCCACCATGACTTTGATATCGAATCGTGGTGTCCAGAAAGCAGGAAACATTCCTCTGGCACGTTGGAACGAAACGCGCAACATATATGAAATACACGAAGACGAAGATCTCACCGTTTTCGACGTGAGTGCCGGCGATAAGCTGATCATTCAAAACACGAGCGAAGTGCCACCCTCTTTGAATCCCATCACGCTTGTGCTTCTCTTGAAACGTAATCTCTAAAAAATGTCTAGGCAAGCCATCGTCGAAGAATTGCATAAACCTGCACGCCGTAACTACGAACGTTTGGCTGTGGTAACCAAGGGCATCGACGACCTCTGGCAAAATGACCTCGTGGAGATGAGCAGCGGCAATTTGAAAGACGTGCATAAATTGAACAAGGGCAACAAGTACCTTCTCACCGTCATAGACACGTTTTCGAAATTCGCATGGGCTCTGCCTTTGAAGGCGAAAACGGGAACGTGCGTCACGGAAGCATTCAAATTAATTTTTCGCGAAAGCGGCGGCAGACGACCTCGGTTTCTGCAAACGGACAACGGTAAAGAATTTTACAACTCCGTATTCCAAAAGTTTATTCAAAAACATGGCATTCGACATTATTCGACCTTCAGTCACATCAAAGCCACCATCGTGGAAAGATTCAATCGAACCTTGAAAACACACATGTGGAAACGATTCACGCTTCGGGGAAATTACAAATGGGTCGACATCCTGCCGGAACTCGTCGACACCTATAATGATACGGTGCACAGAACGATAGGCATGAAGCCAGCCGACGTTACGAAATCTGACGAGCAGCGTTTAATTTCTACCGTTTACTGTCCAAAGTACACACCCACGACAAAGAAAGCTAAATACAAAATTGGAGACCAGGTGAGGATCAGCAAATTGAAGCGAACGTTCGAGAAGGGATTCACAAAAAATTGGAGCACGGAACTCTTTACGGTGGTTCGAGTTCTACCCGGAAACCGACACACGTATATAATAAAAGATAGTAGCGGCGAGATTTTGAAAGGAAGATTTTACGAAGAGGAACTCTCTAAAACGAAACACCCCGACACGTACCTCATCGAGAAAGTATTGCGTAGGAAAGGTGACAAACTGTTTGTCAAATGGCTGGGACTTCCGGAAAAGAGTTGGATCGACGCGAACGAAGTGATCTTGTGAGTACGTGGAACGTGGTGAAGCGTCTACCGGATCCGGAAAGTCAAACGAGAAAAAAAAAAGAACGGTGAGTTGCTTCCCGACAGCATCCGCTGTCTGATCGTAGGTCCTTCGGGGTGTGGGAAAACAACACTGCTCGTGGACAATTTTCTCCTCGCACCGAATTGGTTAGATTGGAAGAACAGGCACCTGTACGTGTTCTCGAAAAGTTTGGAGCAATCCAAATACCAGCAACTGATGAAACTGTACGATGGTCTGGATATTGCAACGTTCGCCTCGGAAATAAAACCACTCGACGATTGTCGTGAAAATTCAGTCGTTGTGTTCGACGACGCCATCCTGGAAAATCAAAATGAAATTCGCAACTTTTTCACGCAAGGTCGTCACAAAGGAATGGATTGTTTTTACCTAGCTCAAACGTTTTCCAAAGTTCCAAAACAGTTAGTACGCGACAACGCTAATTTCATATGTTTGTTTCGTCAAGATCACACCAACCTCAAGCACGCGTACGATGACTACGTAGGCGGAGACATGAACTACAATCAATTTTCGGAACGCTGCTGCTCTACTTGCTGGAACGGTGACGATTTCGGATTCGCGACGATCGACATGACGAGGAAACCCAACGACGGAAAATACAGAAACAAAATCAACGACTTTCTAAACGTTGCAACGTTGTGAGAAACGACGTATATAAATAAACGTTATGACGAAACGAAAAATCGAAGGCGAAAATCTCAAGCTTCGCGATTACCTCGCGAAACGCTTCAAAGGTTGGAAATCCGAGAATCGCGGATTCTACGAAGAGAAGAAACGTCAGGATCAACCTGTGATCGATGCCATCAGCGGTCTAGGTAAAGAAATTAAAAGTGTCACGGAACAAAATAAAAATTTGATCAACGAACTCGTGCCGCTCGCAGCTAAAAGTTACGCCGTACCCACGCCCATTTCGAGCATTCCTTCGACGCCGTTCGAACTGAAGGATGCACCGGCACGACGTCGAGCCATTGGTAGCACGTCCTCTTCGGATAAAATCGAGTTGGGACCTTTGGCACGAGACTACCTGAGCACGGGGAAATTCGACAAGGATGAAGTGTTCGGATTGTATCCTAGCATGGAAACCAACGAAGGCGGTGGTGTGGTGTGGAAGATTGGGAAATCGAAGGTGACCTTCGAAGGCAACGATATTAAAGTTAATTTAGGCGACAAGGATAGTTGGAACAGGTATCCGGGTACGGTGGGACTGTGGGAACTCGTTGCCAAAAAGCAGCCGAAAGATTACACCGACGAAGATTACCAGAGTTACAAGGAAATTTTGATCATGACGGATGCCTTGTACCAGAACAACGACGCCTCGCAGAATAGGGTGAAATCGAGCAGCGGCGAGAAGTACAGGAATCTCATCAAACCGATTTGGAACCAGGTCAAAACAGGCAGCGGCGTCAAACGCTACAACACGTTACCCAAAGAATTCGTTTGGGTGGACGACGTGAGGAAGCTCGTGGACCGATTGTTGGTGATAGCCGGCGAAGAGAATGCAGGCAACCGTAATTTCTACAACGAGAAGGTTGGCATCGTGGACATGATCAGCACGAAACTTTCCAACTTCATCGTGAACGACGACAAGGGCATAGGTTACCTGATCAAAATCATCAACACGCTACCTCCGAGATTCTGGAACGTGGCCGAAGGAAATGGACTCGTGAACGACATCATCAACAAGTTACCTTTCGAGATGCATTTACCTGGCTACCAGTACTGCGGGCCGGGTACCAAACTCGAGAAAAGATTGGAGAGAGGAGACAAGGGTGTGAATCCGTTGGACGCCGCATGCAAAGATCACGACATCGCTTACAACACCACGCAGACGGATCTGGATGCACGTCACGAAGCAGACAGAAAGTTAGAGCACGCAGCTTTCGAAAGATTCGTGAGCAGAGACGCATCGCTGGGTGAACGGGTCGCCGCACTGGGTACCACCATCGCCATGAACACAAAACAAAAATTGGGGTGGGGTATATAAATAACATAGAGTAAAAAATAATAATAATAACAACATGTCTCGTATAACTGATTTGCCACCCGAGCTACTATCAAAAATATTCAAAAAGGTAGTTAACGGAGATGTTAATAAACTTGTGATCATGGCAAGAACAACGCCGGAATTTCGCATCCCTTGTGAAATGGTTCTCAAGAACCATCTTCGGGAGATCAGCGGCCTGAGGTGTGGTGATCTTAACATTCTGCTTTCGGCTGCAGGGGAAAAATTGAACGAAAGGTTAGACGAACTGGACGAGGCAAGGCAGGGAAGAAGACGGTACACAGTAGATTGGTACAAGTCTATGCAGGAGACAGAAGATATCATTACGCACATCATCGCGTTTTCCGAAGCACGGACTTTCTTCCTCTGTTAAAAATAATAATATATATACGTGTCAAAAAAAAACTTGATATATAAATAACACACATCGTGAAAAAAAATAATCTTTGGTATATATAAATAACACACATCGTGAAAAAACAATTAAATTTCTCTCTAACACTCTGAAATTTTTTTTGATATGACGACTGAAAAAATGAGTGATCTCCAAGCATTAAAACAAATGCTAAATTTGTCAGTCGAGTATGTAAAAATTCAGGAATTGGAAGTCGACAAACCTTACACGATAACTTCCGGTTCAATTGTTTCTACCCAGTATGGTCCCAAGGTACGCCTGTTGCTCAACGCACAATACAGTCTATTTTTACCAGATCGATACGCCAACATGTTATCTGACGAGAAGCTATCTATTTTAATCGAGAACAAAACTCGAATTGTGTACAAGGGGACAAAGGAACTTCTTGGCAAGAAAACGAAGCACGTAATAGAATTTGTGTAACGACTGCAAGGCCTTGAAAATATATAAATAACATACCGTAAAAAAACTACACAAGAAAAAATCTCAGAATATATATATAAATAACATACCGTGAAAATAACACATAGAGCATCAACATGAAGCCCAAGGGCGTCGTGTACCAGATACCATACTCCAATCTAAAAAATCTAGGTGCCCTCGATGGGTTACTCACCAAGAAACAACGTGAGAAGAAACGTTCTTGCTTGTCGAAAGGACACGGAATGAAATTGCTGCTCAGCACACCTCAATTGAAAAGATTGCAGCGTTCGCGGAAACAGCAAAAGATCGGAGGTTTCATATTCAGCATCCCGGCCATCCTGGCAGCATTGGGGGCCGTTGGAAGTTTGGCCGGCGGAAGCGCCGCCATCGCAAAAACCGTCATCGACTCGAAAAAGAACAAGGCCGAGTTGGAAGAACAGAAACGTCATAATCTGGCCATGGAGAAGAAAGGGGGGAAGGGGGTGATGAAAAAGTTTAAAAAAAAGAAACGGCAGCACTCACCAACCGAGACATTGAATCTCTGATCGAACCGTTACGAATCAAAAACTTCAGAGGAGTTTTCATGTCCGACTCGTTACCTTCAACCGTTAAAAGAAGAGAATGTGGCGTAGTCAACTTGGACAGTCAAGAAAATCCCGGCACGCATTGGATATGTTACCACAAAAACGATGACAATAACAAAGCATTCGTTTTCGATTCTTTCGGAGGCGTTCCACCTACAAATTTAGTCCATTATCTGAAAACGAACAAAACTTCTATATACTACAACGACGAACGCATTCAAAATTTCGGAGATGAGAACTGCGGTCATCTCTGTCTCTCCATGCTCGCGTTTCTCTCTAAAATAAATAACCCTACGATCGAGGATTTCCAGAAAGCATTGTGGAACCTCAAACAGCATCACTAGGATGGGCGTGTTCCATCTCACGAGCGAATCTTCGATCTTGAAACTCACGCTGCACGACGACATCGTCTATCCTAAATCCGTAGCTCTGCGTGCATTCTACAGCATGTACCTCATACCTAACGTCACGCAGCACAACAACAAAATTAGCGTCGGAAGCGAACACATCGTCGTCACGCCAGGCCAATACAATCTTTCCACTTTGCAAGCTCAATTACCTAAAGGCACGTACCTTTCTCAAAATTCGGTCACGCATAGAGTGGAAATCCTATCGGCGACGGAGACCGTGGACCTGGGCACCATAGGAGAACTTTTAGGTTTCGAGAACAACACCAAACTCGAAGCTGGCATCAAGCACACGGCAGTCAATATTCCTAAATTTCTAGCCATTGAAACTCTGAACGTTCACTGCAACGTGGCGGAAGGCATGATCACGAAATCCTCGGACGGATTACTGGGAAGTCACAAGCAGACGGGAATCATCGCCACGTTCAAACCCAGTTCCGAGTTCATGGAACCGATCATCTACACACCTTCTTCGCCGATCTATTTTCCAGTATGTCGCAACCGCATAGACGACATAGAGTTGGTGGTGACGAACGAGAAAGGAGAGGTGGTGGATTTCGCAGGTGCAACGACCACTGCCATCGTGGAGATCAACGTATAATAAATAACACACATAGTGAAAAAAAAATGGAGCAAATCGAAAGTTACGAATTGCAATCTTTCCCTCCCAACCGTCGCACGTTCGCCAATCTCAACGAAGCGAACAGGGAGATCGAATACGACGTGGACGTAGGGGATGGGTTCGTTCATCCTCACAGAGCGGACCTCTACCTTCAATTCGACGTGGTGAAGAAAGAAAGCGGAGACGCGTTTCCCGCAGCAGCAAACTTGATACTCGTGGACAACTTCGTGCCTCACCTGTTCTCGCAGGTGGAGGTGAGGAAACACAACACCGTCATCGACAGAATAGATTATCCAGGCATCACGTCGACGGCAGTGGGAACGTTGAAATTATCCAAAACGGACGCAGCGTACTACCAGGCCGGGGGATTCGAAGCCGGGACCAAAATATCGACGAGAAGTCACACGGTGCTCTTTCCCATGCGTCTGCTGCCTGGTTTCTTCTCGGACTACAAGGAGATCATGTGGAAGGGGGGACTGCGCGTCACCTTTCGAAGAGCGGCCAACGACAACGACGCACTGATGCGATACACCAACTTAAACGCCGACGGCACGCCGATAGCCAACACTTTACCCGAAGCAGCCAAGTGCGTCATCCGGAGCATGGAATTGAGAATGCCGATCGTGGAATACGAAACAAACTACGCCCTCAAGTACAAAGCGGAGATCTTGAAAAGTCCGCAGGTGCCGATTCACTTTCACGGTTACCAGTGCGTGCAGAAGATGGCGTCGGGAAGTCACATGGAATTCGACGTGACGACTCAGTTCAACAACATACAGTTCGACATGCCAGATTTCGTCGTGGTGCTCTTTCAGACCGGGCGCAATAACAATCAGGAAAAAGATTCCAGTAAATTCGACGACTGCAAGATCAAGAACGTTTATCTCAAGAATGGACGCAACGAAGTGTTCCCGCGCGAAAATTACAACCTGGACATAACCAAAGATGATTACCTCAAACTTTACGAAGCTTACACGGCTTACAAACGCGTGACCGAGGGAAGTGTGGACATGTACTACACCCCCAGCGAATTCAAAATCCGCAGGCCGATGTTCGTCATCAACACCACAAAAAGAAAACAGGTGGTGGTCAACGATCGAACCAACATCAAGGTCGTCTGCGAGTTCCACGACGCGCTGCCTGCCGATACTCTGTGCAGCGTCATCCTGATTGCAGAGAAGTCCTTCGCGTATGACGTGAAAAACGAGAGGGTCACAGAGCAGTTTTAAAAAATATCGCCAACAAGCAAGAATAGCTTTTCTACATTCCCCCAATTACAAAATTTTTAATCTAAAAACACATCCAAAGCACTCCAATAGGATGCAGAGTGTTTTTTTAGGATCAAATCGAATTTCTTAAACAAATTGAGGGGGGCTTGCTTGTAGTTGAGTAGTTATCATCAAAACCTATCCAACAAACCCACAATCATCATCCTAGCTCAATTAGTAGCCGAGAAAATCAATGTCTTAGAAAACGTCTTAAGATAATTGTCTTAAGAAAATTTTCTTGACAGACCGGAAGTAACATCTTGACAGACCGGAAGTCGACTTTCTTAAAGATTAAGATATTTGTCTTAAGACGTTTTCCAAGACGTTGATTTTCTCGGTTCCTATGGGGTCTAGAACCATGTAACTTTGATCTATGTATATACCAGTACTTGCCCAACCCTGTGGCCGAGTGGTTAGCACATTGCGCTGCGATGCCAAGGGTCCCGGGTTCGAATCCCGGTCGAGCATGGTTGTTTGTGAATATCTATTCATCCATTTCATCACTCATCCCCAATCTTCGCAAATTAGCCAAAAAGTACAAAACGCGAAGTAAAATAAACTAAATCAATAAATCAATTAATATACCAGTACTTTTCCTACATGTTCACTCACCTTACAACCCACCCGATCAAAAAATAAAATTTACCCCCCTGCGCGCATGCGCACATGTATAAATTTAAATATAAGCTCGATATTGAAACAAAATATTATTCCTGCAATTATTTGCAATCTTGGCCAGAGAGAGAGGAGGAGAAAAATAATATTTTGGACTGTAGGTCTAGGTCCCCCGAACCGGACAACATTTGAGTTGGCATTTTTTTTTTAAGTCCACTTTATGTGCAATAAAGCTAATCGGGACTAGACCTTGTTATCCGAACCACTTGTACCTCCAGCGAGTATCAAAGCCTTGAATACAAACCTACCTACCACTGCGCCATGGAGGAGGCCCCCAGACGACATATTTGCACTACATCAAGCAAAAATAAATTCATCTCTGTGCATATGGGAAGTCCAATACATAGTTGGTAATGTGTGATGTGATCAGCACCAAACATTTAATTTTTATGTATGTCCGTGTTTGCCCGACCCTGTGGCCGAGTGGTTAGCACATCGCGCTGCGACGCCAAGGGTCCCGGGTTCGAATCCCGGTCGGGTATGGTTGTTTGTGAATGTCCATTTTCATCCATTTCATCACTCATCCCCAATCTTCGCAAATTAGCCAAAACATACAAAACGCAAAGTAAAATAAACTAAATCAATAAATCAATTATTAAGTTCCGTGTGTTGCAATCATGAAATTAAATTTTAATTAACTTTTTTTCCTATCCATCTCTCTCTCAAATCTATATAGCCTGTTCATATTTGGCATGTCGGCCATTTTGTTTACGTGGTAAAAAAAATCTCAAGCCACTTTTTGCGAATGCTCGTTCTGTAGCCATAAGTATAATTGGATATAGTTGTCAGATTTTATTTAATTTGAGGTTTAATATCAATAAGCGTGCATAAAAACTAAATATTTTAAATAAATAAGATTCGAATAACTATGTACTTCCACTAGCCTTTGCGATGGCGCAGCGGTAGCGTCGTTGCCTTGTAATCAAGGCTTCGATACCCCCACAAGTAGTTCTTGAAACTGTAGGTCCACCCCCGATTCGTCTTACTGTGCATAAAGTGGACTTAAAACATCAAATCAATCAGTACTTCCACTAGCCTCTGCGATGGCGCAGCGATAACGTCGTTGTCTTGTAATCAAGAGTTCGATACCCGGTGGAGGTACAAGTGGTTCTTGAAACTGTAGGTCCAGTTTCAAAAATCAACTCACAAAAGCAAAGCCATACTTATAAATCAAAGCCAACTCATGCAAGCTAAGAAACAAAGTTACTTACTTTTGGAAAATACTGCAGAAATGCTCTTCACTATCGTTTAAAATAAAAACAGAACTTTCTACACCAGTGCTTTAAGTTTTATACGGTTTTCTAATAAGGTCAAAAGTGAAATGTTAGCCAACGCAACGTGGACCAATAGAAATCCGAGACAATCCGCTCTAGAAGATTCTTCCCCTACATTTCAGCCACATCATTTTGAATAATACATCGCATTGTATTACTGGTATCTATGCTGCTAACTGACGTCACTATATATACTTCCGTCATCCCAAGGCCTACGTATTGTTGAATTTTGTGTTATTGCGTCAATGTTGATAGCACGCGAAATCCCCTTTCGCATTACAGGTATTTCAATGTAATAAAAAAGCTTTAGAATTTCATTAGAGATAAGAGGACTCGCATCACTGGTATCTATGCTGCTAACTGACATTACTATATATACTTCCGTCATCCCAAGGTCTACGTATTGTTGAATTTGCGTTATTGCGTCAATGTTCATAGCACGCGAAATCCCCTTTCGCATTACAGGTATTTCAATGTAATAAAAAGCTTTAGAATTTCATTAGAGATAAGAGGACGGTATTTCGAAACCAACACAATGCAATTTCCTGCTCATTCTCGTAACCTACTCCATATTCGAGTGAACATATTTTTGTTTAATGTCGTAAGTCATTTCAAATGAAGATCAAAAAGCGAGGTAGCATAAGAGCAAGATTTGCAGAAGGTAAAAAAATAGCTTAAAAAACTGATGCCAGAGCTTTTCTTCTGTCTAATTTTCTCTCATTGTAGGTTAGTTTAGTGCGTAAAACGGATTACGCTGAGAGCAAAAGCCTATTAGCAGGTTGTAGTAGATTACACCGAGGGGGGCCTTACAGTAAGAGGAGACAGCCTTATAGGAAAATATCGTAAGTCATTTCAAATGTAGGTCAAAAAACGAGTTAGCATAAAAACAAGATTTGCAGAAGGTAAAAAATAGCTTAAAAAACTGATGCCAGAGCTTCTCTTCTGTCTAATTTTCTCTCATTGTAGGTTAGTTTAGTGCGTAAAACGGATTACGCTGAGAGCAAAAGCCTATTAGCAGGTTGTAGTAGATTACACCGAGGGGGAGCTTACAGTAAAAGGAGACAGCCTTATAGGAAAATGTCGTAAGTCATTTCAAATGTAGGTCAAAGAACGATGTTAGCCAAATTTGCAGAAGGTAAAAAAATAGCTTAAAAACTGATGCCAGAGCTTCTCTTCTGTCTAATTTTCTCTCATTGTAGGTTAGTTTAGCCCGTAAAAAATAGATTACGCTGAGAGCAAAAGCCTATTAGCAGGTTGTAGTAAATTACACCGAGGGGGAGCTTACAGTAAAAGAAGACAGCCTTATAGGAAAATGTCGTAAGTCATTTCAAATGTAGGTCAAAGAACGATGTTAGCATAAAAGCAAGATTTGCAGAAGGTAAAAAATAGCTTAAAAACTGATGCCAGAGCTTCTCTTCTGTCTAATTTTCTCTCATTGTAGGTTAGTTTAGCCCGTAAAACGAATTACGCTGAGAGCAGAAGCCTATTAGCAGGTCGTAGTAGATTACACTGAGGGGGGGGGGGCCTTACATTAAAAAAGGCAGCCTTATAGGAAAATGTCGTAAGTCATTTCAAATGTAGGTCAAAAAAACGAGTTAGCAAAAAAAATAGCTTAAAAAGTGATGCCAGAGCTTTTTTCTGTCCATTTTTCTCTCATTGTAGGTTAGTTTAGTGCGTAAAACGTCGTAAAATAAAAAGTAGGTCAAAGGGCCCTTCCAGAATCGCCCATTCCACCTACTTTCGCATAAATTGCTCTTTTTGAGCCTGCTCAGTTGTGCTAAATGTGCTATAACTCCGCCTTATTTCGCCTAGGAATCTCAAATAAAGCTTATTGTACAGGGAATTGAACAAGCTTTCCAGTAATATATAACAAGCCTACCTTTGGATAAAAATATAAATTTGTCACGTGACCTTGGTGTTGGACCTTGAATATCTCAAAACATGTCATCAGCAAAAATCATGAAAAAAATATATTTGGTCCCTCATGCCATACTCTAAAACATATCAAAATATGATTCTGGGACTGCAATGGGATCAGACGATACATACAACCTTAGTGACAATGAAGTTCGACCAGTCACAAGTATAGGAGTGCGTTGTGAAAGAAAGAGAACACATGCATATGCTGAACATATTTTACTCAGCAGGCTACATGGAACAAAGGAAAACATAAATTTCCGCTGCAACGCAGCAATGTATGGTGTCCACACAAAATAAAACATTTTCGTCCATCTACACGTGACATTGAAGTTCGACCACTGTTAGAGGGGATCCTGTTTAACATGGTGTGACGCCGCCCCGTCGGCGAATAACTGTGGCAATGCGTCGGGGCATGCTGCGGACGAGTCGTTCAAGGTATTCCACATCGATGCGGTGCCATTCCTTCTGCAGGCAGGCGATAAGAGCAGCTACTGTCGTGGGTCCCCTCTGTTGCACACGTCGCTTAAGAACACGCCACACATTCTCAATGGGCGAGAGGTCGGGACTCGATGGTGGCCATGGCAGAGTTCGCACGTGATGGCGAGTCAACCATTCTCTTGTCAGCCGCGCTGTATGAGGCCTGGCATTGTCGTGTTGAAAGATGAGACGCCGCCTGTGGAACAGGTGCCTTCGCACTGTGGGAAGATGCCGCTCCAGTATTCGTGTATAGGCGTGTGCATTCACAATGCCCTCACAGACATGTAGTGGGCCAACCCCAGATACCGTCATGCATCCCCATACCATCACTGACGCAGGTTTCTGTACCCGACGTGCATAACATTTTGCTTCATTCTGTTCCTTCTTCCGACAAATGACTGTTTTCCGTATTTTCCCGTACACAACATTAAAAATGGATTCGTCCGTCCACAAAACCCTGTTCCACTGCCGAAATGTCCATCCCCGGTACATTCGTGCCCGCCGTAGTCGATTGCCTTTGTTCAACATGGAAAGGAAGGGTTTACGTTTCGCCTTGTACACTCGGTAACCGCATCGCTGTAGGTAACGGCGAAGGGTTCTGGTTGACACTTCAATGTGAAAGCGTTCTCGAGTCCACAGTCGTAATTCGGCCACAGAAACATGATTGTTGGTCTGGATATAGCGCCTAAATATCCGTAGGTCACGCACGCTCAGCAGGCGTTTTCGACCGGGGGCCTTACCTGGCTCTGTAGTACCCGTATTTTGGTGGTGTTTGATGATGCAGTGGACGGTTGACTTGGGTAAGTTCAGTTGGCGCCCTATTTCCCGTTCACTGAGTCCATCCCGTTGCAACTCCACCACTCTTCTCATCACGGTGTTGTCAATAGGTTTGCCCCTGGCCATGGTGATGATGCACTGCGGTTCCTCGGTGCACAGCACGCGCTTATATACGGCAGACTCCCTTATCGTGTCCGTGACGTCATGCTTCCTTCGAATGCGCCACTGTCTGGAATTTTCCTTATGGGTCTGGTGCCTGGTCGAAGTTCAATGTCACGCGTATTGTTCCCCGTTTTCGTTCTTTACGTGACCTTGAGTGCAACATGCTGGGATCACGATTCTTGCCTGCTCACACGCCTCCTCTTACACACATGCGTCACTTCTGCGGGTCACCCATTCCACCGCCTATGCCTCTGTGCATTTAATCACGTATTCCTTTCTGGTCGAACTTCATTGTCACCAAGGTTGTAATAATATGTGTAACTATGTGACTGATAAAAGCCTCATTACATGAACTATGAAGAGTCAAATTTCCCTTAACACCCCCTACAAAATGTAAAGAAGTTACCCTGGGTATAATTGGTCATGAAAGAAATAGGTTAGGTATCGGGAGATCTCTAGCTGTGTGTGTCAAGCGCAGGTCCGGCATATTGTTAACCACCATATTGAATTCAACGAAAAATTTCAAAGGAAAAGGGGTGATGTGATACATCAAATCAGGCTAGAATTTCAGGCTGGGACCCCTTGATTACAAGGCAACGACGTTACCAGTACGCTATCTGGGAGGCCATGTGTCTTATACGAGGAGGTATCAAAAGGTTTTGCCTGTTGAGGTATAATTTGTTTAATAATGGAAAGATTGAAACAATGAACATACATATAGTTTGCCTGTAGTGTCCTGTACTCAGAATTACCCTTCCACACAGTTGCCATCACGTTCGATGCATTTGTGCCAGCGTTTTATCCAGCCCTCAAAAACAGTTTGAAAAAATTCCACAGAACACTCCCTGCCCCACCATTCAGAGCTGTTTTAACCTCCTGTAGGTCATCGAATCTCATGCCACGAAGCACAGACTTAGAAGTAGTTAAGTTCAAAGTGGGATAAACCGAAAGTGTGGACATGACAAGGAGTGGCAGGCCATCAACGTCGTTGACCAACGACAACCGCCACAGGGGTGATGAGCTCATTCGAGAGGATAGACGCATCACCATCCAGGAGATTCCTGATGCAGTGCACATGTCCTATTGGTCAGCACATGCAATGATTGGGAGTTTGGGATACCATAAAGTCTGAGCTAAGTCTGTGCTTCGTGGCATGAGATTCGATGACCTATAGGAGTTAAAACAGCTCTGAGCAGTGGGGCAGGAAGTGTTCTGTGGAATTTTTCCAAACTGGTTTTGAGGACTGGATAAAACGCTGCTGGCGCAAATGCATCGAACGTGATGGCAACTGTGTGGAAGGGTAACTCTGAGTAGAGAACACTACAGGCAAATTCTATATACGTATCTTCATTGTTTCAATCTTTTCATTATTAAACAAATTATGAAAAACTCAATATGCTGACCATGGCATTAATTATTTTATTACAAAACATAAACTAAACGTAACGTTTCAACCTTCTAGCAAGGTCTTCTTCAGACTCTGCACCAAGTACAAATGTAACAAGGTACAAAACAGGATGATATATATACACAAACATTACTCCCCTCCAGATAATTAGAAAGTTGTTCTGGAACATTCAAGCAGGTGGCTTGACCTTGTCAACTGTACTTTCACCTAAAAGCTAAACATATTTACTTCCATATAGAATGTGGTTGGATGTGGAGCATATGTTTAGCCTTTTAGGTGAAAGTACAGTTGACAAGGGAAAGCCACCTGCTAGAATGTTTCAGAACAACTTTCTAATAGTCTGGAGGGAGTAATGTTTCTGTATATTTATAATGTCCTGTTTTTGTATCTTGTTACATTTGTACTTGGTACAGAGTCTGAAGAAGACGTTGCTAGAAGGTTGAAACGTTACGTTTAGTTTATGCTTTATAATAAAATAAATTACTGCCTTGGACAGCATATTGAGTTTTTCATATCATGGAAACAAGGCTTAATGGTGTTATAAACAAATTATAGCTCAAGAGGCAAAACTTTTTGATACCCCCTCGTACAATCGCAATGTAAACATTGGGGAGGAAAGGAGAGGGAAAGTGAGAGGGGGGAGAGAGAGAAGAGAGAGAAGACATATCGTCTTATCTGGGGATTGGGAAACATAAACGCACACCGCACTCAAAGGGTTACCCGTGCGACGGCTTATATCTCAATGTTTCCTAACCTTTAGCACACAAAAGCACCCCCTTCCACCTTTCTATCTTCACTTTTGGAACCGCTTTACCGTTCCGAGGACGGAGTTAATGTAGTGGCAATGCAAGCTGTCCTGGCTCCATTCACGACGCTTCTTGTACAGATGGCGACCCTTTGTGCCGGCAGTTAAGAGGGAGATTGATTCGGGGCTGAATTTTTAACCCCCTCTCCGCTCTTCTATTAGTGGAAAAAGGAGGGGGTGGGGGGAGAAAATTGGCGGAGTACAATGCGCACTCAGAGGGGGGGCTGGGCGATTAACGGTGTCGAAACTTCTGCCAATTGCTTTCCAGCATTGGAATTCATGGAGTAAATTTGCTGGAAAGTAATGGAAATGCGGTAATACCCCCCCCCCCAACCTCCCAATTTCTTCATGGAGGGGATCTTGGGCAACGGATTTCACGCTCTGTCTTGCTGAGGTTCGTTAGATTTGCTTAACAGGCAATTCTTGCCTTGTTGAACATTTGTGAAGTTATAGCGAAGAGTTTGCGTAAGTATTCGGCACATTTTTATCTTTCTTTTCTCAGACAAAGTATAACTCTTCGCAACTGGTTTTGGGAGATGGCGACACTGTTTTAATGTGTTTAGCGTTTCGAAAACAGCGGTCCTTTTACACGATTTCCGAGGAAGTCTCTCGTGTATCCTTACTCAAGTGCTGCACCGAGAGGATTTTGCTCGAACGCCAAACAGTTCGAACGAACGACGCTAGATAGCGTACGGATTTGAGAGCTTCTTCGCTCGAGCGAATAACGTCGGAACAGGCAAACACTCGAAGCTCAGTAGTACACGTCTAACCGTAATTTGTCTGAGCCCTCAAATCAGGGTTGATAAAGGACCAGGAACATATACATTCTAAAGGGTTCTATTGTGTTCTGCTGAAGGACCGGAATAATTTTTCTCGCAACAATTTAAATTCGGTCCAAGTTACGTATTGTTGCATTGAAAAAGGATTCCTGGGCCGTATGTAAATTGATCCTGAAAAATGTTTCCTGAACCGAATTTAAATTCATCCGGAAAAAAAGATTACTGGACAGAATTTAAATCGATCCTGGAAAAAGGGCTCCCGGAAAGAATTGAAATACTTTACAGATAAGAAAGTTTATTACGGTCCAGAACCCATTTACACTTGATGATTTTCTCTCCTGGACCGGAATTGTATTTATTTAAAATTCATGGACGTTTACCAACCCTGCATCAAATATAGATCGTGAAGTGAACGACAGTAAAATTGAAACTTAAGTGAACATAGTCATAATCTTCATGTTACAACGTAATTTAGTCTTACCAATACACAGTGATGTATGAAAATGAAATAGATGATTGTGGGCTGAAACTGCCAGGATGAATATTTTATATTACGTGTAAACGATTATTTCACACTAAAATAAATGATGTTCCATTACGTAGCACGCTCGAGGGTGGGATACTCAAACGAGTACAAGGGAACGAAAAGTGATCCCATGCAGGACTGTAATCCTTACCTTTACAGATCCCGTTACAACCTTGCACTTTTACCTTTCTCAAGGGTTCCTTACAGCCCCCTTCTTTTATCTTCGAGGTAAGGGTTTTAGATAAATGGATTTGAAGGGTGTAAAATGGCTACATGAGCCTACGCACCGAAAATGTTTAACCCATTCATTCATCAACAGTGATATTTCTTTAAAACGAAGCGGCTTGAGAAAGTAATTGAGGACTTATTTTGTATTGTTTACCGCCAGGGTGGATGAAAATCACGAGTTTTATTTTAAGAAATCATTTTTAATGATCTTTTTAAATGTAAATCGATTTTTTTAGTATTTTTTTAAAAGCACTCTTAAAATTGCTTGTGTGGTTTTTGGCACCATACACATAGATACATGTTTTATGTAAATATACATATTTCTGTTTCTGATACTGTATACGAACCTACTATGGAAATGTTTGGTTGATTGGTTGTTTTATTTGGTGATTTAAATCCACTTGAGGCACAGTAAGGCTAATTGGGACTGGACCTACAGTTTAAAGTGGGAACCGAACCACTGTGTGCCTCCACCGTGTATCGAACCCGAGACCCTATGATTACAAGGTGATGACGATACCACTGCGCCATCGGAGGAAAAGTTTGTTGAGTGTGTTAATGAAACTATAATAATTTCAGTAACTTTTCTTCCAGTGAAAATAAAACATTCTGCGTACTCTATAATTGTAGTTTATAATATTTTCTTATAGTCTTTGTAGCTGAATTTGGCAGTCTTTTTAATGATAGTTTGGAAAATATCAGCTGTCATGTTTATTTACAGTTAATGATAATTACGGTTTAACATGATTAGTATTCTCTCATTATTCTAAACAAATTGCTTGCATTTTTCGTCAATAAAAATCACTGAATTTTAAATCAAGAGAATATTAAGTGTCTTTACAGTTTGCATATTACATTCTTTTTCGTATGAGCTTCATCCCATCAGTTCATATACAGTATTTTGTTTCCTTCTTTTTCGTTTCTTTTCCTCGTTTAGAGTCTAATAAACACTAGTAGGCTAAATTATTACAAGATTAATGTACTAATGGTTCCCGGGTTCGATACCCGGTGGATGCACTTAGTGATTCGGATCTTACTTTAAACTGTAGGTCCAGTCCCGATTAGCCTTACTGCTTAAAACAACAATTCAATCAATCAATCAAAGTGATTCTGATATCTACAAAATCCTTATGTACATTATTCTATAAATGATTTTTCTAAGTGATTTAAATCAGTGATTTTTTTTAAATCACCTGATTCAAATCTTGAATTAAATTGCGATTTAAATCAACCTTATTTAAATCAATCAACCTTATTTATAGCACTGCTGTTGTTTCATTGTGTTTTCTGCGACAAATATTCGTCACGTGATTGGATTACTACATATCTGCGACCAATTTAGGGGATGTTGGTGGAACTTTATTTAGAAAGGAAAGAACTTTCTTTACCAGGTGCCTATACCAGGTAATGAACCATTTGAACCTGTTACTTTGGAATGTATTTGAGAGAGACAGTGACGACGATTAGGTGGCGTGGGGGCCAGCCCCCTTTCTCCCCCGCACTATGGCTTTGTATACCAAGAGAAGTAAAGTGTACTGGTCCCCCTCAGTTTTGGCACCCAATCTACGCTACTGGAGAGAGGTACATCTAATGGATATGTCTTGGATAGTCATTCCCAAGTTTTTAATGTCAAACAGATTAGAAATTCGATTTCGTAAATGTTCATTAAAAGAACGTTCTATTGAAGTTATGGCTCTTGCTTGTTATCTTAATAGTTATTAAAAAGCAGTGTTTCCTAAAGTTTATTTTGTTTCTCGTTTCAGGTGAGTACAATTCACACCGTCTCCTCTGTTTGCTGGAGCTTGACTGCACCCACAGTACAGCAGGTAAATAACTAGTCAACAGTTCTGTATATTTTATATTATTTTCCAGTCATGAAGGAAAATTCTGACTGTCATGGACAACGTTTATACTCTGTCCCGGAGTAAGCCCGCGCATTACGGTAGAGAAGGGGAGAAAGCGAGTGGGCGGAGCTACTGTTAACGGTTGGTAGCTGCAGCCGCATTTACCTGTCTCTCGCGTTTAGTGGTCGAACTCCCTCGAGTCACTACTTGTTCAGACTTGTTTTTCTTTCGCTTGCCTCAGAGATTGTCTGAATGGAGTATAGAGGGGGTTAAGCAGTTAAGATCAAATTCAATAGCAGAAATGATAATACAGTATGCGCCAAAATATACAGTACTGAAATGAAAAGATGAACAAAGTATAAGCCATGTTACAATATAGTGACTGGTCTATATGCAACCCAAATAACAATCGTGCATCTTGGGTTGCATAACTGTCAGGTAACCTAAGGTTAGGTTAGGTTAGGGCATGTGGAGTGGACGATTGTCATTTGGGTTGCATATAGACCAGTAACCTTTTTCAAACTCGGTCCACCTTCACGACCGCTTCCGTATGAGCGGAAATAATGCTCAACTATGAATACTTTTTCCTCCGTCGGGAGACCGATTTCCAACAACAACTGCACAACACAACTTCCTTTTCACTACTGCGAACACGTGCAGCTGAAGCTATGCCCCGTCGACAAACGCAACCACGTGTTCGAGATGCGCACGTTTCAGTACTGTATATTTTGGCGCATACCGTAGTATAATCAACAATTATTGTGAAACTGAACTAGTAGTAATACATTTATTTTACTGACAATCTTTTATCATCATCATGCACTTGGCAAGACACTGCTACTTGATCAAGCTAGGGCCGGAATAAAGCGGGTGCTATTGATGCTGTAGCATTAGGCCCATTCCTGAAATAGGCCCAGATGAAAACAGACGAGAATTTTCCGAAAGATGAACAATTTTCTTTTGCTATATTAAACTAAAAATAAATCTTAGAATGAAATTTGGAGCCCCAATTTCGGACGCCTAGACACAGCGTTACTTATTATACAGTTACTATTATTCCTTGCGCTGTGACGTAAATATAACGTCGTTGTGTTTATTGTTCACCGAAGATTTCAAGCATCAGGCCCAACTGTTTCCCTTGTTACTTTTTATAGTCTCTACAGTTAATGTACTGAAAAGCATAGCAAGAATGAAATTGCATTGTTAGAGATCGGTTAGTTCATTGAACTATCCAGCCTAACTATTGCCTATTTTTAGGGAAGCAGGAAAAGGTTTATAGTATCCTTGCCTTGACTCATCTCACCAAACAGGTCGTTAGGTGTCGGGGCTTTCCCCGAGTTGATGGCTTCCCGGATGAGGCCTGCTTGAAAATGGTTTATGGTATCCTGAAAAGCATAGCAATTCTGTATTGTAATATAGGTACTTGACTATTATACGGACTACCTCCAAATCGTATTATGCCAAATACGATTCCCGCTTATGGAACCTAACCTAACCTAATGACTCATGTTTGCGAGGGGAATATAATTTAACGTAGACAAATGAGGTGGTCCGTATAATACTAAAGTAACGTAATTTATTTTCTTTACTTTGTTACTCCAGAAAAATATCTGAAAGTTGTTGGGGAATTTTAGTCACAAAGTTTACGTTATGTGGTCTCTCTCACTTGATTTTTTAAAAAATTTTAGAAACTCATGGATATATTCGTTGTATTAAGTATGAAGGTCTGGTTCCTGCATTCTACAGTCAATTGTTTCATCTAAATAATTTTCAACTTTGGTTAGTTTCAGGGTGTAGTCATAATTAGTTTTTAAAAGAATATCTTCGCTAAACCTATTTTATGCTCTAAGTATTGGTTTACATTATCATCATTCTCACTATTTTCTATCATTGATGAAATTACTGTACCATCAATGACATGTTAAATTATTTCAGCCAACGTATTCAATGGGAACGTAATCTAAAGTCAATTGAAATATGCCCCCTACCTAAACTTTCACGGAACTTAGCGTATACCGTTTGAAAATGTCGGCACTACAGAACTGGTTAGTCTCTTGGGAAGCTTAATTACCGACTATAGAACATAGCCAAAGAGCTTCATAATTAATTAACTAACATCCTCCATATATCATAAGTAGGGAGGGGATTTTAAGGTGCAGCAGCTTTCCAAAATATAGCTGTTTTCATACAGATCGTTTGAGAAAGGTATTTTAGGACATGAAATCAAGTAAAATGAATACACTATCTTGCACCTTTTTGCATCTTTTAGTGAGATTAGCACATTTATCACCTTTTTACACCCTCACTGATGATTCAGCACCTTTTTCCTTTCCTTTCATGTTTTGTTAAATAATTGGACAAAAATCCTGCAGTCTCATTTTGTAGAGAGAAGAAAAATAAGAAGAAGTAAAGTGTTCCCCTGTCCTTAGCACCAAGCCATGAAGGCGTATAGATTTTTTTATTGAATTCCTGTTTTAAGTCCACTTTATGCACAGTTAGGCTAATCGGGACTGGACCTACAGTTTAAAGTGGGATCCGAACCACTATGTGCCTCCACCGGGTATCGAACCCGGGACCCCTTGTTTACGCCATGAGGGAGGCCCCGAGGGCGTATAGGGGGTGTGGGGTTAGGGCCCCACTAGAGCTATAAAATGGTTAATATAATCATTGCAGCCCCAATAGATCCCAAGATAATGCAGTTTCTCCACGTAAAAGAATCTCCTGAGCTCAAAGCGACTTACATTCGAAAGCATAGAAATGTTGAGAGTAATCCATTATAAGTTTTTTGAAACCCAGTATAGGCCACGTTTACTTCCTAAATACTGGTTACTTCATGTAATTATTACTAATTACGTTTTTTTGCTACAGTATTGCATAAAGAATGTTAATATAACTGGTTTAGGTATGAATAAAGTCATTTTATCAGCATTTTTTTTGCACCTTTTTGAAAACATTTTCTCGACCATAATTTGCACCTTAAAATTCGTTCCCTAATCGTAAGCACTGCTGTCTTTACGGTGTACGTCAATATAAAATGATTTGTAAATTAAAGGCGAGAGTGCCGGTTCCTCCATTAAATCTACATTTACCCAGGTAGATATTCATCTCCACCAGGTAATTTTATAATCCCCATAATAGCCATATTTGCAATGCGATCAGTTCCATTAATTTTCAAATGTTCATTAAGCTATCATCGTTTCCTTTTATGAATTGTCATTAGCGTAATCAGGACAACACAAGCGACTAGTATCAAGGCCTCCGTGCCCTAGTGGTAAGGGTAATGAGCGATGAAGCTAGCTCGGGGTCTCGGTATCATAATGCTTCGTCCCCATCAGCTATTTCGTCAGTTCATTATTCATCCTCGTGGATGAAACCCTGTATTTATTGTGATTATTTACCATCGCTTTCCTGCGACATTTAGCTAATCGCGACGATTAGGATGAATGATGATTAGATTAAAACTAATGAAGGGACACTAGTGTTAGGCCTCACACTCAGAGAACAAATTGCATCATATCGATTGATGCACCAGAATGCATCGATTGATGCACTAAAGTGTGTTTTATGGCTTATTCACAGAATCAGATTCACATTTGATTCATTTGGGTGCATTTGTTATGTCGTTCAGCTCAATGCATCACTTGATGCGTTTTGATGCACCAGAATGCATCATTCAAAAATATGCAGGAAGATGCATCAAGGAACATCAACTGATGCATTGAAATGCATCTCGACTGAAATAAATCCTCACTTGAATCAAATGATGCACTTTAGTGTTTCTATCGCGACATACAAAAATGCACCCAAATGCATCATATGTGAATCTGATTCTTTGAAGAAGCCATAAAATACACTTTAGTGCATTAATCGATATGATGTGCATTTAGTTTTCTGTGTGCATAGCTGGGAAGGTGATGTAAAAAGAAGGAAAAGCAAGTGACAATGACAACCAACGCTGTGTAAAATATGATTGTTTTTGAAAATAGTATTACTTTAATAAATTAACTAATTGGTGTGTCAGAAATATTTTCGTTTTTGAATCCGCCCTCTGGGGCAATTCGCACATTACCGAGAAATGAGATAGATCGCAAACGCTTGGCAACATTGTTAATATTTAGTTGCCGTGGAGCGCTTTACGGAGCAGCAACGTGCTTTTTGTGTTCATGCGTTTTTATGAAAATAATGATTCTTATGTAGTTGTGCGTCGTTTGTACCGGCATCATTATAGTCTGGCCGGAATGAGAGACGTCCCAATTTCAAATTTAATTAAATATTGGGTGAGAAAGTTTGAAAACACTGAAAGAACTATGTCGAGTAAACTAAGTTAGTGAGAGAATTGAAGCAATGCATTACAGATGGAATCAATGCTATTCCTCGTGCAATGCTTCGGTGAGTGATCGAAAACTTTAGTTCAAGAATAATTGAATGTGAAAACATGAACGGTCACAATTTGTCCAATACTCTTTTCAACAAAAAAAGAATGTTTAAGCTTTATTTTGGTAATAAATGTATCTTTATACAAAAAATTAAGTATTTATATGAATAGTTTCAAAATCTAAAATATTTGTGAGAAGTTCATGCAGTGTAATATTGCGAGATATACAGAATTACAAGGTTTCTCCGGGATGGAAGGGGTCCTATGAGAAGACATGCGAATATCAACCTTTCTTCCACATAGTAGTACCCCCCAGGACGGCAATTTGCAGACTAACTAGGCACTGACGTCTTTAGAGTCAGTATAATCTTCCGTTCGTCTCTTGTCTTTTCGTCCGTATATACAGGGGTAGAAAAAAACTTAAAATAATTCAGGCGGAGGTCCTGTTTGTTAGGAGCTAGCTTTTTGTGGGGGGAGGGGGGGTGGCAAACGATCTAATAAAGCCATGAATGCAACTAAGATAAAGCTTCACCTTTTAAAACATTTAATTTATTAATTAATACAAGACTGGATTAAAAGTTATTAATTCTTGCCCCCTAGTGGCTTTCTCTACCATATCGCCGCAGATATTAAAATTCGTCTAGCAACATTGTAAAAAAATTATAACTTATAATATATTATTCCGATTTAGTGATACATGTGATGCAGAAAACACACCAACATTTAAGAAAAACATAGTGTACTAGTTATTTTGAAAGAAAAGACAATGGAAATTTCCATAAGCAAACTCGAAATATTAAAATAAATCTTCTTTGAACTGAATTTGAAAATCCAATGTGAAAATTTTCAGGCACCATGGCGACCTCTATTTTCTACCCCTTCACCCATTTCATCTCATCATCAGTCACCTCATCTTGGTTAAAAGTGGCAGAAAAAATCAAATCAATCACATTAGCGTACCGATTTTAATGCAAAGCTTCTGTGAAAATTCAGAGCAGCAACAACACACATTTCCAGTGCTTATTTTTATTTCAATTTTTACGCACGTCCTCCCAGCTTTACCTTACAATATGTGTTTCATGCAAGAAACGAAATATCACCTTTCCTTCACGGTTGAACCAGCTAAACGACATGTATCCTGAAAGCCCGCAACACGCTTTGCTTGATTGCCATACAAAATGCATACCGTCGCAGGCGTTCGCGAAATTCACCCTTCCATTAAAAAATCCTAACATACACACAGCTTGCGCCGGACCAATTTCAGCAAACTGTGGCCAAAGTACGAAGGGGTGTTTGCGGAGTGCTTGAGCAAACGTGTGTTGCTAGAATCCACATCCGGGTCTCTCATAAGCGGGGTCAGCGGGTGAGGAACCGTGGGAAGATCCGCACGTGTTACGGGCTGTAGCAATCCCTCATCTCGTAGCATCACATTTCTCAAATTACAACATGGAAAATTTAGCAGATGGGGAAAGGGGGGAGGTAATGAATAGGCTTGGCAGACGCAATTGACGCGCAGTACGCGATTGTTGCTTGTTTCTCATCCGTGAAACAGCGGTAGGATCATCCTGTCTCATGATCTAGAACAGTGGTTCTCAACCTTCGTGAGCCTGCGACCCGGTAAATTCGTTTTTTAATGCGTGTTACTTTTCTCTTTATAAACGTTTATCTTCCGGTATGATATATAAGAAAATATAAGTTTCATGTGACGTCAGGATGCGCACAGCCACCATGTTTGTGGCAAATTTTATTTCTCGTTTGTAAATAAATATCCACCACGTAGCATTCGTTACATATGCACCAAGTACTTCTTTGTTTTAGAACACGAATACTTGTGTTAATATCTGCTGCCCGTCGCTTGAATTTCGCATGCTTATAAGAACTGGCCTCAATAATAGCAGCTCGAAGTCACAATTTAACAGTTTGTGACGTTGCTGAAACACACCTATACAAAACAGTAATTTTGCCTGTAGTATTATATGGATGTGAAATTTGGTCCCTTACATTAAAAGGTGAGGTAAAGAAAGGTAAAGTCCTCCTTGCATATAGCACCGTGCCATGAAGGCACATTTAGGGGATGTGGGGGTAGGGCCCTACTTGGAGGTGATGTAATCAGCACCACGCTTTGTCCGCCATTACCTCCCAAAATTTGCCTACAGATAACCCTTAATTTGAGGCTGGGTGAGCCCCGGAAAGGGTACTTGAAAATAAAATCCCTAGAAAAATATCTGGACCTAAAAGGGGATGAGGAGACAGGTGAGTGGAGAAGGTTACATAATTTAGAACTGCATAATTTGTATTCATCTCCAGATAATATTAGAATGACGAATGTTGGAGGAAGGAAGAGTTTGCAGTATTCTTGTTGGGAAACCTGATGGTAAGAGACCTGTAGGAAGGCCAAGACGAAAATGGAGAGATAACGTTGAGATGGACCTAAAGGAAATCGGTAAGAATGGACAAGATTAGAATGATCTTGCCCAGGATAGGGCAGATGGAAGGCTTGTGTTGCTTAATCCTTCGGGTTTCAGAAGGCCAGAGAGTTAATTAGTTTAAAAGTCGATTCCCTGATCCCAATAATCTTTCTCGTAAATACCTTTTTTATGTTTTTAAACTTTTTTTTAGTTAATATGAAATTTAATATTAATAAATACATTAGGGCATAATTATAGAGAGGATCATCATTGACATGTTCCATTTCGGACAGAAAAATTCAAATTAATCAGAATATTTCAATTTCAGTATGCTAATGCAAATTGTTGTGAAATTGAAATTAACCGTGGTGCACTTCTGTCAATGTCAAAATTTGGAGGGCGAAAGCAACACCCCCCCCCCTCTTAGGTGGATTGTCTTCTACTACGTTGAGGGTGGATCTATCTGTACTATCCCTGTGAGTAATGTGATTACTTGAAACTCCATCCAAATCAAACAGTTCGAACGATCTGAATTGTAGATGAAATTGAGAACAGATTGGAGTAATGGTGGATCATATAGAGTAGAAATTACTAGTGAGATCACGTGTCAGTTACCACCGATTTCGTGTCTGCTGAAGGTGTCTTGGGCAAGATTCCACTCCCGTATCTAGTAGATTTCTGTATGTGGAGTTGAACAGTTTGCTGCCATTCAGCACAGACCTGTTGCTGATCTATATACGAGGGTTGGGGAGTAAGTCATGGCAACCCAGTAATGATTCGACAATCTAAGGATGTATTAAAGATTTGTTATATACAACTGAAAGAGTATCCATTATGGATATTTTGTTGGTGGGAATCATGAAAGAAAACCCAAGCAACCCTGTGACATATACATGCATTAATGTACAAGTTACAAAAACCTGTCTGACCCTGTGACATACACATGTTACAAAAACTTCTCTGAAATGATCTCCCGCATTGTTCACAGCACGCTGCGCAGTGGGTCCCGTACACAAGCTGCCTTATGTGGCCTTGCATTATCGTGGAGTATGATTGCATCATACCGTAGATCTGGACGCTACTATCAGCACGTCGTAGATGTCGCTGCAGGAACTCTTCCGCATCGATAGCAGCGTGCTGTGGACAATACGGAAGATTATATCGAAAGTTTCTCATAAACAGACAAGTTTTTGTAACATGTGCACATGTGTATGTCCCAGGGTTGCTTGGTTTTTCTTTCAAGATTCCTACCAACAAAATATCCATAATGGATACTCTTTCAGTTGTATATAACAATTCTTTAATACATCCTTCGATTGTCGAATTATTACTGGGTTGCCATGACTTACTCCCCAACCATCGTATATTTTCAACTTTCAGTTAGTGCCTGCATACAAGGGCGCTCGCAGTATTCTTTCTCATCGGGGGACACAATCTTAGAAACTTTTATTATTATTACCGTACAGATCATAAAATTCAAATTGAATTGAAAATACTTTGGCGTTGTATACAAGTTTAGATTCGTCTCTACTATTTAGATAGAAACTGGATTCGCCTTTCTTCTTTTCAATAAACATCAATCACTTTGTTGATCAACAGGTCTTTCTCTTTTTGCACTTTTTCACAATGCCCAGATATCAATCAGAGTCAGAGACCACTTAATCTACTGTCCTTTATTTTACCTCTGGTCCATATTTTTACGCGCCGAAGGGTATTGTAAAATAATAATAATAAAAACAATATTTTTTGTAATACAATATAACTAGAATTTCACCATTTGAATTACATTAATTCTTTCCAGGAATCACAGGAGGGCAAGTGCCCCCCCCTGGCCCCACCAACGGGCGCCTTTGCATGTATGCGTTAAGTCTTTGGGGTTAACCTGCAGTCACTTATGAGCCACTAAGAAGGCATTCCCACCCATCTGCCTCCGAACTGAGGCCATTGTAGAACTTTCTCCCCCATTAGTAAACTTGCTGCTGTGGTAAGCATGCACAGAGATACTGAGCTTTCATTTGCCGATAATTTTCTGCAAGTTTTAGGCTGACAGAGGGCAAGAAACCGCTCCTCTTTACTGGTGGAAGTGTGTGTAGGAGTGTCACGTACACAAACTGCATTGTTGTTCTTTGAGGTATAGGATCATAGATGGCAGCATGCAAAAAGAACGACGTTTATATTTGATGATGCATAAAGTAGCTTTGAAAGTGGGCCAGAGATGGCAGCACCCAAGAAACTTATACAATTGTAAATAGAGAAAAAGGAAAGCGCTGATGTGGTGAAATAATGATTGTAGATATTAATAATAATTATAATGAAAGAAATAAATGAACTTAATACAATAACAGGATATAAATAAGGTGGAAAGGGTGATTAATATTCAGTAATAGCATAAGTGATCATGATATAAAAGTAAATATGTCGAATTGTAATTACGATTCTGTGTCTGTTTCGGTTCCCACGAACTGAGAGTTTCGTGCGGCTTTTGGGTTGTTTTGTCCCAGGTGTAGCGCCATCTCACGGCAGCACCCAAGCACTTTTGGTAGGCGCATCTATTGCAGCTCCAAGTTAAGGTTAGCCCCGGCCAGGCGGCGATCTTTAACTAACCCCTTTCTCTTTGTTTGTCTGTGTGATCGATTAATATTTACGTCAATTTGAATAAGATCGATATAGAAAAGAAAGAAGGAAAAATACACAATATGTAATAATTGCAAGAAGAAGCAGCAGCATTAGTAATTATAAGAAGAAGAATTAGTAATTACAAGAAGATGAAGCCTTAGTAGTTATAAGAAGAAGATGCCTTATTAATTATAAGAAGAAGCCTTAGTAGTTATAAGAAGAAGATGCCTTATTAATTACAAAAAGAAGAAGCCTTATTAATTATAAGAAGAAGAAGCCTCAGCGATTACAAGAAGAAGAAGCCCAAAGAAGATTGGCTACAATAGAAGAAAAATATTGTATGAAAAGATTTCCAAAGTTATCTAATATTTGTACATGATTATTCAAGAATATATTACGAATTGTACCGTCCGTAGTGGGTTAAATCGATTGTTTTTTTTCCATATATTCGTAGTGTTAGTCACCCTGATCTGTACCCAGAGGTATCTCATCGTTTCTACCCTGTGCTAAGCTGGTAGATGCTCACGTGAGAGGACGTGGCAGGAGGCGCCATCTTTAAAATAACAAAAATGGCTTGATCAGTGTTGCAGCCTTGAGGTCGTTTTGTAATAACAGTTGATACCTGTATGCAGTCTGCTCTGCAATTTTTATTGGACTTTTTAAGGTTTCCATTTGACTCTTGCACTTTCTGGTGTGTGAAAAATGAACTTGCTTAATTTTAACACGTGCTCTATCGCAAATGTAGCTGGAAAAAAAAGTCCAAAGTCCTTCGGAGCTTGCCCTTGCTGGAAGTCGTATTTCAAGTACTTCACCACTTGCCCTTTAGACCGGGAGAAACCCAACACCCCCAAATCTCCCCATGTTCCTCGTTGCAAACTCAGTGGACCGGATTAAACTCAAGAGGCGGTTTTCGTCCGGCTTTTCAGGGAGTGTCGTGTTTCCGTGCAGCTCGCTACGATGGCTTGATCCCTCTGCAGGGCCGCCAGCTTGTTAAGAGTCGCAGAGAGGGCTCTCACCTCGCCGCCAATGCATGTTTCACCCTCCTAGGAGAACCCCCACCCTCAAACTCAATTAAACTCTATGGGATTAGCTCGCTCGACTGCCGGGACGGTTAGAGAACCACTTGCAGACCGAGACTGACCCCCCAGGGTAAGGATAGGTCCGCTCGAGAAATCGATGAAGATATGTTTGATATTTTTACATATTTGTATGATGGCATATGCTTACAGGCCGAAACCAAGTGTTAGGTAATAATCAAAATATAATTATTGATAACAACTCGTTTGAACCAGTCTCCAAATTCAAGTACTTAGAAGTAATACTAACAAATGAAAATGATATTAAAGAGGAAATAAAAAGCAGGCTTAATTCAGGAAATGCATGTTACTTTTCTCTTCATAAGCTTATGTCTTCTCGTTTAATATCTAAGAAACTAAAAGTTAAAATATACAAAACAGTAATTTTGCCTGTAATATTATGGATGCGAAACTTGGTCCCTTACATTGAAAGAGGAACATAAATTGAGAGTATTTGAAAATAAGATCCTTATGAAAATATTTCGGCCTAAAAGGGATGAGGAGACAGGTAAGTGGAGAAGGTTGCATAATTTAGAACTACATAATTTGTATTCATGTCAGGATATTATTAGAATAATTAAATCAAGAAGACTTAGGTGGGCAGGCCATGTGGCACGAAAGGGAGAGGAAAGAGGAGTTTACAGGATTCTTGTTGGGAAACCTGATGGTAAGACACCAGTAGGATGACCAAGACGAAGATGGAGGGACAACGTTGAGATGGACCTGAAGGAAATTTGTAGGGATGTAAAAGAGTATATAGATCTTGTTCAGGATAGGGACATATGGAAGACCTGTGTTGCTGCAGCCATGAACCTTCGGGTTTAAGAAGGCTAGAGAGTTACTTAGTTAGTTAGTTAACATTTTCACCATAAATTTTCCATATTTTCGGAATTCTTGTACTTGATTGACTTATCCAGGTTTCTTTTAAAGTCCACCTTATGCACAGATAGGCTAATCGGGACTGGCCTTATAGTTCAAGTGGGATCCGAACCACTATACCCTGTCTCAGCTATCTCTGGAGCAAGGCCGCGCATAGCGTCACAGAAGGGGAGGAAATCGAGTGGGTAGAGCGAAGCAGTACTCGTTGCTGCGATGGCTGGTAACTGCAGTCGCTTGTCCCCTCCACGCAATCGAGTTCAACCTGATTTACATCTATCTACCTTTCCTTAACTAAAACAAACGGAAGACCCGTAAGAAGAAAATAAAATACGCCTGATAAAAACGTCCTTACTAAATTTTTTTTAAATATTTCATTCATTTTTTACTTAACAGGAATTAAAAATGTAGTCTCTGTCGGGATAAAGTCTCCTTACCTATTTTAAAAGCAGAGGCTGTAGAACTGGTTGTTAAATGTCCACGAACCTATACATTCTATTGGGTTCCTCTGCAGGACGGAAACTTTTTTTCTCGCACATGCGTATTGTTTCAATGAAAAATGGTTTCTGGACCGTATTTAAATTGATGCGGGAAAAAGGTTCCTGGACCGAATTTAAATTGATCCTGAAATAAAGGTTTCTGGACCGAATTTAAATTCACCCAGAAAGGAGGTTCCTGGACCGAATTGAAATTCATTCTGGAAAAAAGGTTCCTGGACCGAATTTATATTCACCCAGAAAGGAGGTTCCTGGACCGAATTGAAATTCATTCTGGAAAAAAAGGTTCCTGGACCGAATTTAAATTCACCCAGAAAGGAGGTTCCTGGACCGAATTGAAATTCATTCTGGAAAAAAGGTTCCTGGACCAAATTTATATTCACCCAGAAAGGAGGTTCCTGGATCGAATTGAAATTCATTCTGGAAAAAAAGGTTCCTGGACCGAATTTAAATTCACCCAGAAAGGAGGTTCCTGGACCGAATTAAAATTCATTCTGGAAAAAAAGGTTCCTGGACCGAATTTAAATTCACCCAGAAAGGAGGTTCCTGGACCGAATTGAAATTCATTCTGCAAAAAAGGTTCCTGGACCGAATTTAAATTCACCCAGAAAGGAGGTTCCTGGACCGAATTGAAATTCATTCTGGAAAAAAGGTTCCTGGACCGAATTTAAATTCACCCAGAAAGGAGGTTCCTGGACCGAATTGAAATTCATTCTGGAAAATAGGTTCCTGGACCGAATTTAAATTCACCCAGAAAGGAGGTTACTGGACCGAATTGAAACTCATTCTGGAAAAAAGGTTCCTGGACCGAATTTAAATTCACCCAGAAAGGAGGTTCCTGGACCGAATTGAAATTCATTCTGGAAAAAAGGTTCCTGGACCGAATTTAAATTCACCCAGAAAGGAGGTTCCTGGACCGAATTGAAATTCATTCTGGAAAAAAGGTTCCTGGACCGAATTTAAATTCACCCAGAAAGGAGGTTCCTGGACCGAATTGAAATTCATTCTGGAAAAAAGGTTCCTGAACCGAATTTATATTCACCCAGAAAGGAGGTTCCTGGACCGAATTGAAATTCATTCTGGAAAAAAGGTTCCTGGACCAAATTTATATTCACCCAGAAAGGAGGTTCCTGGACCGAATTGAAATTCATTCTGGAAAAAAGGTTCCTGGACCGAATTGAAATACTTTACAGATAAAAATGTTCTTTACGGTCCATAATCCATTTACGCTTGCCGATGTTCTCTCCTGGACCGGAAAGGAATTTATTTAAAATTCCCAGACCTTTAACAACCCTGTAGCATTCAGCAAACAGAAGGACAAACAAACATAGGACAGCACACCCCCACAAAAGATTACCCTGGCCGTGGGTCTAGACGCCAGAGTCTAGTTGACCTGCAAGGAGCAGTTGTCGGAGTATTCTACGTGGAGGTAGTGGCGGTGATTGGGTTCCAAAAGTGGGGGGTGGGAAGGTGTGAAAACTGGATGTCAAGGACAGTTTACTTTTCCGCGGTACATATGGTTTAGCATTGTCCGGGGGCAAAAGTAGGAGGGCAACTGCCCCCCATGCCCCCCTAATCGTCGCCACTGCGTGGAGGTAACGTTGACTCTTGGGTGCCTTACCAGAAGGTAATCCCTTACAGCCCGGAATCGGATATTTGAATTGATTTCGCGTTTATCGTGTTTTAATATTTTGGCAAGAGAATAAGTATTGTACTGATTTCTTGATAGATTTAGAATGCTGCTACTCGCCATTTCAATGATTTATCTTCATACAAGCCAAAATTGCATTTAGCACCCCTTAAATTCTGTAAGAATACTCTATTTAAAAATATTCTGCAAAAAATTTATTCCCGCAGAACATGTTCAAAATTTTATGTTCAAAAACACTGAATAGCCTACAAACTCGACAAAAAGCAAATTTGCAACAAAAATTGAAACACAAAAATTTTAGTCCTAGTCCGTTTCTGCCATTAACTGTTCACGGCGTCAAGGTCAAGTGATATTAAAGGTACATTTTAATATAATAATACCACTTTCAACTTTGAAAACACTGTTTATATAAATGGAAAGACAATTGCCTAACGTAAGCGAAACTGTGCTGCCATCTAGAGTTCCGTTGTGCAATAAGCCTTGAACGAAAGTCCCTTATACAGAGAACTTGAGCATAAATTCCAATAACGTGGTTTTAATTAAACTAATTTCCCTTTCCTGATTGAAAGTAATTACGTTGCTCTCAGTATTGCCAACTTTGAAGACGCATACCAGCTTCTCCGTGACATAAACATGAAATTCTTACCGATGTATCCTTCCTAATCAAAACCTGGTAACAGTTACCAGTTTGCAACACTGCGTTAAATAATATTCAACCGTTTCAAGGTTTGCATTGTCTTAATTGTTCACACATCTCCCAGGTGCAATTATAGCCTCTAATTGGGGTATGACGTCATGGGAAGCTGAACGGCCAAGATAGGAAGAGTTTACTCAAAGAACAAGAAAGCAAACACAATACTGCTTAAGTTTTGGTTAAGTCAAGGTTATCTCGAGTTTAAATTTCTTCAATCGTTACCATGGTAGTTAAGCTTGAACTGCTGTAATTTGGCAGTGTTTATTAGATAAGCGAATTAAAATTAAATTTCGGCAAATACTATTCATATTAATTTCGTTGAACTTAAATTTGACATTTCTGGAAACTTTTCCAGACTTAACATAATTGGATATACTGTTATTTTCTTGCTAAAATTTTAACTTCTTTTAGCAAGCATTAAATCCGAGTAATTCCTTCAATAACTTTAGATAATATGAGTACCTGAGAAGACCATAGTGGATATCTGTGGGTAAAAGGGGAAATTATTGTAGGCAACAACAGTGGCGGCGATTGGGTTCCAAAAATGGGGAAAGCTTCCAAAACTGGAGGGCAAAGGACAGTTTCGCTTGGTAGATATGGTTTAGTATAGTGAGGGAACAAAAGTGACAAAAAGTGAGGGGGCAACGGACCACCACGTCCGCCTAATCGTCGCCACTGGGCCACAAGATTCATCCAGTTGCTACCTTCATTTGGTGCAAAGGTACATAAACCTTAATCTTAAAACTCAGCTAGCTTATCTACAGGGTAGGGTTCTTTGAAAACAACATTTAGTTGATACCATCCTGCTGCCGACTGTTCAAAACATGTCTCTATGACGTTCAAAATCATTCCTTCGGGGATCCTCATAAGTCTGACATTTGTTGTTAGTTCCCTTAAAAACTTTCTGGGACATTTATCAGATATATTCCCGTTGAATTTTGGAAGATGCTGCAATTCTTGTGGCCTAGGTGTCCTGGTCCTATAGTTCTCGTCTCTCGGGAATTCATTTTCCAATATGTCTAAGAGCCTTTCATTCTTACTTCCCTCTTCGCTACTCTTCCATTTCCTTTTCTTGTGACCTCCCGCTATTCTATATCTCTCATGTTTCTCTTCTTCCTCCGTCGTCGATTCATCGCTTGAGCTCTCTTCTCTCAGCTCTTTCTTAACATTCGTTTCTTCACTTTCTCGAAACCTAGGTTTTATGTTTCCTTCTTTGACGAATAGCTTTCCTAACTTGCTTTCTACTTCTTCTACTTTCTTTTCTGTCTTCTCTATCCTTGACACTGCCCCATTTATTTTTCTGTCTGTTTCCTTTTCCTTCTTATCCGTTTGCATCGTAGCTTCCTTCAATTTGGTTCTATTTTCCATAATTTCCTTTTCCACTATCAAAGTTCTTTCCTGAACTTCCTGAAGTTCTCGTGCCTTTTCTTCTCTCAGCCTCGACACTTCTTCCTCTATTCTTCTATTCGTCTCAATACTTCTATCATCTATCATCAGTTTTGCCTCATCTATCTCCTTCTCCACCAACTTTCTGTTTTCTTCGCATGTGTTAACAATTCTTGCATACATTTCTCTACTTTCGCTCCTTCCCTCTTCTATCATATCTGTCAGTTTTTTTATTACTCTCTTCGAACCTGTTATCAAATTTATCTTCTAATCTCCTATTATTCTCATCGATCTTTCTATTATTTTCCTCTAGTTTTTCTTTTAATTCTCTGTTGTTCTCTTCCGCCTTTCTATTACTTTCTTCTAACTTTTCTTCTACTTTTCTATTATTCTCATCAAACTTCGCTTCAAATTTCCCTTCTAATCTTCTGCTATTTTCTTCCATTCTCTGTGCGTTAACTTCCATTTGCATTGACATCTTTTGAAACAATTCTATTAAGTTTATTTCTTCTGTCTTCTTTTGTTTTTCTTTCAACTTTTCTTTCTTGCAGTTCTTACATACGTAGCCTTCTTCCCTTTTGCTTATTGATATATATTTTTCCTTTCTTTTTCCTTCGCACATCCAGTGTCTCATTTCCTTACATGTGGTACAAACAATAATTTCTTCTTTGTTTCCTTATTATTTAGCTTCGCTCTTTTGCCACTTGTGACCAATCGCGATAAAGGAACACTCACAAATAACATTCCTTCCCAGAACGAGATTCGAATAAAAAATGATCAAAAATTGATCACTTACCACGCTCGTCACCGAGTCGACCCGTGGAGTTGTGAAGAAAGCCCATGGTTATACAAATTGCAACACAAGAGACGTTTTATCGGCATTTGTTAATCATAACTTGCATTGTGGTCCACTCCTGAAACATTTTTAGCTCAGTCTTTACAAATCTTGAGTAAAATTATCTTCGAAACTTTAATTCCATTCTATCAAAGAAAAAAGAACACATCCTTGCAACAACTGAAAGTTTTGGACGAGTGGAATATTTGGAAACAGAGCCTCAAATTATAAAGATTTGCGATCCATGTTGTGGAAGTGCACGCAGGCAGCGCTCCGACGGCAGAAACTTGAACTACGTCGATCTTGCATCAATGAAGTGGGAAGAAGTAATAGTAGAGCTTCTGCCAACACTAGTTATGACATACAACCGCTCTGTTCTATTCGAAAGCTGTGATCTTCAGACGAATTGTTTTCCGTGATGAAAAATAACTTGAAATATGAATACATAACAGACGTAGCGAAAACATCCATGAAGAAAGAAGAGAATGCAAAATTGTTGCAAGACACAGAAACGAAAGATATAGTTCTGTTCCAGAAAACTAGAACAAGATGCTCCCAACCTCAATTCAATTCTTCCTCCTTCCCATCGGATCTTATTCCCTTGTTTACATTCTGGAACGGGAACGCCTTTGACGCTGTGAGGCGAGTTTCGAAGGGATGAATGTTATGTGCAGCTTTCGACGGAAAGACGTGGGATTTGCATGCGAAAAACCTATTCTGCGGTTTAGCCTTACTGCCTCAGAAAGGGATTGTGGGAAAAGATTCCGATATCAGGTTCTGTCATCGGTTTCCTGTTTCACCTCAGTGAAAATATTCTGCCCGCGAACTTTTCCGCACTGCAGAAATCAAAATTACAGCTGCAGGAAAAATAAATTTTGCTGATATTTTTTTGGACTGAGAATGCCAAAGCAGCAGCTAAATAAAACTGCCTGTCAGCACTAAGACAGTCAAAACAACAACTGAAATTCACATTGTGGCAACTTTCTGCACTACGAAAGTCAAAACAACAGCTGGAATTCACATTGTGGCAACTTTCTGCACTACGAAAGTCAAAACAATAGCTGGAATTCACATTGTGGCAACTTTCTGCACAACGAAAGTCAAAGGAAGAACTGAAATGAACTTTGCGGAGACTTTCAGCACTAAGAAAGTCAAAACAACGACTCAAATCGTCCTTGCCGAAACGTTCTGCCAACAGAGAGTCACATCAACAACAGTAATTTACTTTGTGGACATTTTCAGCGCTACGAAATTCAAAACAACGACTGAAATGAACTTTGTGTCGAATTTGAGCATTAACAAATCAACAGCTGAAATTAAAACTTGTGTCCATTTTCGGCACTAACAAAGTCAAAATATACCAAATCTAATCAACCACTGTCCCATCAGGGGAGGGGGCATAGGTAAGTATGGATAATAGTGTGGATGACTTAAGCTTAACTATTCACAAAAATAGATAGAGGAAATATTAGTTATATTTTTAACATGAACGTACTGTACAAGAGTTGAAATTACTAGTGTACCTGAAAAATGTTCATTTTTTAAATATGGTGTCAGTAAGATGGCGTCCTCGCTTTTGCACACATTGCTGTAAAGGCGTATTACAAAATCTCGGATAGTTTTGTTGGAGATCAACACGCTTTCCGTTGAAAGTTTCAGTTATCCCCGCTTGTTCCTTGCTTCCAGCAAGATGGTGCAACTAGTCATACTGCCAGAGTGTCTATGGATGTGCTTAGACTCGCATTTCATGGACGTCTCATCAGCAGATTCGGCCATATTCCGTGGCCTGCCCGTTCACCCGACTTGACGACTCCTGACTTTTTCCTTTGGGGTTACCTCAAATCCAAAGTATTCAAGGACAACCCTCCAAGAACCAGGGAGGATTTGAAGGAGCGAATTCGTCAAGAGATCCACAACATTCCGTTGCAGATGCTACGCAACGTCATGGGCGGATTTACTCTGAGACTCCGACAATGTCTGCAACACCTAGGACTCCTTCTTACTGACACCATATTAAAAAATGAACATTTTTCAGGTACACTAGTAATTTCAACTCATGCACAGTACATTCATGTTCAAAACATAAATAATATTTGCTCTCGGTATTTGTTGTGATTTTTTTAAACTCTTCCCGTTTAACTGCCTCACCCTATATAACATTGATCTCTGCAATTAATCAATAATGTTATCTCAACTATTGTATAATAAACGCAATAACTGGGTATTATACCTGTAGCGTTCAATTTCTGAAAAAAATAAATAAATAAATGTTATTGCCCGCTGTGACGTCAGAAACGCGTCTGTTGCGTTCTGTTGCCACGTTTTTCCGCGCCTCAGTGGGCGTAAAGCTTTATGTTGCTACTGCACTAAACTTTCCGGTTTAAAAATACCAAACGGTTATTTCTATTTCCGTCCATCAGTCCCAATTTTGGCACGTATTACCGTCTATTCACATTTATCATGAAACTTCCCTTCAGAGTCGTCCAGTATTTATGGATCATAACATTTTCGATCATCCAATATTTTGGAACTTCTACTTCTTTTCCGATGCTCCAAGAAGGCCCCCAAGTGGGCTCTGACGTCAGCAGCATAAGCTGTAGATCTCTAAGACAGGGTCGTTACTGTACATGACGAGGGAGTTGTTAGGAGAGGCACGGACCGTGAAGGCGAAAGAGAATTGCGAACTATTATGTACGTGCTGCTACGTAGATACGAAATGTCACGTTGCAGAGCTGGTGGGTTCTGACATTTCCAGAGGTCAAGGACGGAGGATAGAGGAGAGCATCAAGAAAGAAAAAACTATCGGAGCAATTGGAGAACATCTGGTCGCCATGGGTCTTCAGCAAGATTCAGGTCAAATGTCGGTTCTTTTCTGTTGAGACTTCTTGTTAATGTCAAACGACGGAACAAGCTAAAGCAGGATTGTTAAAGGTCCAGGAATTGTAAATAAATTCAATTCCGGTCCGTGAGAGAAAATCAGGAAGTGTACATGGGTGCTAGACCGTAAAGAACCTTTTTATGTTTAAAGTATTTCACTTCGGTCCAGGGACCTTTTTTCCGGATCAATTTCAATACGGTCCAGGAACCTTTCTCAATGAAACAGTACGAAACTTGTACCGAACAAGTACCTACGCAACTTGTACCGAATTTAAATTGTGTGAGGAAAAAGATTCCGCTCCTGCCACGGAAGCCAATAGAACATATTAGAATTTATGGCTTCCTTGACCTTTAACAACTCTGCATCTAGTCGCCATAAACCTTCTGTTAAGATTCAGGTCGTCAGGGGTCTCACCTATAGCACACCGTATTGAACCCCGTCGTCTACTGACGTCAGCGCAGAATGCCTTCGTTGTTAGGTTAGGCATGTTACATCCTGTCCCAACTATCTCTGCAGCAAGGCAGCGCATAGCGGCAGAGAAGTGGGAGAAATCGAGTGGGGAGAGCGAAGCAGTACACATCTCCCCTCCACGAAATCCTCTTCCTCTCAGGTGTCCATTGGTGGAACCGTCACTATTTGCGCAAGGACTTGTTTTCGTTCGTCTGCTCCAGAGATACCTTGGACAGAGTGTAGGTTTAGCTCTCTCAGCATAAATATGCCTTTTGGGTCAAGCCCTGAAACACTACAGTGTGTTTATGTTAAGATAAGTAAACCTAACAGCGAAGGAATTCCGCGCTGACGTCAGTAGGGGACGGTGTTCAATACGGTGTGTGATAAGTGAGGCCCCTCATGTCAGAAGTCGAGTTTCTTCTCCTGAGGTTTCTTGGCAAGGCCAATCGCCGGAATAAGCTAAACATGGTTGTATACTAATGGATAAAGTTTCTTCTCTGCTCCTCTTCACGATTGGTTTATTAATTGGGCTTATTTTATTTCGCTTTTCTGCCACTTTTAGCGAAGATGAGGATGCTTGATGATATGATGAAATTGGCGAAGGGACAATCACAAATAACGACCCGGGACCACTGGCGTCATAGTGCACTGTGCTAACCACTCCGCCATGGAGCTTCACTGCTCTTCTTCACGTCAAAATGTCATCAACAATATATTGGTTACCATCATAATGTTTCTTCAAACACATAAGAAACCATTAAAATGAAAAACGTAAGTTAATCGGGACTAGAGTTAGAGTTTAAAGTGGGGCCCAAACCACCATAGCCTCCACTGGGGCCCCTTTATTAAAAGAAATGAGTAAGTGAGAGAGAGTCAGTGGATGAGAGATAACAAGGAATACTGAAAAAGAACAGAGAAAAAGATAGAGATGGATAAAAAACGAAATAATTAGAGAGAACAGACAGAGATAAAGGTAAGACTAAGTGAGAGGGACAATGGTTGAGAGATAACAAGAAATACTGCAAAAGAACAGAGAAAGAGATAGAGGTCAAGAAAGAACCAAAGAATTAGAGAGAGCAGAAAGAGAGAGGAATAGGAAAGAAAGAAAGTGGATGAGAGATCAAGAGGAATACTGCAAAAGAACAGAGAAAGATATAGAGGTCAAGAAACAGAAATGGAAAGAGTGAGTGAGAGAGAGAGAGAGACAGTGGATGAGAGATAAGAAGATATACTTAAAAACATCAGAGAAAGAGATAGAGGTCAAGAAGGAACCAAATAATTAGAGAGAGCAGAAAGAGAAAGGAATAGAAAAGAGAGAAAGTGGATGAGAGATAACAAGAAATACTGAAAAAGAACAGAGAAAAAGATAGAGATGGATAAAGAACGAAATAATTAGAGAGAACAGACAGAGAGATAAAGGGAAGACTAAGTAAGAGTGACAATGGGTGAGAGATAACAAGAAATACTGGAAAAACGACAGAGAAAGAGATAGAGACCGATAAGGAACGAAAGAATTAGAGAGAACAGACAGAGAGAAAAGGGAAAGAGTAAGTGACAAAGCGATAGAGAACGAAACATTACAACGAATGCTGACAAAAAGAGAAAGAGATAGCGGTCAAGAAAGAACGAAAGAATTAGAGAGAGCAGATAAAGGGAAGAAGGAAAAATAAATAATGGAGAGACAGTGGATGAGAGACAATAAGAAACACTGAAACAAATGAGAGAGAAAGATATAGAGGTCGATATACAACGAAATAATTACAGAGAACTGCGAGATATAGAAGACAGATGCTATGAAGAATGGAAAGAGAGGTTGGGGAGAGAAAGTGAACAAGAAGTAATAAAAACTGAAAAAATACATCTCCATAGAAGTAGGACAAGTGGACAAGTGAGGACGAGGAAGTGACACAGATAGAGAGAAAGAGACAGAAAGAGGAAGTGACACAGATAGAGAGAAAGAGACAGAAGAGGAAGACTGCCAAAGCACAAGCAAAAACGAGCAAATTTATGATTCACTGAATCTCTTAAAATTTTAATGAACCTGCCGACTCCAATTCCTGCCCTGCATTACCCGAATCTCCAAAGCCGCTTATATACCCCCAGTGGGGGCTTAGCTGGAGGGGGGGCAGGCGCTTCCGAAGGGGGCAGTGAAATGAGATTAATAAGCCCCCAAGCTTTCGATAGCAGACGATTTAGGGCTGATTTACTGGAACTGATGATTTCCCCATCCTTTTCTACTTCTTTCTATCAAAAAACCACTCTTTATGGGAAAACTAAAAGGTTAATTGGCAATTCGCGGTTGCTAGGAAATGTGGCCGTCAAAAACCCATGACGAAAGGGCTTTTTGTTCCAATAGGTTCGCTGAGCGCGATAAGGTCCTCTCTCTTTATACCCTTTGAGTTTGTTCTCTGCTTCGAGTAGAGTAGGGCGCTGCGGGCGGTCTTTTCTGGGAGGCGCCAGGAAAATGTTAGAAACTTACTTTTTAAAAGTAATTCATATTAGGCCTCCCTGATGCTGTATTGGTAACGTGGTCGCTTTGTAACCAAAGGATCCCGGGTTCAATACCTGTTGGAAGCACAATGGTTCGGATCTCACTTTAAACTGCCTTTCTGTGCATAAAGTGGACTTATAATTAAACTCAAACGAACAAAATAACCGAGTATCAGTTACTTGACTCAAGAAGTAACTGACTAACAGTTACTTGACTCAAAAAGTAATCGAGTAACAGTTATTTGATTCAAAAAGTAACCGAGTAACAGTTACTTGACTCAAGAAGTAACTGACTAACAGTTACTTGACTCAAAAAGTAACCGAGTAACAGTTATTCAAAAAGTAACCGGGTAACAGTTACTTGACGCAAGAAGTAATTGCGTTGCAGTTACTTGACTCAAGAAGTAACTGACTGACAGTTAGTTGATTCGAGAAGTAACTGCGTTGCAGTTACTTGATACAAGAAGTAACTGAGTTGCAGCAACTTGACTCAAGATGTAACTGAGTTGCAGTTACTTGACTCAAGAAGTAACTGAGTAACAGTTACTTGACTCTAGAAGTAACTGAGTAACAGTTACTTAACTCAAGAAGTAACTGATTGACAGTTACTTGATTCGAGAAGTAACTGTTACTTGACTCAAGAAGTAACTGAGTTGCATTTACTTGACTCAAGAAGTAACTGAGTTGCAGTTACTTGATTCAAGAAGTAACTCCGTTGCAGTTACTTTACTCGAGAAGTAACTGAGTTCCAGTTCCAGTTACTCAATTTAAAAAGTAAATCTTGTTACAGTTACTGGCATCTGAAACGTAATTGTAAATTAATTATACAGTACCTTTCTGCTGAAAATTTCCATTTAAAAAATTGGTGTATTTTATTTCGCTTTTCTGCCACTTTTGGATAATCGCGACGATAAGGTTGACGTGATGATATGATGACATTGATCAAGGGACAATCACAATGAACACCCATTCCCATGACGGGTTTGGAACCCAGGAGCCCTTGCGTCGTAGCGTGTTGTGCTAACCACTCCGCCACCGTGGTCGGCAAATTACACAAAATCAGTGATCATTGTAATAAAATAGATACAGTAAAACTTCGTTAATCCGGACCCCGGTAAGCCTGACTTTACATAATCCGAACAGGCAAAAAAAAAAAAAGCAGAATGCAAGGTTTTAAATGTGGCTAGAAGTCAACAAGAAAACTTCCCAAAGAAAAGGCAGTCAACCAATGATGAAATTCTGTTTCCGGCAGACTTTTTACTGTACTGTATAGTGTATTTATTTATTTATTTTTATTTATTAAACACTACAGGCAAATGCCCAGTTACAGTGTTTTGACGTTAACTGAGTTCAGTTTACATACATATTGACAAAAAGTAATTAAGAATTGGAAAGAGAAAACAACAAAGACAAGGAGAAAAGAACTACGTATAAGACGGAACAGAATAATTATTACATAACAACAATATATAATACAAGGGTGGTATATCATAAAGTTTACAAGATATTTGGTTACAATGCTATTATATACAGGGTTCACATAATATGTTTGCTTTTAGGTCTAAATAGATCAATGTCAGGGGTATTATTGGAGACTATATTGTACAACGCGCACATCCTCCTCATGGGATCCGTTTCAGCCATCCTGGTTCTACCGCGTGAAATTTGGAAGAGGTCATTTCTGGGTCTTAATTTTGAGTATGGAACATAAAAGTTTATTTTTGCGAGAAGTGCGGAGGAGTCTGTTTTTCCATTGACAAGTTTCGAAAGGAATGTTAACTGGTGCATCTGTCTTCTTTTTTCAAGGGATGGGACACTCAGCATGTTGCGTCAGATGTCACCCGAAGTGAATTTGGGATAAATGCCATCTAATTTATATACTAAATACCTTAAGAATTTATTTTGGAGTTTTTCTATTTTTTCGATGTCCTTTTTAAATAACGGGTCCCAAACGACTGAGGCATATTCAAGTTTTGATCTGACAAATGTATAGTAAAGTAGCAAAAAGGTTTATTTTTTCTTAAACTGGCTACCCATTCTCATCACAAATCCTAGGTTCCTGTGCGCTTCACTGAGGATGCGCACAGTGTGTGTCTGCAAATTTAAAACTTTGTCAAATGTGACTCCAAGATCAGTTACAGTATTCTCTCTTAGGATTTCTACGTCGGAAATGTTATATGAGTATTGGATGGCATATTTGTTACGTGTGAATGACACTACTTTGCATTTCTTGAGATTGAGATTAACCTTGTTGTTCTTGTACCAATCAAGTACTTCGTTAAGCTCGGCTTGTAATTTCGTGCAGTCGTGATCACTTTTAATTTGTTTGAAAATTTTGACATCGTCAGCAAAGATTAATTTTTCGGAGTTTTTTAGTGAGTCTGGTAAATCGTTAATGAAAATCAAGTACAGCAGGGGGGCTAGGTTCGAACCTTGGGGGACACCGGAGCTGGCTACGTAATAGGAGGATCTTAGTCCTTGGTGCATGACATATTGTCGTCTATTCTGTAAATATGAAGCAAGTAGTTTTACAAGTTGCGGGGAGAGGCAGATGTAAGCTAGTTTCTGAATTAAAGTATCGTGGTGTACCGTGTCGAAGGCCTTTGAAAAGTCCGTGTATATTACATCGACCTGTCCTTTATCGTCAATAGTTGACGCAACGTAGTTTGTTAATTCGACGAGATTAGTCACAGTTGAACGGTTTTATACAAATCCATGCTGGTGTGGAGAAAGGATAGGTTTGACATGCGAGTAAATGTGATTATAAATTATTTGCTCAAAGAGTTTAGCTGGAGCTGACAGTTTCGCGATTGGTCTGTAGTTACTTATGTCTGCCTTATCTGCTGCTTTGGGGATTAGACAAATCTCCGTCGTTTTCCAACTTGCGGGGAATTTTTCTGTTTTCCAGATTAAATTAAAGAGGGTGTGGAGAGGGAACTTGAGTGCCTCTGAGCAACCTTTAATAACGTAGGGGGGGATTAGGTCCTGTCCAGCTGCTCTTTTTGGTTTGAGTTTCTTGATGGCTTTTTCGATTTCTTTTAGGGAGATTTCTGGGATGCTTAAGAGACTAAGTTGGGATTTCGGGAGCGCGTTCGTACGTGTGGTTTCATAAGAGGATGGTTCCGCGGAAAAGACAGATTCGAAATATGTAGCATAAACATTCTGGATGTTATTGTTACTAATAGGTTCACCATTGAGTTTGGTTGGTTGGGCTGGTGGATTCTTCCTTTGATTCTTAACTAAAGACCAAAAGAGATTTGGGTCGCGAGTTAGATTAGCTTTGCAGCTGTTAACGTAGTTTTGGTAAGCTTTGTTTATTTCCGCTTTTATTTTCGTTCTTAGGGCTTTAAAGGTAGCTTCATGATACCCTACATTCCCTTGTTTCTGTTTCCATTTTTTATGATGGTGTGACTTGATCTTTATACCTTTTATAATATCTAGCGTGAACCAACATGGGTACTGATTAGAATAAGTTGAGCGGGCGAATGGGACGCATTCATCAAATATACACTTAATTATTTCATAAAATTTGTCCACTGCAAGATCGACATCGTTGTATTTATGTAATTGTTCCCAGTTAGCTGATTTAAATTTGTGAAACATACTGACGAAATCAGCTTTCTTAAAATTGTATCGCTTAATACTCGACTTTGAAGTTTTTGAAGTTTCACGCTTAGGTTTGGGGCGTGGTATATTTATTCCTAGGGGTGGGTGGTGAGTATCTTCCGGCACCAGTGCATCCTGCCGGAGTATCGTTACATTATCTATATTTGTTAGGACTAAATCTAGGGTTTTACCGTTGGCATTTTGTATAGTATTTAAGTTTTTGAGATCATTAAAATCAATAAAGTACTTCAATTCACGACAGTGGGAACCTAAAGTGAGGAGGTCGTTAGTAGGATGAGTTATGTCAGGGATGTTAAAGTCACCAGCGATGAGCAATGGGGCCCCTAGAGGACAATGTGCGGCTATGTGGGAGAACAAAGTTTCATATACCGGTAGGGGTGATGATGGCTGGATGTATATTACAGAAATATAGGCCTATGCCCTTTAAATACCCCATAATAAACGTGTTTTGTTGCTATAAACAGAGTTTTAATGCACTTTCTACTGTTCTTTTAGGTTATTTCAGTTAATCCGGACTTTCGTTAAAACGGTCAACTTATCCCCCCATTAGTTCGGATTAACGAGGTTTTACAGTATATGAAGAGTTAGATGCATTTTCTGTTTCTGCTCTCTTAGAATTCGCTAAATGTGTGTCCGTTGTGGCGGTACAACGTAGATTTCGTACGAAATATCGAACAGAAGCACCTACAGACAAGACAATTCGTGCGCGGTACAACAAATAAATTCAAGAAAACTGGCTGCTTGTTCAATGCAAAACGATATGTTGGAAACGTGTATTGCAGGAACTTGATTCAGGTGAGATGTCTTCCGGCTATCGAGCACAGAAAGGTATGAACCAAACTTGAAGAGATTCAGTATGTACTGATATGCACCTTTTTGCTGTGTGTGTTATAGTTCTTGTACTGTAAGTGTTCAAACCTGCACATAGAATTATGAATCATCCTGTAGATGTAATGATGAAAAAAGAAGGGTATTTCGTAGCTCAATACACAAAAGCTTGAAAGAATCCCAAGTTTTCTTGATAAACAAAAGGTTAGAAACGACAAAAGAATAAGGGTACGATTGTTGCTACTTATATGACAATATAAAACAACAATCATCACAGTAGGCATTTTGAAAGGGCATTTATAGAGTAGAGGCAGCGTATATTGTTTCCAACTTCCGTTACCTCATATTTCTGTTTTTATTTCGTTCCTAACTCACCTAGGAGACCCCTTTATGTACTGGAGAAAGACGGAGCGAAAACGGTAATGGAAAACTCCAGGATTCCGTGCTGGAGTTGAAGAAAGTCTGGTGTACCGCAAGCTTTTACAGTGATGAATATAAAGAACTCTTTGCCTGCTAAAAGTCTCTTAAATGTGATGGAGTTTCTTAGGCTGAGAAGCAAATGGCAATACGTAAGAAGAAATACTCAAGGTATTTGCATTTATAACTTCCAGGAGGCTATGCATAGAGTCGTAGCTACGGCGAGGAGACGAAGCAAGAAGAGAAGTACACTGTGAAAGTAGTACCGCTCTATTGATTTAATATTACTGTGCAAAGAAATAGATCCATTCGTCTTACTCGATCCGGTTTTTGAAAGGGTGCACGTTATCTCGGGAATCTGTGGAGCAAGGTTGCACATAACGGTAAAGAAGAAGAGAAAGCGAGTGGGCGGAGGAAAGCAGTGCGCCCTGCTGCAAACAGCTAGTAGCTGCAGCCTAATTGAGCTAGAGTGAGAGCGATTACAGATTCGGAATCTACACGTCAAGACCTTTCAATAGAGTATATGGAAAGGGGGTCTACCATCCCAGGGGGGCGGGAGTGGAGAATCAAGTGTGATATCATTGAATAGCTTTCTTTCACTTATTCAACACGTATTTTTTTTCGTTTTCCGATTCGATGTGTATTTCTCACGATATGTGACCGTTCCGGGACTTTTGGACCACCCGGTATATAGGCTACAACGTCCATAGCCTTAAAGATGAAAGAGACAATAGATTGATTGATTGATTTGCTTTATTTTACTTCGCTTTTTGTGCCACTTTTGGCTAATTTGCGAACATGGGGATGAGTGATGATATAATGAAATTTATGAACGGACACTCACAAACAACCATGCCCCGGCCGGGATACGAACCCGTGACCCCTGGCGTAGGAAGGAACAATAGAGAGGCGGCCTCATGACGTGGTGTTAACGACGTAACTTTCTAATCAAGGGGTCCCGGGTTCAATAAGGAGGCACTTAGTGGTTCGGATTCTACTTTAAACTGTAGGTCCAGTCCCGATTAGCCTTCCTGTGCATAAAGTGGACTTAAAACAACAAATCAATCATTGGACATTCTCTGGCTTTCATCCCTACCTAAGACGAGCTATGGGTCTGCTTCCTCCACTATTGAGTTCAGTAGTTTTGTCCAGAGATATTTCACAGTCAAGAGAAAGACCATTGCTTTTATTAGTTACACAGTCTCGTCCTTACGGTGCTAAAAGAATTGTTGTTTTGCATTCTCGCCATGAGATGAGTTCAGTTAGGTTATTTCACTTCGCTGTTATTCCGCTATTGGCTAATCACGACGATCAAGAAGTGACTAGGCGACATTCACAATATAGACAAATGTCCAGGCCGGGATTCTAACCCGGAACTCCTGTCTTTTTGCTTTCAGAAGTCCTGCCTTTTCCCGGATTACTCTAAGCAGCAAAAATAATCATTTTTCTTCTTTGAGTTTCACCTACGTCACAAACTGTTGCATTGTGGGTTCGAGTAGCCATGATTGAGGACATACGCAACCCAAGCGAGCAGTGCTCGATTGTTCAGGCAGAAGCTCACGTTATTTCACGATATTTCCTTGCAAACAAAATTGGCGGCAAACTTGGCCACTCCAGACGTCACATGAAACGTACCTAAAGTAGACGCACTTTTGGAGTGAGATGGGGGATTTTGTAATTTTTAAAATTACCAGCTCCGGAAACGACTTGACAAGTACAAATTACCCTTTTAAGGGGTTACATTGTAGGTCCGGTCCCGTTTAGCCTTTCTGTGCATAAAGCGTATAAAGTGTAACTCAAATGAACCATGCAGAAAAACTGCCCGAGAGCAGACATTTTGTTACCATATGCCAATACGGCTCAATCTTCATTTCAAAATAACGGTTTCCGTTTCACTGGCCATCAGCCCAGCTTCCCTTCGCCAATAGGCGCGATTGACAATGTTGACCGTTGACCTTTTCCGAAATGTCAAGAAGATATCCAATGGAATTGATTGATGTGATCCCTCCCGCACTTTCTCTCTCTCTCTCTCTCTCTCTCTCTCTCTCTCTCTCTCTCTCTCTCTCTCTAATGAGGATCTACCATGGAAATTAAACAGCAAACGTTCCGAACCCCTTCTCTCCGTTTCGTTGAGAGAGACAGTGCGTTGTAATTTCCGTTTACTCTCCACAGCTTTGTTCCCGCATAGACACATTGTTAGCGCTTCCATCTTTGGTGCGAGAGGTCCCGGGTTCGTTCCCCGGCGAGAGCATCCAAAATATCGGTGTTGCAATCGAGAGGGCAATTGTGGAGCTATTTGAAAAGAAGCTCCAGGTTCCGGTCTCGAAAGCCAGAAAACAGCGGCGATGGGACTCGATGTGCTGACCACGCTCTGACAGGCCCTGTGGCCCTTTGAAGTCTGTTGCGCCATGGATATATTTTAACACTTACGGTGCATTTATAAGATGGTGCAGGACGTCCAAATTCAGGAACTATGACGAAAGTTCCCAACTCAGGAACCGATATTTTCACGTGGAATGTTCCCAACTCAAGATCCGATGTTTTCACATGGAATGTTCTCAACTCAGGAACCGATATTTTTACCTGAAATGTTCCCAAGTCAGGAACCGATATTTTCACGTGCAATTTTCTCAACTCAGGAACCGATATTTTCACGTGGAATTTTCTCAACTCAGGAACCGGTATTTTCACGTGGAATGATCCCAACTCAGCAATCGATATTTTCACGTGGAATGTTTCCAACTCAGGAACAGATATTTTCACGTGGAATGTTCCCAACTCAGGAACCGATAGTTTCACGTGGAACGTTCCCAACTCAGGAACCGATATTTTCACGTGGAATGTTCCCAACTAACCGCTGCCTCTGGAGGGAAGGGCGAGTTCTAAGGACCGGTTTTTGGAGAGGTTCTTATCGTTAATGCACGTTACCCTGGAACACTACGCACATATACAGGGTGTATCATAAGTGATGGTCATAAATGAAACCAGAGATAAATCGCGTCAAACCCAGACTAAAGTTCCTCTTCAACTTTTCCGAGAGATGCTCAGTATCGGAGCTAGACACCACCGAAAGTGTGGGAAAGTGCAGTTCACACCTCTGTAGGACGAGTACTATGGCAGTTAGAAAGGCGGTTCCAAAGAAATCATAAAGGAATCTTGTGCGCTCTACCAGAAACGCACCATGGGAGATCTGTGAGACCTAATGCGGAAGGGACTCCCCATAGGAACTGGGTTTCCTCGTAGAAAGAAAACGTGAAGGGGTATCTGAGGAAGCAGGTGGACGTCAATTATGGTACATGATATCCAGATACCATTCACAATTACAGAAACACGATAGACGAAACCGGGATAATTTTAGCATGGTTGCGTTGCCGGAGGGGCAATGGGCATAGCAACACCGACAATAAATGCAAGCACTTATGATGATCCACGTGCATAAAAAGTATTGTACTTTACTGTAAGTTTCTTCATTCCTCTAATATATTTTGAGTCTGTTGCCGATCTTTTGCTTACAGGTTAGGTTAGCAGTTACACAGGTGTGCGAAATATCAACTGTTTCAATCGCCAATTCATACTTCCCCGAGGCAATTAGTAGGACGCCCTGGGTTGAAAAGACACTTCACTGAAATATCCAACTGGTAAAGACGAGTTCCTAAGATGGCAATGCTTTCATTGGAATTTCCATAGTTCCTGAATTGGGATATCCTGAATATCGGGAATAAATAATATAATCGCAAGGAAATATTCCTCCCTGGAAAGAAAATCTCTTAAGAACCAATCACAATACTTGTACATAAAATCATTGAATCTACAGGGTGATTTAAAAGTCGCCGTACTGTGTGCATACGCTGCTGACTGTATATCGAGTTCCACTGGATTGGCCACCGTGGAATGACCGACACCCTCCTTGGACTTGACACCGCTGGATTTTTATCTGTGGGATCACTTGAAGGCGATCGTTTATCCGGAGATATGGATGCATGTTCTAAGATTGCTGTCCAGACACTGAACGCAGTGCAAGCTGTGTCAAACGCATTGGCATGTGCATTCACAACAATATTGAACATATTGTGTAATCACAAAACTGCTATATTTGCTATGTATGGTGACTTTAGAATCACACTGTATTTTACGGAATGGAATTCCAAGGTACATGTTGAGGCAACACTGTTTCACAATTTGGAAAGCGGATTACGACCCTCCATGTTTACATTCACATCCAATGCTATTTTTCTTCCAGAATATTTCAGGCCATGCAGGTATATAAGCCCTGCATCCTCACCGTGGGCATGCCCATATGCATTGAACCCTACCTCCACACGTAATGGCATGTAAGCTCACAACCCAACGTTTGTGGCTTGATCTGCTTCCCTTTTTCATACAAGAAACTTTTTTTTTTCCAACTTTGTGCATGAAACTCAAAACAACACCGATTCTATTTTGCATCTCTTGTTCCTTCTCTCAGAATTTCATCTTTTTCAGGGGGGGGGCAGCTGTAACGTTTTGCAACTCGAGCGTGAAGGAGATTCATCCGAAAGTTTTCCCTGATGCTCTAGAGACCAATGACCGAGCGCAGACCCTTTCGGATGATCCTTCCGGAACGTAAGCAGTGAAGCCTGAAGAGGGGAGGGGTGGGGGGTGGGGGAGGATACACAAAATGTTCCATTTGCATCGTGCCTCCTTGCTAATTTATTAAGAGATACGGGCTTGCAACAGCGAGCTGAGGGTGAATACAACTTGGCTACCATGAAAGTTCCCTCGCTTTTTTTTTTACCTTGCCTTGTACGCTGACATCTGTAGCATTTTGTATGCAAGTTTTATAAAGGGATTTTTTCTTCGGAAACACACACACACATACATAAGCTAAACCAAAGATAAACCCTATTAATATGAACCCACAGGAACTTTAACTTTGTCTCCATAACACACACTTGCTATCTTTCTATTATTTCAATAGTTTATTTCATGTGGGAAACCCTGTACACATGCCTTCGACTACCTTCTATGGTACTGTTTTGTTGTTTTTGTTGTTGTTTTTGTTGGTACTGTTTTGTTGTTGTTGTTGCTACTGTTTTGTTGTTTTTGTTTTTGTTGTTGTTGTTTTTCTTACTCGTTGAAGTCAAGGGGCATGGGTAGCGTCGTCGCCTTGTAATCCTACTTTAAACTGTAGGTCCAGTGCCGATTAGCCTTACTGTGCATAAAGTGGATTAAATCACAAAATCAATCAATCAATCAATATTTATAGTCAATGGCTACACACACTTTTCGGGACAGTGTACTCTGAGATGAGATTTTTTTTTTATTAACGGCCAGTTTAACTTCTTCTTCTGTGAATAATCTATAATTAATAAACCTCCATATATCTAAAGGGAAATATGCGTTTTGTCATGATTTGAGGAAACACCTGTCGATTGCCAATTATTACTGTTATATTCCAGAGAACTTCAGGTACTGTATATGTTGGAACCTGGGGGCAGGGGTTTAAATTGTAATGGTATGTATATGGAAGGTGGTAGGTTTAAATCGCAGTAAATACGAGGGCCGGACTGAAAGTTTCGGGAAAATGACATAAAGAAGAAGAATGAAAGTACATCAATTTTTTATTGCTTTTCAAAATATTCACCCTTTACAGCAATGCATTGTTTCATGCGATGGAACCAATTGTTGTAACAGTTATGCCAGTCTGAAGTTGGTACCTGCGAGACATGCATTTCGTATGCTTCGATAGCCTCTTCGGGAGTGAAAAATCGCTTACCACGCAACTTGTTCTTCATTGTTGGGACCAAAAAAACATCACATGGGGCTAAGTCAGGTGGATAAGCTGGATGAGTCATGAGTTCAACTTGTTCATGGTCCAGAAAGTTCCTTGTGTCAGATGCTGTGTGCGAGCTGGCATTGTCGTGATGCAGAATGATTCAACGATTGGGGTTTGAAGTTCTGAGCACGTGGAGTACTTGTGTCAGGCAAATTGTGGTACACCATTCTGCATTGACTGTTCTACGATTCTCTAGTGCAACAGTCGCAATGTGACCTGATTTACCGAAAAAAGAGGCAACCATTTTTTTCGACACACTTCGTGCACGAACAATTTTCGTTGGTTTAGGCTCATCCTGGAACACCCACGCAGCAGATTGTCGCTTTGTTTCAGGTTCATAAGAGAAAATCCATGATTCATCGCCTGTGACGATGTTAAACACAAGATTTGATGATCCCGACTTGAACCGTTTGATCATAGCCTTGCACCACTTCACACGGTCGTCTTTTTGTGCTTTTGTTAAATTGTGTGGGATCCAACGGGCACAAAGCTTTTTCACACCTAAATGATTGTGCAAAATTGTTTGTATTTGACTCATGCCAATACCTAAGGAAACCTGAATTTCGCGATAAATCACGTGTCGATCACTGTTGATTAGTTCACGAACTGCATCCATGTTTTCTGGCACAATGGCTGTCGATGGGCGGCCTTCACGAATTTCACCACTAAGGCTAACCCGGCCACATCTGAATCCTTGAAACCAGCGATAAATTGTCGTCTTCGTGAAAAGTTTGGATCATTCGACTAACACACTGTTGCTGTGTTAAACCTTGCCGAAAATCATAATAAATCATGGCACGTAAGTTCTCTCTTGTTAATTCAATTTTTTTACGAACACCTCACTTCAAACTACTATCCTGAAACGAAAACGAATCCGTGTTACATCAGTCCTTGTAATTTCAGTCGACAAATATCACAGTTTACAAATATAACACAATCTAACAGATTGCATAGTTGCCAGTACCTGATTCCTGAAACTTTCAGTGCGGCCCTCGTACACGGTCAAGGAAGGCAGGTTTGAGCCAGCGAACTAGGTTATTTTTTCTACTCCTAGATGGCAGGCGTCTGCCGTTTAGGACATTTACACCCATTTGAGCCGGCCCCCGTGGCGGAGTGGTTAGCACATCGCGCTACGACGCCATTGGACGTGGGTTCGAATCCTGGCCTGGCCATGGATGTTTGTAAGTGTTCATTCATCAATTTCATAATATCATCTCTCATCCTCATCTTCGCAATTAGCCAAAAGTGGCACAAAGGCGAAGTAAAATAAAACAAATCAAAAATCAAACACCCATTTGAAACTGATGTCTAACCCAGCTGGCGCACCTCGGTAGAGTAAGCTGAGGAGAACGGTAGATGGAAGCACAGTGCATTATTTCATTCAGCGTTTCAAAGGCAAACATGTAGCTTATGTGTTGTCATATTTTAGTACAAAGCAGTTACTTTTAAAGATAACTTTATTGACTTTCCACAATAAGCATCCGAGAAACGAACTAGATCTATGAGACGCACTATTATACTGTATTACCTCGTCCATGAAATAAAAGTTTTTTTTATATCCATTGTCATTGGCAATTGCAGGTATTTAAAGTGACTCGTTTGTCTTTAAGTAAGGAAAAAATTCATTCTGTATCTGGCGAATAAGAGATTAGCTCGTTGTTGTTGCTTTAATAGTGGCTCAAACCGCCTATCTTTTGCGGTTTCTAGCCATCGGTAACAGAGAGAATGCTCCGTGTCGGTACTGCTAGATAGATAAGATCCTACTTCTCCGTGTCTTCTTGTGTTCAACCTCGTTTTTCCTTACGACACTTGGGCGATGTACTTTCACTTTCACTCGTGATTTACACTGTGGGAGGGATAACACTTTTAAATTCCTTATCTGTGTTATGTAGTTTGTATGGGGATGTTGTGTTTCCGTGCGAATCTCTAGATCGTCCACATCACAGGTGTTCGAGGGTTGTGATTGACATCAGAAATGGAATACGTAGTCGGAATAGGGTTTTATATAACGTTTCCCGGTGGCATAGAAGAATCATATGCATTATTGTTTGGGTGGGTTCTCCGCATTGACAGGAAGTTGTAGGCACCGCTTCTACTTGTGCCAAGTGCCAAGTGATGATTCAGAAGAACGTGACCCGTACGCATTCTCAATCTGAATACAATCACTGCCCGAGCCAGTTTCATTGACTGATACCAAGGTTGTTCGTGCCGATTTGAGCGTACCACTTGCAAGCGTTTGCGTTTTGGACATCGTGTGCACACCAGTCGTTCCATTGTTGTTGTATTTTTATTCTGACCCGAGGGAGCAAGTCTGTGTAAGGCAATCCTGCTTAGAAAGAAGAAGAAGCAGTTTCTGGTTCAGAAAGAAAAAGAGCAGCGAAAGGACTCGGGAGCTTTGACTGTTTAGCCACGCTTGTTTCGTGGCCCTCAAAGACTATTGCACCAGGGGAGTAAGATTACTAGTAGATAAAATGATTGGAAGATTCTTTCCAATGATAGACATTTCAACAGGGTTTTTAAAGTTCCTGGAACCCATAAATTCTAATGAGTTCTATTGGGTTTCGCCGCAGGACCGGAACCTCTTTTCTCGCCCAATTTAAATACAGTCCAAATTGCGTATTGTTTCATTGAAGAAAGGTTCATGGACCGAATTTAAATTGATCCGGAGAAAAGATCACTGGACTGCAATAAAATTGACCCGGAAAAAAGTTCCTGGACCGTATCTAAATTTGAAAAAAAATGTTCCAGAACCGAATTTAAATTCAGTCTGAAAAAAAGTTTCTTTACCGTATTTAAATTGAGCCGGAAAATAGGTTCCTGGACAGAATTGAAATACTTTACAGATAAAAGAGGTTCTCTAGGTTCCACAACCCATTTACACTTACTGATTTTCTCTCCTGGATCGGAATTGAATTTATTTAAAATTCCTGGACCTTTATCAATCCTGAATTTCAATCACACATTTTCCTTTTCTATATATATGAAAGCACGCTGTATCCTTTTAAATCGCTATGAATCTCCGAAATTGAGCTTTCAACGACATCTTTCATTCATTATGAATACTTCCCGTCCATATTTCCCAAGTCCCATTTCGCCACCTCTTCTTGCGCTTGTAACAAATTAAATCATAGTCGCTATTCAAATACAAGTTGCAAATGAGAAGGGGGGGGGGGGCTTCTATGCTAATAACTCCATATAGGTAGTCTTTTCTTTCGTAAAGAACTGTCGTACCCTTTAATTAGTAAAATGTTTCACTTTTTTCACCCGATTTCCAGTCGCGAGTTTCTAAATTGCTAAAAAGCGACAAAAAAGTTGCACGATTAAGTTTTCTTTGCCTCAAAGTTAAAGCCAATATCAAAACAGGCGGGTGGTAAGTCCATTTTAGAAAGAAGTATGGGTAATTAAAATTTCCGTCAGGGTGAAGATTTTGACCCTTTAAAACATAGAGAAATCTCGTGCTTATACATCGGTATATTGACGTATAGCGCGGAAAATTGCATAGCGATAGACTTTGATATTTTCAGTGTACCAAGGAATTTCGCAACGGAGTGGCGGCGATTGGGTTCCAAAACTAGAGGGGCAAGGTGCAAAAACTGGGGGGGGGGCAAGACTGTTTTGTGGGGGCAAAATTGGCAAAAAGTAGGGGGGCAGTTGCCCCCTTCTCCGCCACTGGAGGGGATTCATGCCACCCTCCCCTCAGGAATCTCTGTGTAGCAGGCGAACGAAATTAAGTCTCTGCGTAAGTAGTGACTCAAGAAGGATCGGCCAGTGAACGCGTGAGAGGAGAAGTTAGCGCACGGAGGGGAAAACGTGGCTGCAGCTACCAGCCGTGTACAGCAGCGCGCACTGTTTTGCTCCTTCCACACGTACTTTCAAAACTCCTTAAACAAAATGGCAGATCTTGTTAAACATTGCCGTTAACAGTAGCCCAAACAATATAACAGTACAAATTCAAAAAAACAAACAACGTTCATATATTCTTACTTGGGGCATGCCTATTTGGTTTTTGACGAAAAAACGAAAATTGACATTGTAGTGTTAATTTTTCATGTTTTTGAAAGGTGTGAGATGTATTTTGTGACCATGATTTGTCACGAAATAATGCGAAATGAACTGCAAAAAGCGATATTAACTCTTAAACACGAAATTTACCATTTATATACAGACTCGACACTTTCTGAAGTCTAAAGTATCCTGTGAGTTATGCAATTCCCGGAAAATTGATTAATTCTGTTGTTAATATTGGAGAAGCAAAAATGGACTCCTTTACACAGAAATAAACTTAATACTCTTATAACTACATAAATGTGCTATTAGAAGTGAAATGTTAATTCTGTGGAATAAGTGTAGTTTTTAAATCAAATTTAGGATTATATTCACAATTTTAAAACCAAAATGTCTTTTCATATGCCACTTTTTTCATCCAATTTTTCACCGCTATAACACCGATATTTCATTTTATTTACCGCTTTTGAACCCGAAATTAACTCAGTTTTTGTACCGAAATTTTGCTTTTTTATTTACCAAAAATATGTGCCTCTAATTCTTACAAGAAAAGTAGCATACATACAGATTGAGCTGCAATCTATAGGTTGTCGTCCTTCTCGTGAGTAATCGAAAGCATCTCCTTAAACACATATTGTAGGCGCTGTAATGGAAGTAAAATACACGACTTTAATTACATGGGAATCCTTAATTTACAATTTGTTACTAAATAATGAGATTTTTTTAAAAAAATGTTACCAACGTGATAATCAAATAGGTTTAGTGTGTACACTGGGGTGGGCAGAAGAATAAATTGAAACCCTTCATTTGTTTTTGTTTCGTATCTAGTAGATTTATATATTTAAGGTTGCACAAGTTTGCTGCATATTAGCATAGACCTATTGCTGATCCACATATATTTTCAACTTTGAGTCAGTGCCTGTAGACCTCAAGAAGGATAAGTCTTTGGGATCCACGTGCAGTCACTTATGAGTCACCGCGAGGGCCTTTCCACCCATCTGCCTGCGAACTGAGGCCATTGTCGAACTTTCTCCTCCATTAGTAAACTTGCTGGTGTAGTAATCATGCACAAGGATACTAAATTTTCATTTGCCCAGAAATTTCTGTAAGTTTTAGGCTGACAGAGGGCAAGAAACCACTCCTCTTCACTGGTGGAAGTGTGCGTAGGAGGCGTCATCTTTAAAATAACAAAAATGGCGTTTTTTTTAGCTCGCTTGATCAGTGTTGCAGCCTTGATTGATCAGTGTTGCAGCCTTGAGGTCGTTTTGTAATAACAGTTGATACCTGATGGAAATTTGAGCTGTATACAGCCGGCCCTATACTTTTTATTGTACTTTTTAACATTTTCATTTGACTCCTGAAATATTTATAAGCCTGAACTCTGAAGCATTCCCAGGACGTAGGTGGGGGGCGGGAGGTACTGAGAAGCACTAAGAACGAAAAATATAATATAGGTAACTCACAACTAAAAACATATCACTGCTCTTTCAGTTTCAGTATGAAACTCTAGTTAGGTAGTCTACTCGTCCACACTATAAGCAAATATTCTTTATTGTTACTTCCATTGTTATTTTTTGTTATTTCCATTGTTATTACATTCCAATGCGAAATGGCCAAAGCTGTATTTGGAATTCTCTGGTAAATAAATAAATAAATAAATAAATTATCTCTTGCTATGATATTCCTACATTTAAGCAGATATTGGATGTGTAACTGACTACATGCTTTCCTGATTTCTTGCTTTAAGTTCACCTAATGCACAGATAGAGTAACGGGGACTGGGCCTACAGTTTACAGTGGGATCCGTTCCACTACGTGCCTCTATCGAGTATCTCACCAGACACTTCCTGATTACAAGGCGATTACAGTGAGATTACTTTCGTAACATCTCTGGCTGTTTTGCATTGGCAGCTTTGGAGCGAGTCATAAGTTCCCGGAGCAGCCAATCAACAAACGAGCCGCTGGCGTTATCTCTACCCGTCACCTATCGCTATCAGTGTTGCTCGTGCTCTGGACTGTTGGTAGGCTCACTAACTGGACTCGCGCGGTCAGCTGGAGTTGTTATGAAAATAATCTGACTTTACCACTGCGCCATCTGGGAGGCCACTAATGAGTTAAGAGAACGGCGAATAAACTAGTTGGCCTTATATATACACATTCTCGATTGTGCCTTAAACGCAGCTCTAACTTATTTCATATTTGTGATATCGGCAGTATTCTTTGAAATGTTACCCTTAAAAGATTAGAAAAACTTACTATAATCCTTGTTTAAAGTGCTGCATACATGAGACTGGTACTTGCATGGTGCAAGATATGCCTCCACTGAGTATTGAACCCTGAACCATCCAGTTACAAAGCGACGACATTACCACTAGGCCATCGGTGAACCCTACATAGTTTCTTACATGCATTCCGTTCGCATTGAAAAGTACTTTGCATATTGGTGACCCATGTTTTCTATTTGTTTACAAAACGCGTTACCCCCACACCAACTATACGCGTTCATGGCGTGGTGCTAAGCACAGGGGAACACTTTACCTTTACCTTTTTTTACAAAATGTGTTACATAATGGTAGAAATTTCGTTTAACATGTTCAAAAAATTCATATTTTCGGTCCTTTTTTTTACAAATGTATTTCATATATCAATCAGATGCATCCACTATGCATCCTCAGAGAACGTGGTGGAGAATTTGAATAAAATGAGACGATGGGTTGAAGCGAATTCAGCACTTGAGCGTGGTGTATTACGGGTTTGCCTACCTCTTAAACAATAAGTTATCTTGTAGTGGGCCTTAACGATGACGTACTTGGGCGAATCAAAAAGTAAGTTACACCCGATCCGTGTTCCTGTACTAAAAGAGAGAAAATAATCACGCTTGGTGGCAGCACTGTCCGGAATGTATTCTCCCCATATTCAAAGCAGCCATGCTGTAACTGCTTTAATATGAGAGTAGTCACCGTGTCAGTATGGCGTGTCGTACTGAGGTGGCGTCCAACATTGAGTTCCGCTCAGTCGTCCGATTTTTGTGGACACGAAGGCATAATCAGAGTGAAATCCATCGCCAAATTGTCGAGGTGTACGGTGGCAATGCAATGTCACATCCCATGATCAGGAAATTGCCAGATGTTCGAAAGAAAGAACGTGAACGACGAACAGTGTGTCGGGCAGCCTGCAACTGGAACACTATCGACAAAACGAAGCATGTGAATGCAATCATCCTTGCCAACCACCATGTGAAAATTCAAAGAGATTGCAAGTGAACTGAACATATCATACAATAGTGTGTCTATGCTGATTCATGACCAGTTGGGTGTATAGCAAACTGTGCTCTCACAGGGTGCCACGATTGTTAACCGATGAGCACAAAAGTCAACTCAATTGAAATTGGACGGAATTTTAAACACACAAGCAATCAAAAAACTGGGCACAGGATTCGAAAAGTGCTTGGAATACCTTGGTGACTATGTCGAAGAAAGTTAATTGTTCATGCATTTTTCTCCAATAATTATTTTCTTTCTAATGTGTCTTGTTCGTTTTATACAGGGGGGGGGGGTGTAACTTACTTTTTGATTTGCTTAATATATGGGGGAGACTTTGCTTGTAAACTCTTGAGATACTATTCTCTGCTATTATAGTTCGAGCGTGTTTTAATTTTATTACATTCGACGCACCGTAAGCTACAGTGTTTCCATGAAATACAATTACCTTTAGATTATGTTACATATTATCCTATATTTATTTATTTATAACATATGTATTTATCTATTTACATTATAACATACTTGCCAGTAGGGTTGTTAAAGGTCAAGGAATTTTAAATAAATTTAATACCTGTCCAGGAGATAAAATGAGCAAGCGTAAATGGGTCTTGGACCGTAAGGAATCTTTTTATGTTCAAAGTATTTCAATTCGGTCCAGGAACCTTTTTTCCGGATGAATTTCAATTCGGTCCAGGAACCTTTTTTCCGGATGAATTTCAATTCGGTCCAGGAACCTTTTTTCCGGATGAATTTCAATTCGGTCCAGGAACCTTTTTTCCGGATGAATTTCAATTCGGTCCAGGAACCTTTTTTCCGGATGAATTTCAATTCGGTCCAGGAACCTTTTTTCCGGATGAATTTCAATTCGGTCCAGGAACCTTTTTTCCGGATGAATTTCAATTCGGTCCAGGAACCTTTTTTCCGGATGAATTTCAATTCGGTCCAGGAACCTTTTTTCCGGATGAATTTCAATTCGGTCCAGGAACCTTTTTTCCGGATGAATTTCAATTCGGTCCAGGAACCTTTTTTCCGGATGAATTTCAATTCGGTCCAGGAACCTTTTTTCCGGATGAATTTCAATTCGGTCCAGGAACCTTTTTTCCGGATGAATTTCAATTCGGTCCAGGAACCTTTTTTCCGGATGAATTTCAATTCGGTCCAGGAACCTTTTTTCCGGATGAATTTCAATTCGGTCCAGGAACCTTTTTTCCGGATGAATTTCAATTCGGTCCAGGAACCTTTTTTCCGGATGAATTTCAATTCGGTCCAGGAACCTTTTTTCCGGATGAATTTCAATTCGGTCCAGGAACCTTTTTTCCGGATGAATTTCAATTCGGTCCAGGAACCTTTTTTCCGGATGAATTTCAATTCGGTCCAGGAACCTTTTCTCCGGATGAATTTCAATTCGGTCCAGGAACCTTTTTTCCGGATGAATTTCAATTCGGTCCAGGAACCTTTTTTCCGGATGAATTTCAATTCGGTCCAGGAACCTTTTTTCCGGATGAATTTCAATTCGGTCCAGGAACCTTTTTTCCGGATGAATTTCAATTCGGCCCAGCAACCTTTTTTCCGGATGAATTTCAATTCGGCCCAGGAACCTTTTTTCCGGATGAATTTCAATTCGGCCCAGGAACCTTTTTTTCCGGATGAATTTCAATTCGGCCCAGGAACCTTTTTTTCCGGATGAATTTCAATTCGGTCCAGGAACCTTTTTTTCCGGATGAATTTCAATTCGGTCCAGGAACCTTTTTTCCGGATGAATTTCAATTCGGTCCAGGAACCTTTTTTCCGGATGAATTTCAATTCGGTCCAGGAACCTTTTTTCCGGATGAATTTCAATTCGGTCCAGGAACCTTTTTTCCGGATGAATTTCAATTCGGTCCAGGAACCTTTTTTCCGGATGAATTTCAATTCGGTCCAGGAACCTTTTTTCCGGATGAATTTCAATTCGGCCCAGCAACCTTTTTTCCGGATGAATTTCAATTCGGTCCAGGAACCATTTTTCCTGATTAATTTCAATTCGGTCCAGGAACCTTTTTTCCGGATGAATTTCAATTCGGTCCAGGAACCTTTTTTCCGGATGAATTTCAATTCGGCCCAGCAACCTTTTTTCCGGATGAATTTCAATTCGGTCAAGGAACCTTTTTTCCGGATGAATTTCAATTCGGTCCAGGAACCTTTTTTCCGGATGAATTTCAATTCGGTCCAGGAACCTTTTTTCCGGATGAATTTCAATTCGGTCCAGGAACCTTTTTTCCGGATGAATTTCAATTCGGTCCAGGAACCTTTTTTCCGGATGAATTTCAATTCGGTCCAGGAACCTTTTTTCCGGATGAATTTCAATTCGGTCCAGGAACCTTTTTTCCGGATGAATTTCAATTCGGTCCAGGAACCTTTTTTCCGGATGAATTTCAATTCGGCCCAGCAACCTTTTTTCCGGATGAATTTCAATTCGGCCCAGGAACCTTTTTTCCGGATGAATTTCAATTCGGCCCAGGAACCTTTTTTCCGGATGAATTTCAATTCGGTCCAGGAACCTTTTTTCCGGATGAATTTCAATTCGGTCCAGGAACCTTTTTTCCGGATGAATTTCAATTCGGTCCAGGAACCTTTTTTCCGGATGAATTTCAATTCGGTCCAGGAACCTTTTTTCCGGATGAATTTCAATTCGGTCCAGGAACCTTTTTTCCGGATGAATTTCAATTCGGCCCAGCAACCTTTTTTCCGGATGAATTTCAATTCGGTCCAGGAACCATTTTTCCGGATGAATTTAAATTCGGTCCAGGAACCTTTTTTCCGATGAATTTAAATTCGGTCTAGCATCCTTTTTTCGGGATGAATTTAAATTCGGTCCAGGAACCATTTTTCCGGATGAATTTAAATTCGGTCCAGGAACCTTTTTTCCGATGAATTTAAATTCGGTCTAGCATCCTTTTCCCGGATGAATTTAAATTCGGTCCAGGAACCTTTTTCCAATGAATTTAAATTCGGTCTAGCATCCTTTTTTCGGGATGAATTTAAATTCGGTCCAGGAACCATTTTTCCGGATGAATTTAAATTCGGTCCAGGAACCTTTTTCCAATGAATTTAAATTCGGTCTAGCATCCTTTTTTCGGGATGAATTTAAATTCGGTCCAGGAACCATTTTTCCGGATGAATTTAAATTCGGTCCAGGAACCTTTTTTCCAATGAATTTAAATTCGGTCTAGCATCCTCTTTTCCGGATGAATTTAAATTCGGTACAGAAACCATTTTTCCAGATGAATTTAAATTCGGTCCAGGAACCTTTTTCCGATGAATTTAAATTCGGTCTAGCATCCTTTTCCCGGATGAATTTAAATTCGGTCCAGGAACCTTTTTCCAATGAATTTAAATTCGGTCTAGCATCCTTTTTTCGGGATGAATTTAAATTCGGTCCAGGAACCATTTTTCCGGATGAATTTAAATTCGGTCCAGGAACCTTTTTCCAATTAATTTAAATTCGGTCTAGCATCCTTTTTTCGGGATGAATTTAAATTCGGTACAGAAACCATTTTTCCGGATGAATTTAAATTCGGTCCAGGAACCTTTTTTCCGGATGAATTTAAATTCGGTCCAGGAACCTTTCTTCGGGATCAATTAAACTACGGTCCAGGAATCTGTTTTCAACGATACAATAAGCAACTTGGACCGAATTTAAATTGTGCATAAAAAAGGTTTCCGGTCCTGCAGCGGCAGCCAATAGAACCCATTAGAGTTTATGGGTTCCTGAACATTTAACAACCTTGAATCAAAAGGTTGATTTAGTTCACTACCAATTGTCCTGTGAATATAAAGCGAATGTAAAGTTGATTGATTGATTGATTGATTTGGTGTTTTAAGTCCACTTTATGCACAGTAAGGCTAATTGGGACTGGACCTACAGTTTAAAGTGGGATCCGAACCACTATGTGCCTCCACCGGGTATCGAATCCGGGACCCATTGATTACAAGGCGACGACGCTACCACTGCGCCATCTGGGAGGCCTGAATGTGAAGTTGAAAACTAAATAACACAATGTAGTATTTATAAACAAGTAGGGATGCACAGAGATTTCGAGTTCGAATCCCGGCGTGTGTTCTTTGTGAGTGTCCCTTCGTCAATTTCATCATATCATTACTCATCCCCATCTTCGCGGTTAGCCAAAAGTGGCAGAAAAATAAAGCAAATCAAGTAATTAGTGCGACAAGGACATTTCGAACACTCTTTACACCCAGGGCCAACGACGTGGTGCTGATCACATCACCCCCGCCTTCGGCCGTGATGAAGAAAGTGTTGGGCCCTACCTTCACAGCCCCTATACGCCTTCATGGCGTGATGCAAAGCACAGGGGAGCACTTTAATTTTCTATTTTACTTTACATACACTTAAAATGAATATGGTTAGTTGATGGTGTGATACAGGATAATTTTAGATATTGCAATGAAGCACAATGTCAAAATATGATTGACAGATTGAATGCAATACATTTTTTGGGTGCGTCAACATTTGGATTATTTTGCTCCCTGCACATTATACTGGGTCCAGCCCCTTATCGTAACCAAGATTAACATTTGTCTCTAAGGAATAAAATCTCCTTACCCATGTTAAAAGCTGAAGCTGTAAATGGGTACTCAGCACACACAAGGACAACACACATACATACAGAGTACTAAACTGGCTTTAGATGGAGACGCCAGAGCATCGTTTGCCTATAAGCAGTTACCGTGTACTACGTGGACTGCTGGGTGCCTTACCACGTCATCCCTTACACACCTTCAAAATATAAAGCACATGTTTAAGCAAAATTCATCAGAAATTGCATTTATGAAATATGCACCAGCCCCCAGAATTCAACGACCCATTTATATTAATGCTTAATTTTGCGGGTGGAGAATACTTTACATACGTCACCGGATTCCAGGATCCGTTTAATAAGCATTTATGTGAATCTCGAAGAAGAACAGCGAATGGTAAGTTCAGAAACTTTCCAACGGCCTTAATTGAAACGCTCATTCAAACTTTGTCTCCAGAAGGTTGATCTCCCCCAACCTTAACCAGGCTCTCCCCTCCATCCCCGTTGCTGGGAGAAGTTATCTAGATCTCGGAGGAAGGAAAATTCTATATCTGGCATCCCTCTGCTTATACTTTCAAATGGAGCTGTAGAAGGAAGGGGGAAAAATCTTGAAGCCCTATCTACGTCTTTGCATTTACATCAATCTTGTTTGTAAGGCGAAAGACCGCTTAAATTGATACCAGCTCCTCAAATCCAGAGACACATCTCACCCATAGCTGAAGTCACTTCCAGGGATTAGATAAGAAGATGCCTTTGTAAAAGGTTCCTAATAATGGGGTACGCTTCTTTTTCCATAACTGTTTCTCGATTTGAGTTTTCGGTTGCTGGAAGAGAAAGGTGATGCGGGGTTGAGATATGGAAATCTCTCTCTCCCTCTCTTTCATCTGTGGAACAGGAACTAATATTATGATGCAGGATGCTGAGTAACAGAAGTTTCTGTGAGAGAGATGAGTGGGTGTGGTGGGGAGATTGAAATGAAAAGGCTCAGAATGTCCATCGCAGCATCCAAAAAGGATGGAGAACTCTTTCGAAGTGAAGTACATCAAAGAGGTGTTACGTTGATGTGTTCTTTGGTACTGGATAGTCTTGTATAGCCAAGTAGTGAAGAGGACAGTCAGAGCTCTATATTTTTTGAAGTCCACGATCCTGGATTTGTACACCTGCAGAAAGTATGGGCAAGTTTTAAATCTTTTCTCTCCAGGGAAACTATGTTCCCACCATTTTCTTTCCAGAAGAATGTAGTTATGAAGTGGATATTATCATGTGTCAGAAAGCTCTTGTTTGACCTTTTGGGGCCGTTTACCCACTGTACCCACTCGAAAATTACGTCGATGTTTTATAAATCGACAGATTTCAATGTTTTTACGTAATGTAAAAGTGGTTCCAGCGTTAGGAAAGCACAAATAACGGAGATATTTGATCCCAAAAAATGGCCCACGTAAGTTAAAACCTGCAGTTTCGGAGTATTTTCGAACCTTTTTGTTACTAAAACCTGTTTCTATGTACACTAAAATAGCGAAAGAACACGCTGAAAATATCAGTACCAAACCTAACAGTCCTAATCTAACTAAGCTGCTGTTGTGGAAAGTCGTTTGGGTGCTATATTCACTTGCGCTAAGCCTTCGGGATGTTCTACTTCACAGTAAAGTAACATTCTAAGACAAAAGACGTATTTTACTTCACAATAACACTTTTCCGAGAGTTAAAATGAACTGAAAAGGTTCACAAACAACAAAATCTTCATAAACCATGCAAGGATATTTCACGTTCACCAGGGGGTACAGAGGGTCAAGGGTACCGACCTTTTAAGTCCACTTTATGCACAGATATGCTAACCACGACTAGACATAGCTAGAGTTTAAAGTGGGATCCGAACCATCACATATCGAACCAAGACCCTTTGGTTATAAGGCGACAATATTAGTAGTACGACATCTGGGAGATCCTGAAATTCTTGTGCATGATTGTAAAACTAGCCTATACATATGATGAACTTAACACATAATGCAAAAGTGTGAATTAATACTTTTTAACAGATAGAAATATTTGCTTTTAGTTCAGGGCAGTGGCGGAGATTGGGTTCCAAAACTGGGATGGCAAGGACAGTTTACTTGTCCTTTGTAGATAATGTTTATCATAGAGAGGGAGAAAAGGGGCCAAAGGTGAGGGGCGGCAACTGCCCCCCCTAATCGCAGCCACTGGTTAAGTTTGCCTGGCAGCTTCTACACTACAAGAGAATAAATTTGATATTTATATTGTAAAAATTACAGAAAATAATAACAGAACATTACAATTCTGTTCAAAACCCATTTTGAACAGATAAAACAAATGAAATGCCAAACGATAGAAGCCCTTACACGCATCAACTACTCCAAGTGTATTTTCCAAACCTTTATTAGTTATTCAAAGTACTTTGCTGCTATGAAAATTTAGGATCTGGAGATCTAACTTAATGGCCGTTTGTGTGGTAAAAACATTAGTGATTTATCTTCTGCCCATTTCTCCAGAGCAACGATCTCTAGGTAAAAAGGTGTCATTTTCAAATTAGGGTCTCCCTTATCGCACAACATTAAAGCTACCTTGAGTCCTGACGTCAGACAAGGAATGCCTACGTTGTTAGGTTTGGTTCTATTAGTATAATACACTAATAATTTATTATTCATTGACGTGTACTGAGGAGTAGCTAGTCTAGCAGAGATAGATCAATCAATCTCACATCTCTAACTATTTTCAAATCACAATATTTATTGTCTTGTTTAAGCCACAGTTCATATGCAACATTTCTTTTTCCACGCGCTTCTCGTCCATCGGTGCGATACGCGGGCAAAGCTGGCCCAGCTCGCTCTTCCTCCGCCTCACCAGTTTCAGGTATAGAAACGTCCGCCCGAAGGAAAAGGGAAGATTTCTGCCTCTACCTCCCTTGCCCCCTCGCTGCAATGGTTGAAAGTTCGTGCATTCAGGTCCCCCAGTCTATCTCCTTAGATTTCTTTGTAAATCCTCTAAACAACTTACGGGAAATTTTCTGCAGTACTTATGTTCTCTGTATTTACACCACAAATTTTTACACGTTGTACAATATGTATGTATAATATGGGATGTAGTTGTATTATTTAAGAAATGGGAACTTGTTATGTGCAGATAATAATATTATGCTTTCTTTCTTTCTTTTCTTTTTTTAAAAAAAAAGTATGGAATATATAATGATTAAGTTACAAATATTTGCTCAGGCTCTCTCTCTCGCTCTCGTTTTAGTATTGTTTTATTCAAATATACTAATATCTTGGCCTCTAACGGATGTATTTATTTGGGCAGGAGAACGTGCGTCGATATTGTTGTTGGCTTGGTTTATTTTACTTCGCTTTTCTGCCACATTTATCGCTAAAGTACGGATGATATGATGAAATTGATGAAGGGGGCTCATGTGAACAATTCAGGCCGGGATTCGAACCCGTGATAAGCGCGCATTCTTTTCCTATGTGTTGTACTCTGCAGTGAATAATGAAATAATTTGGAATGAAAAATGTATCTCAGAACTCGAAAAGCCAAATGAATATTATTGAAGAAACTACAAAAAAGTGTGTTTTGTTATCTGCTTTGTTTCTGTGCATAAAGTGGACTTAAACCACCAAATCAATCAAACGTGGGGGAGTGGTTATCCCAGCGCGCTAGGACAGCAGGAGTTCCAGGTTCGAACCCCGGCCTTGGCATGGGTGTTCTTTGTGTTTGTTCCTTCATTAATTTTATCGTATCATCTTCGCAATTAACCAAATGTGACAAAAAGTGACGCTAAATAACAAAAATCAAATCAAATCATTGATTGATTGCTTGATTTGGTTTATTTTACTTCGCTTTTCCGCCACTTTTGGCTAATCACGAAGATGATACAATAAAATTGACGAAGGGATACACACAAAGAATACCCATGGCCAAGCCCAGATTCGGACCCAGGATCTCTGGCTTATTGGTGAAATCAAATCGTCTTTTATTTTCAAATGGGGCTGGGGTTTACGTGTACTTTTTTAGTACTCATTCATCATTTTGCAATATTTTCCTGTTATTGACTTTCTATTTTTTACGAATAGTGGGCCCTAAAGGGGGAGGGATATAACCCACACCGTACATCTCCTTGAGCACACCACTGATTGCTACCCCAAGTGTCGACGTCACTGCACGTCACTGTTGTTATTTATGTCTAAACCTAGCTAACCTACAACTTAGGCATTTAGACTAACAATAAAAGCATTCCCCGGTGACGTCAGAACGCAAGGTTGCTCTAGTGTTGTCCAAAAAAGGAGACTCGTCAAAGTAATGCTCAAGTGATACTATAAAAGTGCTTGAACTTAAGTCTCGGAAAAATCTGTTCCATGGCTTTTTGGACATTCTGTATAACACAATACATAAAAGCTTTGTACGAATATACAGGGTGATTCAGAATTCCTATTACACACTTTTAGGGGTGGTAGAGGGGACTTAGTAGATCAAGGACATGGGTTCCTTATCAAAACTTGGTCTACTAAGTACCCTCTACATCCCATAGAAGTGTGTAATGTAATAGGGATCCTGAATCACCCTGTATAGTTAAAAAGTAGTCCGATATGATATTTCACTTACAGGGTTATCAATTTAAGACGTCGCAAAAAGAAACGAAAGGGTTTCAGAAAAGAATCCATCCTATTGGTATGTTCATAGCCTACGAGGCGGTCATAATACAAGTGGTGAAAGTACAAAAATTAAATATTTGCTATATAAATTGTGAATATATTCTCCACAACAATACTATCTCACGGAAGTTGTAAAATAAGTCTATAGTTGAGCTGTTTGGTTCTAGATGGCAGCACCTTGCAGAATCGCTGAACCGGTTCACAATTGTTTCTGAAAACTGTTAGACCAAATATCTCGAAAGCGGTTTCTGTGAACTTATACTACTTATATTCTAAGTAGCACATTATATAGATAGAACACTAGTTTAGTGTCCAAATCATTACATAACATTCAACCTCAACATGATCTTTAGGAGTAACACATAAATACAATGTGACATTGTATATATATATATATATATATATATATATATGCAACGTGAAGTTTTCTAATTATTTCTATTGTCCTTTCAGAAGTTCGACCACCAGCCCATATTGGGGCCGCCGATTTGGGAATCCACCGGGCCCTGGACTGGCTGATGAGGCAGCGCCGTGAGGACTGGGGGTGGGGGACAGATACCCCCCGGGCAGTCCTTGCCCTTCAGCTCGCCAACAGCTCGTGGTTCAGCCCAGACAACCTGGAGAGCCAGCTCACGTGGAAGCAGATGGAGCTTGAAATTGTTCTACAGCTCTGGAGGTGAGTTTGCAATATTTTGCAGCTATTAAGGGTATTTTCTTCCATATCGAAGTTTAGAAGTGATTTCTTATTTGAATTTTAACTGCTTTACAACATTTGGAGCTAATTTACCATTGTGGTTCAGCCCTGACGTTCAACCCTGTTGATGTGAAGTTCTTGAACTTCGCTCTGGTTGTGCTGTTGTTCAATTAAAGAACATGGTTCTGACTTTCGTCAAATTTTGATTGATTGGTTGATTGTTGTTGTAAGTCAACTTTATACACAGATAGGCTATTCGGGACTGGACCTACAGCTTAAAGTAGGATCTGATTGATTCATTGATTTGTTTTATGTTGCTTCGCTTTTCTGCTAATTTTGACTAATCGCGAAGATGAAGATGAGTGAAGATATGATGTAATTGATGAAGGAACACTCACAAAGAACACCCATGCCCAGACCGGAATTCGAACCCGGAACCACTGGTGTCGTAGCGCGGTGTGCCCACCACTCCGTCACAGATGCCAGCTAAAGTGGGATCTGAAGCACTGTGCATTGTGCCTCCACAGGTATCGAAGTACAAGGCAACAACGTTACCATTACACCATCAGGGAAGCCCACTTTCGTCAGCTCTGTAGTTTTAACTGCTGCATGTGTAAAGAACTTAGTTCTGACGTTGTGAAACTCTGGAACTTAGTTCTAGTTTTTGTGAAGCTCTGCTGCTGAGTTCTAGCTGTATACAGTTCGTGAAGTCAGTACTGATTGTTCTGTACCCCTCGAACTTAAGTTTGGTCGTTCATCAGTTCAGAGATACCACATTAACTGTGTTGACTTCTAAGGAAATATCATATTTCATACCTCAAATTATCTAATGCTGTATTAAAATTCTTTGAAACTTTATTGAAAATGTTTTCCGCTGAAACGATGCAATTTTGAGTAAATACAATTACTAATTTTATCATTTATATTTAGAAAACAAAGAAGCATTTATCTCCTTTATAATTTCTTAAACATAATAGGAATATTAAAAGCTTCGTTTCTTAAGCTTCACTTAAAATAAAACATTGTGAAAATCGGTCCACCGGTTCTCTAGATACTGAGACCAATGCTAGAAAATCAAGATGGCGTCCTGTTTCAAGATGGCGGCGGCTCAAATCTGTCAGCGCCACTTCGTATTAACGTATGAGTGGTGCAATCTTGTAACGATGTTTTCTTAACAGATCCTGCTGTACTTTTTCGAGAAGTTTCGAAAGCTGCCACGTAAAGGTGAAGACAAGGTTCATTTTGAAGATGGAACATGATTGCTGTTTCATGATGAGTCTTTGTACTTAATCTTCAGAATATAGAATAATTTAATATTACCAGGCACTTGCAGGAAATTGGATGCAGACTAGAAAATTAAGGAACCCCATGAACGAGTCGGTTTGTTTAAAAGGAGCTTTCAGGGGGAGGGGAGAGAAAGAGTGTTCCAGAACTGCCAATGATGTTTTCACTCTGAACGACGACGTTCATCTGTTTCTTTGAGTTGCGATTGCTTTTGTTTGTACTAAATTGGCTCCAGGAACTCTTCCCTGATTGGAATCTTCTGGAAATAAACAGAAAAGTCGCTAATAACGGGCGGGGGAAGAGGGATGAAAAAATCCCTTTTCCCTTGCCGGTTCCCTAGGGATGAATTTCTACTTTTAATCTCTTTCCTTAATGACTCGATGCTCTGACGTCCCATTAGAGTAAATTGTAGATCCCGCTTCTTTTGAAATGTTTCCATTTTCTTTCCAAGGTGCTTGAGGAAGGTACAAGTCGGGAACATCCCTTAGGTTCCAAAGGGAAAATCTTCCCTTTAATTGATTCCTCGACTACCTGGCTGTTACTTCTTGACTTTTCTTTAAATAACACGTAAAGGGAAAAGGAATCTCCCTGTTGCTTGTATTGTGCTTTGATGTAACCGTCGTTTAATCTCACTTTACTTCAATTTATCTTCTAAGAGGAGACAGCAATTTTGTGACCGCGATAAGTGAAAGAGGCTTCGAGATTTTGAATTGAAAATGTAGCAACACTTAGATACATTGTCGAATTGGTTCCGGAGTACCTCAAGGGTCCATAATAGGACCTTTTCTATTTCTTCTATTAATAAATAACTTACCAGAACACTTGTTTTAATTCTAACAAACTGTTATATGCAGACGACCTAAAATTCTTCAAAATTATAAAAAGTATTGAAGACTGTGTTTGTTTACAGCAAGACAAATTGTTTGAGTAGTTCTTGGGCAACGGTCTGTCTTTAAATGTCTAAACACTCTTAAATTTTCAATATAAAATTCATAATACAGGGTGGCCCAAAAAAGGTAACCGAATAATTTTCGTTACCTTTTTTGGGCCACCCTGTACAAGTCTTAAAACATCGAAAACGGAAAAGGACTTGTGAATCTATTTTGACTCTAAGCTAACTTTCACTCACCATACTAGAAAGTAATAAGCAACGCTTACAAACTTATCGGGCTCATTATTAGAATGGGCAAAGGCTCTTTATTACATGCAAAATTTGAATTTGGGTCTGTTATATGTATAATACAGACTACAAATATAGAGTGAGTACAATCGAAAATATTACGTTACATGGAGTAGAAACTTCAAGGCGCTTTCCCCAGATTTGATTCCATCCGTAATTGACGAGTTCCGAATGCACAGGCTTGAAGATCTGGCAGTCCGGATCCTGCTGCTGCTCTGGAAAATACAGGGTGGCCCAAAAAGGTAACCGAATAATTTTCGTTGCCTTATGTTCCGGTTACCTTTTGTGGGGCCACCCTGTATATAATGGGAAACTTCGCTCTCCTCTTTGGATCTCACAATTTAAGTTACGCGTTCCTAGCAGCAAGACGCGACATAATCATGAAACCTGTTATGTGAATAGGGCGCCAACAAACATTGTCAGAAAATACCCCATCTGGAGAATGATTTTTCTCTAGAATGCCTTTGAAAAGCGTAACAAAAATATTGATTTATTCTGTATGTGTTATATGCAATTTACAAGCGCTGTGATGAAAAGGAAACCGGGCAACATTTTATGATGGTGGACTTTGAACCCATGATAACAAAACTTTGGAGAACTTGTCTTTCAACAGCGAAGAGAACGACACGAAGGTTCACATTGATTGTTTTAAGTTCACTTTATGCACAGAAAAGGTAATCGAGACTGGACGTACAGTTTAGAGTGGTATCCGAACCACTATGTGTCTCCACCTGGTATCGAACCCAGGACCCCTTGATTACAAGGCGACGACGTTACCACTACGCCATCGGGTAGGCCATCGAAGATTCACATGAATGCTCTAGAAAGAATTCTAAGAAAAATATTTTTTTTTTTTTAGTATTTGTAATATCATCGAATTTTTTCGACAGGAACTGAATTTTCGAAGGCTATTGATTGATTGATTTGATTTGTTTTACTTCGCTTTTCTGCCACCTTTGACTAATCGCGACGATGACGATGAGTGATGATATAATGAAATTGATGAAGGGACACTCACTCACAAAGATCACCCACGCCCAGGACGGGATTCGAGCCCGGGACCAGGGTTGTTAAAGGTTCAAAAACCCATAAATTCTAATGGGTTCTATCGGGTTCCGGAACAGGACCGGAACCTTCTTTCTAGCACTATTTAAATTCGGTCCAAGTTACGTTTTGTTTCATTTCAATACTAGGCTTGGACCGAATTTGTATTAATTCGGAATAAAGCTTCCTTGCCCGTATTTAACTTGATCCGGAAAAAAGGTTCCTGGACCGAATTGAAATTCTTCACAGATAAAAAGGTTCTTTACGGTCCAGAACCCATTTACGCTTGCTGATATTCTCTCCCCTGGACCGGAATTGAATTTATTTAACATTCCTGGACCTTTAACAACCCTGCCCTGGGGTCGTAGCGCATTGTGCTAACCACTTCGCCACGGAGATCGGCCGAAGACGATTCGGCAGACTTAGACCAAGAGTTTAGTGCGGTCTTTTGTTTGTGCTAAACCAATTTCCTGGAACAGCAGTTTCCAAAATTCCTCGCCGAAGAAAAGACGCGCCAATATTTCCAGCAACGCCTTCCACTTCTATTGGAGGACCCCCTTAAAAGTTCTCCAAATCAAACGACGAGAACAAACGAGCAGCGGTCATGGCAATCCCATAACTCACATTACGGCCCTTTGTATTGGAGTTCCGCATACAGGTCGATCCCATCCGAGGCCACTTCTGGGGAACTCCTCCCCAGCCGTGTTCCGGAAAGTCTCTAATTTCTTTCTCGCGGATTACCCGCTGGGTGGTCGATAAGTTCTCACAGAGCTTCGAAGCACGAAGGTGTCTCGGTAGGGAATTTGAATTTCACACCAATTCCAGAGTATTAATGCAGGGTGTTCCAAAAGTCACTCTGTGAACAGTTTACCCAGGGCGTCTGAGTTTTGGGATTGGTGTTGTACCAAGTGGCTATAATCTATGTTCCACTACCCAGGGCCCTCTGGAGTCCGTTCGAAGCTATGAGGACCGTTGGGAAGCGAATGCTGAAGAAAAAAAAATATAGTTCAATTTTTCACCACCAGGTGGACATATGGCGCTGAAATCTGGTACACAATGATCTACTGCTGAATCATTGACATAGTTGTTTTATGCTTCCAAAGCGGTAATTCACGTTGGTGGTGCGCATATTGAAACTGACTAGAATTAATGTTTTGCATGTCCGACTTCTGGTGGTTGTTATTTCAACGCCATATTTTCACCTGGTGGTGAAAATTTGAACTATTTGTTCATTATTGGTGCCTTGTTACAGCATTGGTAGCCATCAACCAATACTATGTATGAAGGTCATTGGTATTCGATTAAGTGTTGTATTACACCAGCATCATTTTAACAGTCTTCGTACACCATTGCTAACTGTTAACCAACATTCGATTTTGTGGTTTTACACCAATTGTGGTTGGTGATATCAACTTGGTAGGAAGTTGTTCATAATACTGACCATCATCAAATTCTAGTCTACCATTCGTAACACTAATATATGATATTTTTCAAGGTTCATATCACACATCCCATGTTGTTCTAATAAATTTGTATAGTAAGAATATGTACAGTGTGATAATATTCTAAATTCTTTACTAAGGATTTGTCAAATATTAATCCGTTCCTGTCAAGATTATGAATATTCACAATATTTTCTTTTCATTTTTTTGTTCACTTTGTTTTAAGTTTATTGATTATATTTTCTTCAGCACTTGAAGTGTGGAAATTGTTTGGTATGTGACTCCATCTGAGGGCATATGTGAGAAACCCTTGTGTGGCTCAACATGGCGACAATGAAATCGATGGGAACATCACTTGGAACATTATTATTATCGCACACTTTTTTACTCTCTCTCTCTCTCTTTGTGATGCAAAATCCTTCGATCTGTTACTGATATTCTATTTGAAAAGATGGAGTATATTTTCCTAAAGTCAAAACGAAATACATTTTCTCTAATAATAATAGTTGAATGTTTAGGAAATTAGATTAAAAAAAATCAAATATATTTCATGTGCAAGTAGAACACTTATCATTCAGGGAGTACGTATTATTAAATGAAAAATGTCAATTTAAAGGCATTTCTATGAAAATTGCTCGTAAAGTATGTTTCAGAAACACATCATCCACATTACAAAATACAATTTCATAGAAAGTTATAAACATAATATTTTGTTAAATATTCTACATTTCTTGTATTTTAATTTAGGCATCACGAAACCCCTATAACTGTAGGAAGACTAGCACAGTATACTCTCGCCTTGGACGCCATCTGCAGGGATCCAAGAAAATTTCATAATCACGACCTTGTAGGTAAGTCATGAGTGATTAGTGTGCATATTAATGTAGCATACTGTTGTATAGTTATGTTTTCCAATGTTTAGCATGGAATGGTTTTTATTTTTAACCATCTATACCCTGTGCCAGCTAACTGTAGACCAGGCTAACGAGAACAAGTCTCTGCGCAAAAAGTGACGCGAGACGGCTCTACCAATGAACAGTGAGAGAAACGGAATTGTGTAATGGGCGACGGGAGATACCCGATTTCCTCATGGCAGTGTTGCAAACTTTGGAAAATGATAATACCGTACGCACATGGCAAACGAACCGCAATGTCTCCAGGTCCGTACGATTGGTTTAAGAATTTCTTAGGGAAATATTAGGGATAAAACAACAAGTGCAAATTTTGACAAGCGTACGCAGAAGTTTCCGTACATGTACGGTCAGGACCGTACGGTTGGCAACGCTGCGTTTTCATCACTCGATTTTACTCCTCCTCCTCTGCCGCTATTCGCGGCCCTGCTCTACAGTTAGCTGGGACAGGGTATAGCTATGTGTCATGGAAACTCTACACTTGAAAAAACTGCCGGCAGAGCGACAGACTGCGAAAAAATTAATGAATGAGTGAAAATATTGGGTGAATCGACACATATGACCATCGTGCACCAAGGGAGCCCTTTCAGAAAGGTTTAAAGTGCAAGATTGCAAATGGACCTACAAAGGACATACACGATACATTAAAAAAGGTCAGGACACCAGGGGTGGCTCAAGATAACATTTTCACCGAACGAGCGCCCCCTATATTTCCGTCTGCCCCCATCTTTCTATCATTATTTTTAGAATTCTTCAAGTGTTACTGTTTTACTTAATACCTACATAATGACATCGAAGTAGAAGTAATAATCTCTCTACTTAAGTTACTACATTGCAATATTCTTATGTCAGGTCCGTACACAGGACTTTTTTTTAAATGCGTTTCTCTCTTAGTTCGGCAAATTAACAATGCTTTCAAATTTCCTTTAATTTTTTAATATTTTTTCTTCTCATTGAAAAGTAATGATAATTCAATGTTTAGAAAATATATAAATTAAATGTTGAATATTAAAATATTATTACAATAAAGAGCATGCCTAAATGCAAGTTGACAAAAAGATACATTTTCGCATCACGACTACCGTTCGAAAAAGTCGGAACAGGGATAAAACTTAATGGACTGTCCTGACTACATCGCTAAATCGGACGTCTGGCAGCCTTGCATCAATGATTATCAAACTAAAACTACCCAATATTGCAGACTACAGACTTCTACACAACAAACACATTCATTTATGCAAGAACAACATTCAAATTTTTACAAATTGTCAACGTTATTTTCATAGCTTTTTATAGGTTCGCATTTAAATGTTTCATGATTCAAGGGGAGGGGGCATGGTCCTAATGGCCCCTTACCTGGGTACGGACCTGTCATATTATGCAGCAGTAACTTCAATTAATTATTGTCGACAGTAAATCCAACTCCTTTTAAAACACCCGGTGGAGGCATATAGTGGTTTGGATCTCACTTTAAACTGTAGGTCCAGACCCGATTAGCCTTTCTGTGCATAAAGTGGAATTATAAAATAAACTCAAACAATCAAACAAGTAGCCACGCTTGTGTAATCAGACACAAAATTTTTGCAGTAATCAAAGTGTACACGTGTAGACCGGCAGGTTGGTGTAATGTAGGCTTCTACAGTTGTAACAAATTTCAACGTCTTACAGGTAATTTAACTGTTAATCAATCAACAGTTTTTACAGGAATGGTCTTGCGCAATCTCATCGAAATTTACACTTAATATAACTACGTATTAGAGATACGAGGAAATTAAAAAAATATTAGTAATGTTTTTAACACCCCCTGGAAAGTTTAATACCCCCCCCCCCGGGAGGAAAGTGACTATATTCAACACTGCTTAGTCATCCCTTTTAGATGGGACAGACGCCCCCGTATCCCTCTCGCTGAATCCGCCAATGCTTCTTGTTTATTTTTGGCTCACACCGGCTATTTTTGCGATTTCTAGCCAAAGTTGTAAAGTTCAGGTACTATTATATATGTTCAAAACTGTTAATGAATATCTTCTTATTGAGTGATGTTGTCCATTCTGTTATCAGCCAATGCATCAATTGTTAAGCAACAGTAGAAACATGAAACTGACTTCCTTTACTGCTCACAACAATGAAAAGAAACTTGTAGTGTGCAATTGCCAAGCGACAATGCAATATTTAGCTGCCAGGCAACGACGATTACTGCAGTTGTGTGGTTACTTGATTTCAATTTGAATTCGTGAAAATTAGTAACATTCGGGAAAAAAAAACTTAGTTGTTCTCGATACAGAAAACTGAGGACACACAAGGCGGTATGACGTATGCAAACATTGATGTGCTATTTAAAAGACTAACACAGCCATCTTGTTCTGGTTCGAACGTAGACAAATCACACGGTCATAATGAATGAGAAAATGTGGTGAGTAGTACAGATTAGAGGTGAATTTGCATGTGATCTTTCTGTACTTGGCGTTTAGGAAATTAGTATGAATTATAATTACGAGGAATCAATCATATCAGTTGACAACAAAAGTGGAATGAAATATAATAGTTAAACAATTCGGACGCCCCCGCAACGTGGATAATAACTGAAAACCCTCGCAATCATATCGCACAATATTGACAGTGAATTTAAACATCCATTGTTGACTGAATTATGTGTGGGGGTATGGCGGGGATTTTCCCCCCACAATAAAATATTCCCGGGAAAATAAAATTATTTCTATCCCTCCCAGGGATGTTTTATTCTCCTCAAAGGAAATGGAATTGAAAGGATACAGGATAACATTTCTTTACTGTGCAGGGCCTCCCCGATGGCGCAGTGGTAGCGTCGCCGCCTTGTAATCAAGGGGTCCCGGGTTCGATACCCGGTGGAGGAACATAGTGGTTCGGATCCCACTTAAAACTGTAGGTCCAGTCCCGATTGGCCTTACTGTGCATAAAGTGGACTTGAAACTCCAACTCGATCAAATCTTTACTGTGCAAGAAAACACAATTGAAATTTTTTGTGATTACAACAGCAGCTGTTTTCCACTTGGCATAGATAGTGCTGATATTTTGCATGTATTAAAGTACTTACAACAAAATTGTAGGTAAAATGGACATTGGGTTTGAACTTAAAAAAAGGTTAAAAAAAGGTAAAGTGCTCCCCTGTGCATAGCACCACGCCATGAAGGCGTATAGGGGGTGTGGGGGTAACGCCCCACACTTTCTTGATCCGGTCGTGAGTGGGGGTGATGTGATCAGCATCACGCCCCTGACCGCTTTTACCCCCCAGGGTTTCCCCCAGGTACCCATGTTATTCGACGCTGGGTGGGCGCCGGGGCCGCTTCCATCGTTAGAAAAGTTACCGGATTTGAACCGGCCGGGGATCGAACCTGGGACCTTTGTGTTTGAACTTGGCAATAGCAATTTGGTCATATTTTGGGTGATACTAGTTCGATAGCTACTTTTGTGCACAAGTTTCGGATTTCTTAGAAGGTGAATATATTGTTTCTATTAAATATATGTAAATGTTATCATAAGATTTAATGATCTGTGTTAGAAATAATGTTCTAAGGTACCTCGAACCGGAAGGCAATTGTTTACTTTACTCACCGGTAACAAATACCAATTTGCATACCCCCCCAAAAAAACTACATCCTGAGATGGTCACAAATACGCCACTGAGTTGGCACCTCCCTCCAAGAAAATAAGAAATTTAATTCGCAGACTGATTATTACTGTGATTATTATTTCTATTAATTATGTAGTTGGTGGCTAGAGCCATCAAGTAGTCAAATTCGCCCCTTCGTTGGTTACAACCATTTATTTGTGATATTTTAACGCCATTGAGATTACAGTAGAACAGCTAAGAAGAGAAAATGGTTGTTACCACTAAATATTTTGTCCTTAAAGGTCATTTCAGGGTCATATTGTGGCCCAAAAAGGTCAAGTATCAAAGTTATACAAGTATAGTCACGTAATGTATGAAAAGAAAGGTATGGAAGATGGACCAAACCACAATCCTGCCCAGGGCTCCAAAATATCTATGGGGCTGTTACTGTGTAAAAAAACAGTATTGTTCTGCCTGTTTAAAGTAAAGCTGTCTGCAGTAACCCACATTACTAAAGTTTTCGACAATGTGCTCATATTTTCAAGGGGAAAAAGTAGATAATACTATTTATAAGGTACTTAATTACAAATGATAACCTTTCTATTATTATTATAATTTAATAAAAGTGAATTTAATTGTTTTCATAACAATAATAATAGCAAATAAATGTATTAAGGTATATTTATAAAAACCTGCAGTTCATTTTGATTTTTTAAAAAATATGATTTCCGTTGCAAGCTAGTAGGTATACATGTAATTGTCATTTTTCCTCCTAGAAATTAAGACAGGACAGAAAATTATTGATGAACATTTTTAAAATACCTTTAATAGTGGCAATGCGGTTAGGAAAACTGTTGTGTTTAAATGTAAAACCTGGTAAAAGTTTGTTTTAATACACTTTATGCTTAGAGAGGCTGATCAGATGGACAAACTGTTCAAAATTGAATCCGAACCATTGTGCAATGTGCCTTTACGGGGGGATCGAACCAGGGTTCTCTAACTAAAAGGCAAAAATTTAAGGTAGATTCGAAACCTGGAAAGAAAATCCTTACGGGGAGTAGTTTTCTCTAGCTAGCCCCCTTCAATTTCAATGCTAGCTATGTAGACTGTACAGAAGAGCCCAATTTTATTTTTGAAATGCTCATTTTAAAACGAAGTGGTAACAAAACGCCTTGCTCATCTCGAGATAAATTACACATATCAAACGGACTGTAGTACGTTAGCTTGGACAATATGAACGCAAATTTGACATGATGAGCCTTTCGGATTTCAGTTTCGCTCTAATTTTAAAGGTAATTTATTTATCTCTCCAATTACACTTGCAACGTAACCGATAATTATTTCCTAGTATACGTCAGGAATTTTTATCAATACTTGCTCGTATTTACATTATTCTATCTACATTCCTTGACATGTAATTCCCTTTCAACAAAAATATTGTAAATAACTTCAGTTGGAGCAAATGCAGATATCACTTGTGTTTTACTTCTATTTTTGACCCACTACCCCACATCCGTGCATGATACTGTTTTCCAGACCTGTTAGTTACACACTCTCAGAACACCAGCTGTTAAGAACTTAGTGATTTTTCCAACATCTACAAATTCGTTTTACGAAATTTATCTCTTATCAGATCTCAAACTAAAAATTAAAAACAATGACATGAATGCAATGAAACGAAAACTATACAAAATATCATTAGCATAGTGGTGGATGTTCGAGAAATTGCCCAAAACTCACAAACTTTGATTTTCTGTTAAGTTGATCTGAATCATGCTGAATCAATTATAACAATACTATCAGTATCATTTTATATTGGCCATGTGTAACGATTCTAAGCAGTGATGATTATGATATTATAACAACATGTATATCATGTCTGTAAAGTTGACTATTAAAATAATGAAAGTATAAAAAAACTGTCTGCTGTAAGACCTCATTTTTTAACAGATTAGGTTTAACCCTAGAACACTATCATGTTCCAATATTACAGTGTAAGTAGCGCTACATAAATTTTACGTACATGAAGGAAACTATTTTTAGCACAACTTCTACATCATGAAAACAAAATGACGGTTCTTTTTTAACATTATTTTGTTTATTTTCCTTATATTGGAATTTTATTCTTCATTTTAAAATGTATAAACATGGTTTTATTTAACATAGAATATTTTAAGAGAATGTCTTAATTGACAAGCCTGTACGTACATTAAGAATTATGGTGAAAAGTTCGAACAATGAAAAACAAACAATAATAATATTCATAACGCTGTAAATAAAGAACGAATGTAATTTTAAAATCTTACAGGAAAATAGTGCATGCTTCTAAACTTTTATTTTCAAAATCTAACTATCCAAATCGAATTTACGAATGTTAAAATTACGTGAAAGATCTTTCTCGTTTTACTACAGATACGTAAAATTGACGTACAGTGCACAACCTAACAAACCAAATCAAGCCGATCAGCGCTTGCAGTCTCCTTACCACAGTGATGTCTCACTTCTGACAGAATGTCCGAGGCACTGCTAGGCGGAGGGGTGAGTGGATGCGAGGTGGGAGGGGGGAGAGATTTGAGAGCAAAGCATTAGTACATTTTATGTACGGTAGTGTTCTAGGGTTAAAACCTAAAGCATTCATACATTACCTTGTTATGGCTACTCGGGCAATCTTGCTTGCAGTCTCGTCAAAAAGCACTTTCAATTCAGTCCAGCACAATAAGTAGGCAATAACAACCATCGATTTCAGTTCCTTAGAATTCGTTACAAAATAATCAACACATTCTCATTCCAACGAATACATTTTCTTGCAAAGGTTTCAGTAAATGTTAGGTAGATTTTCATCAGCACATTTTTGTACAAGGACAAAACCACTTTAACACAAAAAGATACATCTGTGTACAACGAAAGCGATTAGGACACGATAACATTAATTACAGGTGAGTTACGAGTTATCATCTTCACCAATGAAAAGGTGTGAATTCGTTAAGTTTATTCTAACCTACCTATTTCTTATATCTCATTCGGACCATTCATTTCTGTGCAAGGGCAAAGCGGATTGGCGAAATATACACACAAAAAAATCATTTACAGACAACGTTGCAAGTTCTTTAAACTTAAGAAATGATAGAGAGCGGATTAGCGTTGTGAACAAGAAAGTCTTTATAATATCATTATACAACTTGCGTTTTTATGTTCTGCTATTTCCTTAAAAAAGTGTTGAAAATGTTGGGACAAGGTGCGAAGTAACAATGCTTATGAGAAAGACAAGTACACAGCTTTCGGAATAGCTGGAACACGAATGTTTCAACTTTCTAAACATATCATTTAACCTTCATAGCTTGTTGTGGATTAGAAACGCGAAAACTCCCCTTGCACATTTTTATACAGTTCACGTTCGAATAAGACAGTCTGTGCTAACGAAACTCAAGGCATGTTCGGACATGTCTGTGACAGGTTTACTCACCATAATTGTCTTGAAACTTTGCAAACCCCCCACCCCAACTCCCCAGAAGAAGTATTTAGAAAACATACTGTGTGGAACACGTACATACATATACGCTTAATATCGACAGTGAAGTCGGTATTTATAACAAGAAATAAAGAAATAAAATATACTCACAGAATACAACGCAGCCGTGTAAACGTTCATGTCCAGATGAATACGATTGTGTTTTTTGTAGGTGTGTACTCTTCCATTTATTCCTAGGCTATTAAAATATAGTTCAGGAAATGAACACAGTGTAAAATTACCATATATAGGTGTGTATATATAATGATTAATAGCGTCAAAATAATAAAGTGTTCAAGCAGTATTTGCTATCACACAGCACGTCGTACCGAATCAAGTTGAAACCAAATATGTCAAAGGAATTATGGGTAATTGAGTTAGTGGGAAAAGGATCTCCCTGATCGCACAACGCGAGAACAACTTTGCGTTCTGACGTCAGGCGAGGAATGCCTACGTTGTTAGGTTTGGTTCTCTTAGCATAAATACACTATAAATGTATTATTTATGCTACAATAACTAAACACAATAAGCCTAACATAAGAAATTAGGCATTTAGCATAATAATGAAAGTATTCGATGGTAACGTCAGAACGAAAGGTTGTTCTTCCGTTGTGCGATAAAAGGGACCAGTGAGAAAACTACAATTACACAGGCTGTGTCGAATAGTATTAATCTGAAAAGGCTAACGTGTAGGGACATTTTAAAATGTGGAAAAATCCCGTGTCATAAGAACAGTACTAGGATGAGTAAGTATATATTTTATGAAGTATTGTATAGGCTATGTCTTTCTTTTCATCTAAGTATTGACGGAACATAAAAATTGCATAGGAACGCATTGTCTACGCTGTATTGCAGATCCGACCTTAGGAAGGGGCTACTTGGGCACTTGCCCGAGGCCCCGCGTAAAAAAAAATATTTGTGTATGGTTTATTACGAGTTTAGAGGACGCTCGTGCTTCCTTATTATTATTATTTATTTTGAATGAGCACGCGAAACCTGAGTGCTCTATAACAATAGATTTTAAATAGGAGGTTCTTACCTATACACAATCCGATTTGATTGATTTCTTTATATCACTAATAAATATTGCTTTCGAGCTCTTTTTTGTTTTTTTGTAATATATCTGTATATTTTCCTACTCGTTTCTTAATAGGCTTAAAATAATTTTCGTTCTTTCAAATAATTATTGGTTTCATTTTTGACTACATATTATTACAACAAAAATAATAATATTATATTTTTAATTAGTACCAAAGTGGGAAAGTATGATACGATCGACAGTCAGAATGAAGAATTTTAAGAATATTGATATACAAGGTGATTAGTATAACATTAATAAATAGTTTTGAAAAAAACTTTTTCCTAATTTACATTTGTTCGTTTCACAGGTTCACTGCAGCACCACGAATCTGAGCTGGATTTTGAGTTCGCCCTGTCTTCCCTGGCTGTCTGCACGTCAGGGGCTCATGTCAGGAAGAGGCAGATCAGGAGGCTTCTGGAAATCGCAGAGAACAGGAGCAGCCTGCACAATGTAGGTAAGGAGTGAAACATTGCATGATCTGCACCAAATTGTTCTAGACTGAGAGACCGTAGACTGGAAGTATTATTTTTCTTGTTTTTTTCTTGCATTTATGGGCTTAACGACATGGATTCTCGACATAAATGCATTATAACCTGTACTCTCGACGAAAACACCCCGTGGCCTGTATTCTCGATGTAAACCCCGCGTGGCCTGTATTCTTGACGTAAACCCTTCGTCGACTCTCGACGTAAACCCATCGTGGGCTGTACTCTCGACGTAAACCAGTGTGTCCTGGACTCTCGACGTATACCCCGCGTGGCCTCTACTCTCGACGCAAACCCCGCGTGGCCTGTACTCTCCAAGTAAACCCATCGTGGACTGTACTCTCGACGTAAACCCCGCGTGCCCTGTACTCTCCACGTAAACCCATCGTGGCCTGTACTCTCGACGTAAACCCCGCGTGGCCTGTATTCTCGACGTAAACCCCGCGTGGCCTGTAATCTCGATGTAAACCCAGCGTGGCCTGGACTCTCCACGTAAACCCTGGGTACCCTAGAATCTCGACCCAAACCTCGCGTCGCCTGTAGTATCGATGTAAACCCTGTTTACCCTACACCTTCGACGTAAACCCCGCGTGGCCTGTACTCTCGACGTAAACCCCGCGTGGCCTGTACTCTCGACGTATACCACGCGTGGCCTGTACTCTCGACGTATACCACGCGTGGCCTGTACTCTCGACGTAAACCCCTCGTGGCCTGTACTCTCGACGTAAACCCCCTGTGGCCTGTACTCTCGACGTAAACCCCGCGTGGCCTGTACTCTCGACGTATACCACGCGTGGCCTGTACTCTCGACGTATACCACGCGTGGCCTGTACTCTCGACGTAAACCCCTCGTGGCCTGTACTCTCGACGTAAACCCCCTGTGGCCTGTACTCTCGACGTAAACCCCGCGTGGCCTGTACTCTCGACGTAAATCCCGCGTGGCCTGTACTCTCGACGTATACCACCCGTGGCCTGTACTCTCGACGTAAACCCAGCGTGGCCTGTACTCTCGACGCAAACCTTGCGTGGCCTGTACTATCGATGTAAACCCTGTTTACCCTACACTTTCAACTTAAACCCAGCGTGGCCTGGACTCTCCACGTAAACCCTGGGTACCCTAGACTCTCGACGCAAACCTCGCGTGGCCTGTACTATCGATGTAAACCCTGTTTACCCTACACTTTCGACGTAAATCCAGCGTGTCCTGGACTCTCGACGTATACCCCGTGTGGCCTGTACTCTCGACGTAAACTCCCCTTGGCCTGTACTCTCGACGTAAAACCCGCTGGGTTGTACTCTCGACGTAAACCCAGCGTGGCCTGTAATCTCGACGTAAACCCAGCGTGGCCTGTACTCTCGACGTAAACCCCCCGTGGCCTGTACTCTCGACGTAAACCCCCCTTGGCCTGTACTCTCGACGTAAAACCCGCTGGGTTGTACTCTCGACGTAAACCCAGCGTGGCCTGTAATCTCGACGTAAACCCAGCGTGGCCTGTACTTTCGACGTAAACCCCCCGTGGCCTGTATTCTCGACGTAAACCCCGCGTGGCCTGTACTCTCGACGTAAACCCAGCGTGGCCTGTACTCTCGACGTAAACCCCGCGTGCCCTGTACTCTCCACGTAAACCCATCGTGGCCTGTACTCTCGACGTAAACCCCGCGTGGCCTGTATTCTCGACGTAAACCCCGCGTGGCCTGTAATCTCGATGTAAACCCAGCGTGGCCTGGACTCTCCACGTAAACCCTGGGTACCCTAGACTCTCGACGCAAACCTCGCGTCGCCTGTACTATCGATGTAAACCCTGTTTACCCTACACTTTCGACGTAAACCCCGCGTGGCCTGTACTCTCGACGTAAACCCCGCGTGGCCTGTACTCTCGACGTATACCACGCGTGGCCTGTATTCTCGACGTATACCACGCGTGGTCTGTACTCTCGACGTAAACCCCGCGTGGCCTGTACTCTCGACGTAAACCCCCTGTGGCCTGTACTCTCGACGTAAACCCCGCGTGGCCTGTACTCTCGACGTAAATCCCGCGTGGCCTGTACTCTCGACGTATACCACCCGTGGCCTGTACTCTCGACGTAAACCCAGCGTGGCCTGTACTCTCGACGCAAACCTTGCGTGGCCTGTACTATCGATGTAAACCCTGTTTACCCTATACTTTCAACTTAAACCCAGCGTGGCCTGGACTCTCCACGTAAACCCTGGGTACCCTAGACTCTCGACGCAAACCTCGCGTGGCCTGTACTATCGATGTAAACCCTGATTACCCTACACTTTCGACGTAAATCCAGCGTGTCCTGGACTCTCGACGTATACCCCGCGTGGCCTGTACTCTCGACGTAAACCCCGCGTGGCCTGTAGTCTCGACGTAAACCCCCCTTGGCCTGTACTCTCGACGTAAAACCCGCTGGGTTGTACTCTCGACGTAAAACCCGCTGGGTTGTAATCTCGACGTAAACCCAGCGTGGCCTGTAATCTCGACGTAAACCCAGCGTGGCCTGTACTCTCGACGTAAACCCCCCGTGGCCTGTACTCTCGACGTAAACCCCGCGTGGCCTGTACTCTCGACGTAAACCCCGCGTGGCCTGTAATCTCGACGTAAACCCAGCGTGGCTTGTACTCTCGACGTAAACCCCCCGTGGCCTGTACTCTCGACTTAAACCCCGCGTGGCCTGTACTCTCGACGTAAACCGCAGCGTGGCCTGTACTCTCGACGTAAACCCCGCGTGCCCTGTACTCTCCACGTAAACCCATCGTGGCCTGTACTCTCGACGTAAACCCCGCGTGGCCTGTATTCTCGACGTAAACCCCGCGTGGCCTGTAATCTCGATGTAAACCCAGCGTGGCCTGGACTCTCCACGTAAACCCTGTTTACCCTACACTTTCGACGTAACCTCCGCGTGGCCTGTACTCTCGACGTAAACCCCGCGTGGCCTGTACTCTCGACGTAAACCCCGCGTGGTCTGAATTCTCGACGTAAATCCCGCGTGGCCTGTATTCTCGACGTAAACCCCGCGTGGTCTGAACTCTCGACGTAAACCTCGCGTGGCCTGTACTCTCGACGTAAACCCCGCGTGATCTGAACTCTCGACGTAAACACCACGTAGCATGTACTCTCGACGTAAACCCAGCGTGGCCTGGCATCTCGACGTAAACCCTATGTACCCTAGACTCTCCTCGTAAACCCACCGTGTTATGGACTTCAACGTAAACCCAGCGTAGCCTATACTCTCGACGTAAACATCGCGTATCCTGTACTCTCGACGTAAAATCAGCGTGGCCTGTACTCTCGACGTGAACCCCACGTCCCCACGACCCTCAACGTAAACCTCGTGTACCCGAGACTCTCGACGTAAACACCGCGTGGCCTGAACTCTCGACGTAAACCTAGCTTGGCCTGTACTATCGACGGAAACCCAGCGTGGCCTGTACTCTCGACGTAAACCCCTTGTGGCCTGTACTTTCGACTTAAATTCCGCTTGGCCTGTACTCTCGACGTAAAGCCAACGTGTCCTGAAATCTAGACGTAAACCCCGAGACCCTAGACTCTCGACGTAAACCCAGCGTGTCCTGAACTCTCGACGTAAATCCAGCGTGTCCTGAACTCTCAGCGTAAACCTAGCGTGTCCTGTACTCTCGACGTAAACCAAGCGTGTCCTGGACTTTCTACGTAATCCCATTGTGGCATGTACTCTCGACGTAAACCCAGCGAGGCCTGTACTCTCGACGTAAACCCCGCATGGCCTGTAATTTCGACGTAAACCTAACGTGTCCTGTACTCTCTACGCGAACCCCGCGGGGCCTGTACTCTCGACGTGAACCCCGCGGGGCCTGTAATCTCGAGGTAAAGCCCGCGTGGCCTGTACTCTCGACGTAAACCCCGCGTTGCCTGTACTCTCCACATAAACCCCGTGTACCCTAGACTCTCGACGTAAACTCAGCGTGGAATTTACTCTCGACGTAAATCCCGCGTGTCCTGTACTCTCGACGTAAATCCAGCGTGTCCTGGACTCTCGATATAAACCCCCCGTGGCCTGTACTCTCGACGTAAACCCCGCGTGGCCTGTACTCTCGACGTAAACCCCCCGTGGCCTGTACTTTCGACGTAAACCCAGCGTGGCCTGTACTCTCGACGTAAACCCCCGTGGCCTGTACTCTCGACGTAAACCCCCTGTGGCCTGTACTCTCGACGTAAACCCCGCGTGGCCTGTACTCTCGACGTAAACCCCGCGTGGCCTGTTATCTCGACGTAAACCCAGCGTGGCCTGTACTCTCCACGTAAACCCTGTTTACCCTACACTTTCGACGTAAACCCCGCGTAGCCTGTACTCTCGACGTAAACCCCTCGTGGCCTGTACTCTCGACGCAAACCCCGCGTGGTCTGAATTCTCGACGTAAACCCCGCGTGGCCTGTATTCTCGACGTAAACCCCGTGTGGTCTGAACTCTCGACGTAAACCTCGCGTGGCCTGTAGTCTCGACGTAAACCCCGCATGATCTGAACTCTCGACGTAAACACCACGTGGCATGTACTCTCGACATAAACCCAGCGTGGCCTGGCATCTCGACGTAAACGCTATGTACCCTAGACTCTCCTCGTAAACCCACCATTTTATGGATTTTCAACGTAACCCCAGCGTAGCCTATACTCTCGACGTAAACATCGCGTATCCTGTACTCTCGACGTAAACCCCGCGTGGCCTGTACTCTCGACGTAAACCCCGCGTGGTCTGAACTCTCGACGTAAACCCCGCGTGGCCTGTTTTCTCGACGTAAACCCCGCGTGGTCTGAACTCTCGACGTAAACCTCGCGTGGCCTGTACTCTCGACGTAAACCCCGCGTGGTCTGAACTCTCGACGTATACACCACGTGACATGTACTGTCGACGTGAACCCCACGTCCCCACGACTCTCAACGTAAACCTCGTGTACCCGAGACTCTCGACGTAAACCTCGCGTGGCCTGAACTCTCGACGTAAACCTAGCGTGGCCTGTACTATCGACGGAGACCCAGCGGGGCCGTACTCTCGACGTAAACCCCTTGTGGCCTGTACTCTCGACGTAAACATCGCGTATCCTGTACTCTCGACGTAAACCCAGCGTGGCCTGTATTCTCGACGTGAACCCCACGTCCCCACGACTCTCAACGTAAACCTCGTGTACCCGAGACTCTCGACGTAAACCTCGCGTGGCCTGAACTCTCGACGTAAACCTAGCGTGGCCTGTACTATCGACGGAGACCCAGCGTGGCCTGTACTCTCGACGTAAACCCCTTGTGGACTGTACTCTCGACGTAAACATCGCGTATCCTGTACTCTCGACGTAAACCCAGCGTGGCCTGTAATCTCGACGTGAACCCCACGTCCCCACGACTCTCAACGTAAACCTCGTGTACCCGAGACTCTCGACGTAAACACCGCGTGGCCTGAACTCTCGACGTAAACCTAGCGTGGCCTGTACTATCGACGGAAACCCAGCGTGGCCTGTACTTTCGACTTAAACTACCGGTGGCCTGTACTCTCGACGTAAACCCAACGTGTCTTGAAATCTAGACGTAAACCCCGTGACCCTAGACTCTCGACGTAAACCCAGCGTGTCCTGAACTCTCGACGTAAATCCAGCGTGTCCTGAACTCTCGGCGTAAACCCAGCGTGTTCTGTACTCTCGACGTAAACCAAGCGTGTCCTGGATTTTCTACGTAAACCCAGTGTGGCGTGTACTCTCGACGTAAACCCAGCGAGGCCTGTACTCTCGACGTAAACCCCGCATGGCCTGTAATCTCGACGTAAACCCAACGTGTCCTGTACTCTCTACGCGAACCCCGCGGGGCCTGTACTCTCGACGTGAACCCCGCGGGGCCTGTAATCTCGAGGTAAAGCCCGCGTGGCCTGTACTCTCGACGTAAACCCCGCGTGGCCTGTACTCTCCACATAAACCCCGTGTACCCTAGACTCTCGACGTAAACTCAGCGTGGAATTTACTCTCGACGTAAATCCCGCGTGTCCTGTACTCTCGACGTAAATCCAGCGTGTCCTGGACTCTCGACGTAAAACCCGCGTGGCCTGTACTCTCGATGTAAACCCCGCGTGGCCTGTATTCTTGACGTAAACCCCGCGTATGTATTCTCGACGTAAACCCTTCGTCGACTCTCGACGTAAACCCATCGTGTCCTGTACTCTCGACGTAAGCCCCGTGTAGCCGAGACTCTCGACGTAAACTACGCGTGGCCTGTACTCTCGACGCAAACCCAGCGTGTCCTGTACTCTCGACGCAAACCCCGCGGGGCCTGTACTCTCGACGTAAACCTCGCGTGGCCTGTACTCGCGACGTATACCCAGAGTGTTTTGAACTCTCGACGTAAACCCAGCTTGTCCTGGACTTTCGACGTAAACCCAGTGTGACCTATAGTCTCGACGTAAACCCAGTGTGTCCTGTACTCTCGACGCAAACCCCGCGGGGCCTGTACTCTCGACGTAAACCCCGCGTGGCCTGTACTCTCGACGCAAACTCCGCGTGCCTGTGCTCTAGACGTAAACCCCGTGTACCCTAGACTCTCGACCTAAATCCAGTGTAGCCTATGCTCTCGACGTAAACCCATCGTGGCCTGTACTCTCGACGTATATCCCCGTGTAGCCGAGACTCTCGACGTAAACCCCGCATGGCCTGAAATCTAGACGTAAACCCCGTGTACCCTAGACTCTCGACCTAAACCCAGTGTGGCCTATACTCTCGACGTAAACCCAGCGTGCCCAGTACTCTCGACGCAAACCCCTCGTGGCCTGTACTGTAGACGTAAACCCTATGTACCCTAGACTCTTAACGTAAACCCAGCGTGTCGTGGACTCTCGACGTAAACCTCGCGTGGGCTGGGATCTCGTAACAAAACCCGTGTGATTTTTGTAATCTCGACGTAAACCTCATGCAACCCTCAGGCTCCATGTGAACCACGTGAGGCCTGCACTCTCTACGTAAATATTTGGTTGCCTGGATTGTCGACCTAAACCCTATACGTTCTAGGCGCCAAGTTTACGTCCGGCAACGTAGCTTTTATCCGTAACAGTTTCTTCTCTCAAATGACAGTCTTAAAAATCACAGAAAATACGTCAGTGAGGTTCATATTTAAGGATGTGAGATATGCATATTGGAATATAATTCAATGAATGTTTAATAAAGAATATATCAATATACTATTCGTGAACAACGGTATTTATATTTACTTTATAGGCCAGTCAATACGGGGGCCAATAAAAAATAATAGGAAAGTTGGAACAAATTTTATTATCTTCAAGGGAGGGTTTTTAACAACAAACTAATTTTGCACCCCTCTACCACCCCGAATTTAGCCGCCATCTTGAAAAATGTCGCCCAAAATCATTTTTTTCTTACAAATATTTCGCCTGGAAAGCATTTTATAGCAAAAGAGGTTATGGCAAAAAATAATCTACATAAAATTATCTACAAGAACCGTTCTTTGAATTTTTCTTCTAGGATGCGCTGTTTGGGTGCTAGCTGAGCGAGAAATTTTATGTTTGGTCTGAAAGAGAAGATAACTCCAAAGGAGCATGTTGACTTTGTCCACAAAGATTGTTTCACAATAAAACGCCATTTTAATAAACGGGTCGCCAGATCGATACCCGTTGGAGACACATTGCACAGTGGTTCGGATCCCACTTTAAACTGTAGGTCCATAAAGTGGACTTAAAACACAAAAGCAACCAACTCTGTTGGTTTTTTGAGTCCACTTTATGCACAGTAAGGTAATCGGGACCGGACCTACAGTTTAAAGTGGGATCCGAACCACTATGTGCCTCCACCGGGTATCGAACCCGGTTGTGGGGGATGGCATAGGAGTGACCAGAGTCAATGAATGCTAAGTGGATTGATTTTTTGGCATGCCCATTAGTTTCCAGATAAAATAGATGAACAGCATGTCAATGCACGAAAGTCTCGTATATCAAGGGATAAGCAAGACTTTCAGTTCTTTTGTCAGTGAGGCCTCCCCGATGGCGCAGTCATTACGTCGTCTCCTTGTAATCAAGGGACCCAGGTTCGTTACCCGGTGGAGGCACATATTGGTTCGGATCCCACTTTAAACTGTAGGTTCAGTCCTGATTAGCCTTACTGTGCGTAAAATGGACTTAAAACTCAATCTCAATCAATCTTTTGTCAGTGTTCATCTCTCCCACCATTCCCTGATTTTGATGGCATGAAGTCAATGATTATGGAAGTAACAGGGATTAAGAAAACCAATCCTTCTGATGCTTATGATGTTGGAATGTCTTCAATGTTGAGTATCGTTGGTAAAATTTGGCAAATGTCAAGTTTGAACAAAATAAGAGAGTTACTCACTGGAGCGGTCACTTCTGAAGTAAAAATGAGATGTGTTGTATCCAGTTGATCCAGAGTTTTCATTTAATAAATTATTTTACTAAAAAATCACAAGACCAATTCAGAGAAAACTATAAGTACAAGCTTGCCCCATACCAGTTATAGCTGATGAGGTAAGGATGTGGACAACCAAGAAGCCTTCTCTTAATGATCCTGTTTGTACCAATCGCTGAGAGACAAAGATGCTGCATCGCCAGATTCTTCGCATTATACCCTGTAAACGCCTTAAAGATTGCGCAAGGGGACTTGTAGCTGTAGAAAAATTGGGCTAAAGTGTTCAATAACGTGTTCAAAATCTGACACTGTTGCATTTACTTCTTGATTGGTTTCGAAGAGACACGTGCCGCTTCCGTCTGAAAACTCCCTTCCTCTACTATACTTTATTCCGGGAATGTCTGTAACAAGGCCGCGTGTTACATTTGAGAAGGGGAGAAATCTTGTGGGTGGGCGAAGCTGTACATGCTCCTGTTAGCGGTTAGTAGCTGCAGTCGTTTTTCCTCCACCATGCAATTATATTCGCTCTCACGTATTCATTGGTCGACTTACTGTCTTCTCGAGTTACTACTTGTGCAGACCCTTGTCTTCGTTCGCTCGCTCCAGATATTCCAGGGACAGAGTATAGAAGACGAACGGAGCTTTCAGATGGAAGCAGCAAATGTCTCTTGGAAACCAATCTTAAGAAATAAATGCAACTTTTCGAACTGACGCGACACGGCAAGCTGCACGTGTCACTCCAACTGGGCCTTGTTCTCGATACCGTGCTTTGTAGTACCTCGTCAGTTGTGGGCGCATACACGGTGAATGTTTTAGACTAAAGGGGGCCGTGTCATCACTTAGCTTTGAAATCCCTGTGTAGATTGTGGCCTGTTGCTCTTGCTTCGATCTGCAAGCTTACTTCAATTCTGATGATCTATTCCACATTCACTTACAAGAATTCTTGCTGGTAGAAGACAAGCGATGTTTTGGTTTCTAACAGTAGCAGAAATAAACACATTATGTTCATTTGTTTTATGTTGAATATTACAAAATGATGTTTTAATTAATATAGGGGAAGAGGGACAAATATGAAATAGGGGTACAAATATGGAATACCATTATATCTCGCCTGGTAAGTGCTGCACTCTAGCAAGAACTACGTGAAATGCCGGGCAGTGTCCCTCACCACCACAGGAAGCAGTTAGTTTGAATCTCGAGGTTGAACAGCGCGCTAGAACGAGTGTTGTGGTTCCCGCCCAAAGTGAAAAGTTTTGAGGTAAGTACCGTTTTGCCTTGCGCTTCTTATTAGTACACAGAATGAAAATACATGGTATACAGTTTTGTAGCATATCAATCAGGCTTTATTCCGGTATTTTGCGTATATTGTTGAGGTGAGTTTGAATATACTTTTGGCCCTCGATACTCGTAGATAACGGTGGCTCAAATATGGAATAGTAATATTCCATATTTATACCCCATTTATGTACAAAAATTATTAACGTGGACTTGCATGTGGATCCACACCCGAAGATGCAGCAGGACCTTCTGCTGGAAGTGAAGTGGCCACCTCACCTGTTCCTGCAATTAAGAAGAGGCAAGGGAGTAGGGGGAGGAAAGCAGGGACCTCTTATATCATATCCTGACTTCATCACCATATAAGACTTCCATTGAAATGTCCACTGCTGTTAAGCAACAACCAGTTAAAAACAATTGGAAAGAAGGGAAATCGCCATTACCAAAAGACTGCGAATCATCAGACTCGGACAGCGACGGCATATTCAGCGTGCGAGATGACTCTTCTGATCTCAGTATGTCAGATGCCAGAACACCAAGTAGCGATGATGCTGAATGTCTCTTCTGTTCTGGACAATTTTCTGATGATAAGCGTGGAGAAGAATGAGTTAAGTGCGAAATGTGTGATATATGGACTCATACTGAATGTGCAGGATATGATAATGGACTTTACATTTGCAATTTTGGAAGTAGGTAAATACTGCCCTCATAATCATAGTAATACAGACATGTACATTTCAGAAACTTTCTCATATTTGTGACTTTACAGTGTTCATTTATTTCATGTTTTTACTATAATTGTGTTTATTGTGTTTATATGTTCATTTTCTGCACAATGTTGCCAGTATTCCATATTTGTACCCCATTTTCTTTTGGAGCAATCATGTCAACTTTTAGGAAAATGTTATTTGCAAATACTTACTATAATGTTACGTAGTCTAAACCTTATATTCTATTAAAGAACTAATTAAGGAAGAAGAGGGTAGTTTCTCACATACTTTCTTCAAAAAATGTTCCATTGAATGGTCAAAAACAAAATGGTATTCCAGATTTGTCCCCCTTCCTCTACATATAATACCACTTAAGAATATATTTTCAAGAAGAGTCCTTACAACATTTATAATAGGCATTTTAATATGAAATAAGGCTTCAAGCTGCCATGCAAAAGCGTTTTCTTTTGTTTCGCTCTTTCAGAATGGAGCAGGAAAAAAGGTGAAAATACTCGATTCTCTAGCGCCATAATGGTGCTTCCTAGAAGAAAAATTCACAGAACATTTTTTGTAGAGAATTTTATGTAGATTAATTTTTGTCATAGTCTCTTTTGCTGTAAAATGCTTTCCAAGCGAGATATTTGCAAAAACCTGATTTTGGGCGCCATTTTTCCAAGATGGCGGCCAAATATGGGGTGGTAGGGGAGTGCAAAATTATTATGTTGTTAAGGACCCTTTTATGAAGATAATAAAATTTGTTCCAGCTTTCCCTATTTTTTTTCCTTATTGGACAACAAAATCATCCCTTGTTGACTGGCCTGTTAGTTACTCTTAGAAGATGATGGCACAGAAGATGATGTGACAGAAGATGGGACAGAATGGTTGTGGCTTATAAATTCATCAAAATGTACAAGAAAGGATCCTAAACAGGGTAATTATTGTAAATGATAGGCGTCCGCAGAACTATATTTTTGAATATGGTGCCATCTAGGTTGTCTCTCTTAACTAGATTTGGTAGAATTGTCTAACTTTCTTACCCAGTACTCACACACGCTGGGAAGCAAGTAGAATGAGTGCAGGGGAGGAAATGGTCACAAACAGGTGGGGAAGAGGAACTGGAATTCTGACATATGGATATATCCGTGAAAAAATGTAATTTTCAAACACGGGCAAGTGGCGTCCCGGGAAAGATTGAAACTTGACGCGGGACATATTTCTTAAATAAGGGACTGTCCCGTAAAATACGTGTCGCATGACAACCCTGGCTCCACAGCCGTACAAATGTCCCCCTCCCGGCCCCCCGGTCCAGTAGCGTGCCAAGGAGGCTTGGTGGGGGTCATAACCCCTCTCTGGCCCAGTATTCCCAAAAAGAAGAGAACCTCAAAGCCGGGAAAAGATGGCAAAATGAGGACTGATTACAAAAAAAAAAAAAAAAAGTATACTTAACTCCTCCCCCTCTCGAAAATTCTAAGCACTGCACTGCCACCGTCATGCTTTGATTGCTCGGAAATGTTCGTATACATTTAAATTGCCAATTACACTCTCAGCAAAAGTTTTCAACAACTGCGCATATTCTAATATCGAGTAACTTATTTTTTCCAAAGTTTATTTTTCTTTAGAATTTCATGCATTTAGTTTAAACCAGACTGAGCTTCATAGGGCATAAAACGAAAGCTTTGTCTGTATCACTGTAAAAGTTTTATTGCACTGTGCATAAGCTGGGAATAAAACAACAAAAAACTCTCTATCGACTAAAATATTCGTAATCTTGAAGCTGAAGTTGCTAGAAAATTCTACTTCTCATTTGCAAATTCAAAATCCTTGTTCGTAGGTTTAGAGTTGAGCAAACTTTACGTAACTTGCCGAACTTCAATTGTTTTCTTATCCTCCTTTTATTTCTTTGCAAGATACTCTCTCCATGGTTCTGATGGCCCTCAACTGCATCGTCAGGGAACACAAAAACAGAAACCTGGACCACTACGTTCGCAAGCCACTGCAGAACTTGGTGAAGGAGCAGAAACCTGATGGTAGTTTTGGAAATCTCCACAGCACGGCGCTGGCGGTCCAGGTATGTAAAGTGGGCTTTTGTATAATGCTGCCACGCAGCGGCAATATGTCACACTTTTTCCACCTTAGTTTTAAGCCAATGCGGTATCATGCGGCCCTTCGGTTGGTTTTGTGGTAATAATATTCAAGAGAGAGAGTATTGGGTTCTTTTTAAATAGTAAGGAAGTATTGTGCCTTATTTTTCTGTAAGGAAAAGAGAATATCCTTGTAGTTACTTGCACAGGAGAAGATAACCTAAGGTTTTTACTTAGGTATTAGGATTTTTTTAAAAAAAATCAATTTATGGTGTCAAAGCGTTTCGGAAAAACTCAGAAAATTTCAGGGAAGAGCAACTCTTACTTTTTCAGAGGAGTTAGTGAAACTCTTTTACTTTTTCTCTCGTACTTTTTGAACTCTTGCTCAATAATTGCAATTCGGTTAATTTTTACAGCCTTACGTGGTTGTTTTTTGTTTGTCTTTGTATTTCTCCCTGTTTTAAGTCAATGTGTGCCTCTTTAGGCTGATCAGAACGATGAAGATGAATTTGATGAAGTGACATCCATGCGAAGGCCAAGACTTGAACCTGGGACCGTAGGTGGGAGAAAACATAATTAGAACACTCGGCCACTGCAGGGAGGATTACTTTTTCAGATGAGTAACTAACTCAATTACTTTTCAACAAGTAAGTAACTCTCTCTTCGCCCCTAGCCCCAATAAGGGTATCGCCGTAAAATTCACAGCGTGTAGAGGGCATCAAGGTCTTATTGACTCAGGAACGCTCATACATTTTCGGGTGCGGGTTACCCGGCTGCTGGTTAACTGGATACTCGGTTCCCGAACCAAAAGTCTACCTGGGTCAGGAAATAAGATCGAGTAGTACCGGGATACAGAAGCGAACATCTGGTATCCATAAACAACTCAAAAAATAACGTACGTGGAAGGGAACCAAAAGTCTGATAACCTAACGTGAAACCAAAAAATCGGATAACCGATTAGGGAATCGAAAGTCGGATAACGGAGTGGAGAATCGAAAGTCGGATAACCACTGGGGAATCGAAAGTTGGATAACCGGGTTGGAAATTTCAAGTCAGATAACCGGGTGGAAAATCGAAACGGATAACGGAGTGGGGAATCGAAAGTTGGATAACCGGGTGGGAAATCGGAAGTCGGATAACCGGGTGGGAAAGCGGAAGTCGGATAACCGCTGGATAATCGAAAGTTGGAGAACCGGGTGGGGAATCGAAAGTCGGATATCTGGGTGGGGAATCGAAAGTTGGATAACCGGCTTGGGAATCGAAAGTTGGGGAATCGGGTGGGGAATCGAAAGTCGGATAACCGGGTTGGAAATCTCAAGTTGGATAACCGGGTTGGAAATCGAAAGCCTGAAAACCGGGTGGGGAATCGAAAGTTGGATAACCGGGTTGGAAATTTCAAGTCGGATAACCGGGTGGAAAATCGAAAGTCGGATAACCGCTGGGGAATCGAAAGTTGGATAACCGGGTTGGAAATCTCAAGTCTGATAACCGGGTTGGAAATCTCAAGTCAAATAACCGGGTGGGAAATCGAAAGTCTGAAAATCATGTGGGGAATCTAAAGTTGGATAACCGGGTTGGAAATTTCAAGTCGGATAACCGGGTGGAAAATCTCAAGTCGGATAACCGTGTGGGGAATCGAAAGTTGGATAACCGGGTGGGAAATCTCAAGTCGGATAACCGTGTGGGGAAACGTTGGATAACCGGGTTGGAAATCGAAAGTCGGATAACCGTGTCGGGAATCGAAAGTTGGATAACCGGGTTGGAAATCTCAAGTCGGATAACCGGGTTGGAAATCGAAACTTGTATAACAGTGTGGGAAATCGGAAGTCGTATAACCGTTGGGAAATCGGAAGTCGGATAACCGCTGGGGAATCGAAAGTTGGATAACCGGGTTGGGAATCGAAAGTCGGATAACCGGGTTGGAAATCGAAAGTCGGATATCCAGGTGGGGAATCGAAAGTTGGATAACCGGGTTGGAAATCTCGTCGGATAACCGGGTGAGAAATGAAAGTCGGATAACCGGGTGGGGAATCGAAAGTCGGAAAACCGGGTGAGGAATCGAAATTCGGATAACCGGGTTGGAAATCAAAACTTGTATAACAGTGTGGGAAATCGGAAGTCGGATAACCGCTGGGGAATCGAAAGTTGGATAACCGGGCGGGGAATCGAAAGTCGGATAACCGGGTTGGAAATCGAAAGTCGGATATCCGGGTGGGGAATCGAAAGTTGGATAATAGTGTTGGAAATCTCAAGTCGGAAAACCGGGTGGGAAATCGGAAGTCGGTTAACCGCTGGGGAATCGAAAGTTGAAAAACCTGGTGAGGAATCGAAAGTCGGATAACCGAGTTGAAAATCGAAATTCGGATATTCGGGTGGGGAATCGAAAGTTGGATAACCGGGTGGGGAATCGAAAGTCGGATAACCGGGTGATTAATCGAAAGTCGGATAACCGTGTTGGAAATCGAAACTTGTATAACAGTGTAGGAAATCGGAAGTCGTATAACCGGTAGGAAATCGAAAGTCGGATGACCGCTGGGGAATCGAAAGTTGGATAACCGGGTGGGGAATCGAAATTTGGATAACCGAGTGAGGAATCGAAAGTCGGATAACCGGGTTGGAAATCGAAACTTGTATAACAGTGTAGGAAATCGGAAGTCGTATAACCGGTGGGGAATCGAAAGTTGGATAACCGGGTGGGGAATCGAAATTTGGATAACCGAGTGAGGAATCGAAAGTCGGATAACCGGGTTGGAAATCGAAACTTGTATAACAGTGTAGGAAATCGGAAGTCGGATAACCGCTGGGGAATCAAAAGTTGGATAACCGGGTGGGGAATCGAAAGTCGGATAACCGTGTTGGAAAGCGAAAGTCGGATATCCGGGTGGGGAATCGAAAGTTGGATAACCGTGTTGGAAATCTCGTCGGATAACCGGGTGGGAAATGAAAGTCGGATAACCGGGTGGGGAATCGAAAGTTGGATAACCGGGTGGGAAATCAGAAGTCGGATAATAGAGAATCAGATAAGCGGGTGGCGTTTTAAAATCGGATAATCGGAATGGGGACCGAAAAATCGGAACCGAAAGAATATACGCCATTGAGAAAAAAATAACATTGTATGCTAATAAACAAACACTGTCAGAAATTCAGAGAATTATGAGGTATACCTTGAATGCTCTACACACCCACAAACTATAGTAACTGAGCAGATTTTGTTGATTCCAGGCGCTGGTAGGATGCAACGAGACGACTCTGTGGAACCACTCCTCCGCCACCAACTACCTGTTGTCCCAGCAGGACCCCGAAGGCTTCTTCGTCGACGTCTACACCACAACGGAAGTGGTCCTCGGCCTCAACGGACGGGGCTTGCCGTTCATTAGGAACACCAGCTGTCATAGGAGACCAGCTACGGTCGGTAAGGCAATACGTAACACAAGATGAACAATGGATAATATTCATTGGGCACTTGCCCACCCCCGAGGTTTGTGGAAACAGTTAATGGAATTGGAATGGTGAAACGGTAGCGATATTTTACAACAGAAAACATTGTTTTCTGTAACTTACAGGTCGTATGTTACAGCAACAATTATTATTATTTTATAGTAGTACCCATCGATTGATTTAATGATTGTTTTCCTTTATCTTACTTCGCTTTTTGTGCCACTTTAGGCTAATTTGCTAAGATGGGGAAGAGTGATGACATGATGAAATTGATGAATGGACACTCGCAAACATCCATGCCGAGGCCGGGATTCGAACTCGGGACCCCTGGCGTCGTAGCGCGATGTAGTAACATGGATCAGAGGTGCCATGAAGGACAGTAGATTAATTGGTCTCTGACTCTGATTGATATCTGTGAATTGTGAAAAAGTACAAAACGAAAAAGAACTGTTCATCAACATAGTGATAATGTTTATGGAAAGCAAGGAAGGCGAATACGGTTTCTGTCTAAATAGTAGACTTGAATCTGAACTTGTATATAACGCCAAAGAATTTTCAATTCAATTTGAATTGTATAATTTGTGGTGATAGTAGTAGTACTATAGTAGTAGTAGTACAGCGTGTCCATAAATATACTGTCATACTTTAAAGTGGTATTACGTCGCTTTGGATAATCGTATTTAAATTAAATTGGTGACATTTGAAAGAAAAACTCAAATATTTTATTTTACAACTCATAGACATTGAATGTGGCCCACACGAGTGGCCCTGCAGACATCAAGGCGATATTCCCATTCATGGCACACACGCTCCAACATATCCACAGGGATGGACTGGATTGCAGATGTGATGCGAATTTGCAGTTCTTGCAGGTTTTGAGGCAATGGGGGTACATAGACACAATCTTTTATGTAACCTCATAAAAAATAGTCATAGACCATCAATTCAGGTGACCTCGGCGGCCAATTGTAGAAGACATTATCATCATTTCCGGCACGTACAATCCATCTTCCTGGAAGGGAAGTTCAACTGCTGACTAGCTCTACGTACGTACAAACTTCTTAGGACTACGAACAAATGCCTCCCGCACTTGTTCCACAATTCCCGTATTGAGAGGTGGTCTCCCTGAATGGCCTTTCCTTTGATGACATATGCAGACACGATCCACAAAATCCCGGTACCACTTCAAAATTGACGTGTGTGAAGGAGCCTGATTTTGAAACCTTCGCCTATAAGCACGCTGAACCTTCACCAAACTCTGCGTGTAATGATATTCTAAAACACAACAACTACGTTCTTAAATCTTCTGTAATAACAACACAATTTTAAAGGAAAACATTCACATGTAACCTGCCTGCCTGCTAAATATCCAACAAT